>NC_139555.1:30481481-30903203 GCF_965112155.1 Podarcis liolepis
CCCTCTCTCGCGCTCTTTGGGGGCTTTTGCGCGGGAAAGGGGGTCTCTGGCCTGGGTCTTCCCCCTCTCCTCAGGGTTCGTCCGGAGAGGGGAGGGGACGGAGGCGCGCGCACGAGGCGAGCTGGGGTGGTGGGGGGTGGGAAATCCCCGTGGTGTCAGGGAAAAGCCTGGCTGAAGGCGCAGCCGGCGCGCGAGAGCTGTGAGGCGCGGGGTTTGGAGGGGGGTGGGGGCGGGGGCGCCGCTGCCAATTCCAACCCCTCTCCCTCCCGTCGGTGGTGTGTGGAGCCGCTTCGAAGCCTGACTCTGGCAGATGATTCATTCCTTGCGGGGGAGGCGCGGAGACACTTGGCTAATCCTCCCCCCAATAATGGCGAGCAGCGTGCGCGCTTCGAGGGGTGTGGGGGGATGGGGTGGTGGCGCTTAATCTCTCTTCTGCCGTTTCTTCTGGCGTGTTGGCGAGGTCTCCTCTACGACCCCCACCACCCCATAGCAGCAGCAGTTGCAGCCCCCCCCCCCTTCTCGCCGCCGCCTCGCTCCGCGGTGGGGCGCGCAGAGAGATTCCCAGAGTGGCGCATTTCTAGTTCCAGGGTGACACGACACTTGACCTCGTGTCCCTGCAGTGTGATGATCCTCCGCTCTGGAAAACTCCTAGGTGCGCTTGGGAGCAAGTGCCCGTGAACTCGGCGGGATTTACTTCTGAGTAAACATGCGTGGGCTGGGGCTGTAGGTGCTGGAAAATCTGGTCGATGGTAACTTGTAGATCCTTCCTGTTGTTGGCTATGGGGAAGAGAAGATTGACCTGGGTTTAATTCGCCCGGGGGGGGGGTGTCTGGCGGCATAGGGAAGAGATGCTGGGAGTATTATGTGTGGGGTGGAGGAGCCTGTTTTAGTGAAGCCGGATGAGCGCTTAAACTTTCTTATTTAAAGGTTCGAGGTTGAAACTAGTGACATTTGGGGATCGTAGTGCCGCTGGCTTTGCCCACCTCCTCGGTTGCAAGCTCGGCTAAGAGTGGCGGGTGGGGGTAGCGCAGAGCAAAATCCCTCTCTTTATTGTTTCTTCTGCAGCCTTCATAGAGAAGTTGGGTTGCTGTGCAGAATAACAATACCGAGCTAAGCTCCCTGAACAGATCTGCAACACCATCCCAGGCTGAATTGCCAGAGACTAGAAGGGGAGAGGGGATTTATAACCCAGCGGTGCCTTTCCAACCCCCAACCCCCTTTCCCCTTGTGTTATCACACACACATTATTACACCTCAGCAGGGAGCTCGCAATGAGAGCTTCCCTTAGAAATCATTATGGAAGCAGTCTGGAGCAAACTAGCTCCAGGGGAAATGGGAGATAACTTTAGCAAGCGCCAAGCCGCAAAGCCAAATACTAGCTGTGGTTGAAGATTACAGTATTGTGCCAATTCATACCTTGCCTTTTGTCTCTCTCCTCTCCCCCTCCTCCTTCCACCTTTTACAGATTTGATATTTATACAGCAGTTGGCTGGCTCTGTTCTTTTGGCTTTGTTAGATGTAGCGTGTGAGTATGCTCTGGAGAAAGGAGAATAGACTAAGGGCAGCATTGTCTTTAAACTGCTTCTCTCCCCCCCCCATGGTATGTGGGGGGTGGGAGGAAAACCCCTCAGTTACAGAACCAGCCAAAAGAAACTCAAGACCAGCTGATACTGCGGGGAAGGGGATGGGCGGGCTGCAGTTGGGGGTCTGGCTTGGAGATGAACTGTAGTGTGATTTGGAGGAATGAGGCAATGGGTCTGCATTCAAAATTCCAGCCTAGCCTGGGACTTCCTAGTTTATCCTAGTTTAGGGGTCACAGTAAAATGGTACAGTCGGGGCCTATGCTTCTGGATTGGCCCTGGAGCACAAAATTAGAAGCATAGGATGTGACGGGATGAAAAGAGCCACCTTTTCCCGCTGAGACTGGGGTTGGCAGTGCAAACTGTTCAGACAGTGTAGACTGGCAGCCTGTTCCCATCAACCGCATGAACTAGGGGGGCTGGCTCAGTGGTGTGTGCACACCTGAGTGTGCTGTGGGTGTCTTTAGGTTGGTAACCGAGAACTAATAAATTCGGAATAGCAGTGGCCTGTCCCTCTGCGTTCTTGGTGAACCAAGATCAGGACTTGTAATGCTGCACTGTAACTGCTTTATTGATAGAGGCATGATAGGCATTTTCTCCAAAGCTGATGAGGGTGTGTGCAGATTGCCTCAGGTAGGGGGCCAGGAAACGCTTTATGGTGCCATTGGAAGGTTTCTGATCAGTTTCTTCTGCATCTAGATACACATAGCCATACACTTATGAAACTTAAGCGTGGGTGAGGTTATATACAGCATTTTGCTGGTGCTGATGGATGAATAAATAACTTCTTGGCAAAATAATGGCAACAGATGTAAGTGTCCTCATAGTTTGTAACTATTATTGTTTTTTTCCTAAACAGCAGACACTTCATACTAGAATATGCTGGGATGAAGTTTTGTCCTTTCCCGCCGTTTCAGTTTTAAATAATGCCAGAATAGGTGGTGTTTAATTGAATAGACCTATTAATAATTACGTCTTGTAAGCTATGAAATTTGCATCATCCCCCCCCCCCCAGTCTGCAACCCACCCACCCCAAATTATGTTTGCATTTTGGATTTTTAACGGAGATCTTAATTAGGTCCTATTGTAATATTCCCGTTAACACTAATTAAAACCAACCCCTCTAGGTGAATGCAAATTGTAAAGAGAAGAGCTGAATGAAGGGTAGGCTGATTAAAAGGAAGGAAAGGGTAAGGAGTATATATGCCAGCTCAAATGTGTATTTAGGATGTATAAGTCTTCCTTTCTTCCTCCTTTCAGTTCTTCTGTTCTCCTTGGAGCCTGTTGTGCGACTGCAGGAGGAAGAGAAAAGGATATATGTGGCAGGCTCTGCAGTGGCAAGGGTCAAGTGAGGGCTGTAAAACAACCGTTACTATCTGCACCTTAACTTTCATCTTCTGTTGGAAACCAGTGGCGATTCTCAAACGTTTTATTTTAAACAAAAGTCTGGCATAAGTAAGCTTAGGTTGGATTTGAGGGAGGAATAGTGAAAAGTGAAATACCCTTTGCATTAAAACCAACAACATTAAAACCTGCTGTGTTACAGAGAATACGTACATGCCAGAATTTCTGTGGTCCTGTGTATTGCTGTTTTACAGTGAAATGAGACTGTATACATGGTGTTGCGATGGTGTGGGCTTTGCTTTCATGTAAATCTGAACCAGAGTGCCTTCTAGTAGGGAAACACATTCGCCTTTGGAATGTGGCATTTTCGCTCTGCTCCAAGTGGTAGAGTTTGCAAATGGCAAAAAGATGCTTGACAGATTTTGAAGTGGCGACATCTTAACTCATGGGGTTCCAAGGTGGTGTTCCTGTTCAGTCGTGAGCAGGGTGAAATTTCTGCCTTAAGGGATTGGTTTTGGTGAAGCTGCCTGCATCTCAATAAGACTCCCACACCTGACTCCTTCCCAAACTAGGATAGAATCGTACAGTTGGAAGGGACTCCAAGGGCCACCTAGTCCAAACCCCCTGCAATGCAGTAACCACAGCTATCCCTGAAAGATGGCCATCCAACCTCTGTAAAAACCTCCAAAGGAGGAGAGCCCACCATCTTCCGAATGCATGCCTACTGCCTCATTTCTCCAGGAAACAGATCTTGAGGCAAAGAAGAAAAGTCAACCAATTGTATAATATTTGGTTTAGAAGAGTCCAGTTTCCTGGTTTAGATTTTTATAAGGTAATGTCACTGTCGGTTTTGATTTTTCAAAGTGGTTTTCAGGATAGTGTCTTTGTTTTGTGCTAGGGAATAATATATGATGTTATAATTGCAACGGGAGACTTACTGTTCTTTAGAGGCTATAGTCTGAGGCAGGCAGCACTTGTCCCAATAAACTCTTCCACTGCAGTGGAAGAGACTAAGGAAAAGTTCCCTCACCTCACCCCACCCCAGCCATTTTCAAGATACCGGTATGCTCACAAGGAACCTTCAGACCACATTGTGATTATTTAGCACAAGGCAGAAAATGTGAGAAATGGTCCTGGGAATAACAACAAGTTCTTGCATACCAAAAGCTTCATTCCCTGTGCTTGCAGTGATACCATGCACTGTCCAATCTCAAACATTTAATGGCATATAGACGGAATTCTGAAAGGTTCAGTGCAATAAAAGTTACTCTAACAATTAAAATACTGTTGTATAGCATTCATGGATCCTCATTGTGTGTTGCAGAACCCTGACTGCTGCTATGCACTGTCTGTGACTCTGTGTGTTGAGTGTATGGTCAGGTGGGGAAAGTTTGAGTTGTGTCTGTGTGCTTGGTGATCATGCTTGAGGCCTGCATCTATTCCCCTGTGCAAGAAATGTCAGGGCTTTTCTTGTTCTCGGGACTGAGAAGGTTGAAAGAGAGCCTTAATTTATGGCTGTTATACTTGAGCCTATAAAGTTGAACCAGGCTAATATAAAATAAGAGTTGGTCTGTAATTTTTCACTTAAGTTTTTGAGCAATAAAAAATACCGTTACTATTTGTATATAACTGCTTTTCATTCATCCTCCGTAACCTTTACAACAATTATGCATGGGAGTGGATAGTTTTACTACATTGTGTTATGTATTGGTTTGTGTGGATTGGGGACTGAGGATGATAGTGACTTGCCAAAGACCTCCAGTGATGAAGACTGGAGGGACATCATTACTGAGCTAAGGCTTGAATGGGTACGTCAAGCTCTCCCCCCCCCCCCCCATGCCAGACAGGAGGTGTTCCTGTAGGGCAGGGTTTCATAAGGAGGGATGGTGGAGGGAAAAGCTATGAAGATTGTTAGTGGTCTTGGGGGCAGAGCTGGCCCAGCCATTAGGCAGGGGCAAGGTGAGGCTGCTGCCTCAGGCAGCACTTTCATGGGTGCCCTGCCTGCCCTGCTACCTTCATCAGCAGTGGAGAAGCAGCAGCACCATCAGCACCAATTTCAGGCAAGATCGTGTCTGTTTTGGACAAGCTCTCACCTGAAATTGGCATGTTCCTGACTTAAATCAGCGCCAATGGCAGCACTGTTTCTCTGCCAGCAGCAGATGCAGAAGGGCGCGTGGAGGTGGCAGATGCGGCAGTGGCAGAGCAGGTAGTGGTGGTGGCAGGGACAGGTGTGGTGGTATCAGGACAGGGTGGCAAATCTCATTTCACCTCAAGCGGCGAAAAAGGATGTGCTCTCCCTGCTTAGGGGTCTAAGGAACAGTTTGTGTCATTCTTAAGGAGCAAAGTTTACAGTACAGTATATTGAGAAGAAACCTAGAAGTCGTAAATTGAAAGCCAAATGATAGCCTTTCATACCAAGTAATGAGTGTCTCTCTCTCGCTCGCTCTCTGGGCTATAGTCCCTGAAGGGAAAATTAAGCAAAAACACTTGTAAATCCCAGGTTTTTGCAGGGCTACACAAGCTCAGTGCTGCAGTCCTAAGCACCTTTATGCAGAAGTAAGTACTGCTGAAATTAAGGAACTTAATGCTGAGTAAAAATAAAAAAATTCCTTCCAGTAGCACCTTAAAGACCAACTAAGTTAGTTCTTGGTATGAGCTTTCGTGTGCATGCACACTTCTTCAGATACACTGAAACAGTGTATCACCCATTCAGATACACTGAAACACCCATTCAGATACACCCATTCAGATACACTGAAACAGTGTATCACCCATTCCCACCACCCTTCTGAGTAATACCCCTCCCCACCTTCTCACTATATAGAAGGATCTGGCAACTTCTGTTTCAGTGTATCTGAAGAAGTGTGCATGCACACGAAAGCTCATACCAAGAGCTAACTTAGTTGGTCTTTAAGGTGCTACTGGAAGGAATTTTTTTATTTTGACTATGGCAGACCAACACGGCTATCTAATGCTGAGTAAATACAGGATTGAGATGAAATTAAAGTTCTTCATATCCTTGCAATGGAATTTTCTTTGTCAAATGTTTAAAAGCCCATTGCGTGCCCCATTTTTTAAGAATGCTTTCTAAGGACTGGAAGGAAGCTGGAAATGACCCGTATCTGACATAGTAGAGAATCTTTCCGCTTGGGATATTTGCCTTCAGAAATCTCACGCACAATGTGAAAATGGCTTCCTTGATTTTTAGCTCTTTCCTTTATTGAAAAGAATCTTAGAAAAAGTTTGTACATTGGCTTGGCACCTATTATTATATCATGATTCCAAAACGTTGGCACTCTTACTGGAGGTTCTATAGGTGTTCGATAAAACTACTAGCACATTTGCAAAGCTAAGCAGAGTCTGGTATGGTTTCATATTGCATGGGGGAACTGCATGTTGAGATTCCTGCATTGCAGGGATTTGGACTAGGGTTGCCCTCAGGGTCCCTTCCAACTTTACAATTCTGTGATTCTAAGAAGTCCCAACTTCAAGACTGTGTCTTGAGCAGCTGTTGTGGCTGGTAATTCTTCTCTCATTCTGGGATGCTCAGTTGTGTGGGTCTCAGGTGCAGAATTGGAAAGAAGTAGCTTAATTTTCAGCTTTTATTGTTTGTTGTCCCTACAAGCCCCACTCAGTAACCAGATCCCTGTTGGCTACTGTAAAAACACAGGAGGAGTGTCCTTGGTGTCACCGACTCCACAGAGGCTAAAATTAAAATAGGAAATTGTTTTTATGGGCATGAAGGACCATCAGAGCTGGCTTGACCTTGCTCACATGTTTTCAGTAGGATAGATTTTTCTCTGTGTATAACCTACATGTTTCTATCTCTTCACTACATTCTGCATCCATATGGCTTAGATGGGGCAAAATACTATGTGTTTTGTGGCCACCTTGTATTCTGATGCCCAGGTGTGGCCACTACTTCCCTAAAAAGTGCCTCAGGAGGGAGAGAATTGCAATCGAGAAGCAGCAAGCAAGGGAAGGAGTTCTTAACCTCCTGGCTGCTGTTCACTGTTTCCCCACCCTGCAATAAGTCCTCTCCTTGCTATTTACCAGACACCTGATTCTGTCAAAAACATGACCATTAGGGTTTGGGGCAGCAAAAAATGCAGGTGCAGGCTTATCCTGTCTTAAGAAGGAAGTGTGAGAATCAAAACAGGGTATGTGTCTGTCTGTTTCCATCCGCAATGGGTGGTTGCCTCAAGTGTGCCCAATGGTAAATGGAACCAGAAGAACAGAGGGAATCGAAAGAGCGTGATTGGCAAGGCACTCTCTTGTACATGGTAGCTGTGCAAAATGGATGCTTAATGGCATTGTGCACAAATGACAAAATAACTCTGAGCGGCCTTGAGCTTTTCATTATTATTGTTATTATAAATTGTGCAATGGCAACGAGTTCTTCCAGCTCCCTGAGAAGTGTTTCCAATGTGATAACAGCTGTTGTTTTAAGGCAGTTGCGGCTTTATCCTAATGGCGAGGTGAAAACTAGATTTGCTCCTAAATGGGTGCTTGTTTACAGTGCTATTGATCTGGAGGTTCTCTGAGACAGCCTGTCTACATGAAAAAGGAACTCCAGCGTGTTCTAACCACATTGCCCCTTTTGCTTTCTGCCTTGGGACATACATGGGCCACTTGTGTTTGAAAGGGACTTTGTACTGTAACCACATCCATAAATCGGAGATGGAAAAACTGATATTGTTTACACAAGCATTTGCCTCAAATGAAAGAGGTGAGTTCCTTGGCTAACTCTTTTAACTTCCTTGAGCTTCTCATACTTTCCGATTTGCACATAAATCAGCGGTGAAGGTGAGTTAAGGTGATAATAATTGATTGATTCCGGAGGGCTGTGTGGAGATAAAAAGTTTTTCAGAGACTTGGAGGTGTTGAGTAGAGGAGTTATATACACCCATGGCATATGCAGTCATTTTCGTTTTGTTCTGCCACTGTGTTTGGTCAAACAGGTGTTGCAGGTTTTTGTTAATGCTTCAAGGTCTGTCTTTTGAAATCCACAGCAAGAAGGGATGGCCAAGCAGCCTTGTCTCAAAAATCAATTGCTCCTCTCCAGTGTTAAAAGCAAACACTTGTCAACCCTCAAGGGGGTTCTTCTAGCATTTAGCTTTAATGCTCAAAGGGCACAATTCAAGTTCTCCTCTGCCTGCTGCCCTTTTCTCATGACACTGCAGGTCTTCCGCATATTGGTTTGTCAATTATGTAAGTAGTGCCTTTGATTGATTGATTGATTGATTGATTGGAATAGCACCTTTCTCCCTTCTCTCCCCTGCACCCCAAATTAGCCGCAACACTTTTAGGAATTTTTTTCCAAGGTTTTTTTTTTAATCACCATATTTTTCGCTCTATAAGACCACAAGTTGCACCTAGTTTTTGGAGAAGGAAAACAAGAAAAAAATATTCTGAATCTCCGAAGCCAGAACAGCAAGAGGGATCACTGTGCAGTGAAAGCAGCAATCTCTCTTGCTGTTCTGGCTTCTGGGATAGCTGTGCAGCCTGCATTCGCTCCATACGCACACACATTTCCCCTTACTTTTTAGGAGGGAAAAAGTGAGTCTTATAGAGCAAAAAATATGGTAAATTTTATTTTCATTTGTGGTGAAATAATTGGTACATATTTATTTAATTTCATAAAATTTATACACTGCTTAATTGGTTTTTTTTATAAAAAAACCTCAAAGCAGGTTACAAAGAATATGTCCATTATTAATAACAGTTTAGTCCTAACTATGTCTACTTAGAAGTAAGGCCTGCTAAGTTCAGTGGTGCTTATGCCCAGGTAAGTGGCTTTAGGCATTAGAATCGCAGCCTAGTTAGCCTTTAAAAATAAGATAAATGCAGTTTTCCTTTGAAGTGAAATTCACTAGTTCGGAAGTTGCTTACAATGTGCACTATTCTATTTCATCACACTGAATTTGTATGGGGCTTGGAGAAGACAGCAGAGGTAGGAAAATAGAGCAAACAGGGCTGTCCATTATATGTGTATAGTCATAAAACTATAGGTGCTGCTGCAGACCCTCCAACTCTCCCTATTTACCAGGGACAGTCCCAGATTTACAGAAGCTGTCTCGGTTTCTGATTTGATCCCAGAATGGCCCGCCTTTCCTTAGGACATTCCTATTTTCACTGGAGAAATGTTGGAGGGTATGGAGTTATGCGACCCCCGGGCCAAGGAGAAAAGTAACTATACAACCTTTAGAAGACACCTGAAGGCAGCCATCTATAGGAAAGTTTTTTAATGTTTAATATTTTATTATGTTTTATATATGTTGGAAGCCACCCAGAACGGCTGGAGCAACCCAGTTAAGTGGGCGGGGTATAAATATTATTATTATTGGACTAGGATGTCCCTGTTTTCATCAGAAAAGTTTTGGATCAGGGGTGCTGTTCCTGTCGTCTTGGAGAAATATTCTTTGGTGCACATCCAAGCTCTGATAGTTCTTTGGAATTATTTTGTAGTTCTCTGTCCCTATCAGGAATGAGGTTGAATTGTTCATCCTTATCAGCATCAGATCCTGCCAACCTAGCAGTTTGAAAGCACAAAGTGCAAGTAGATAAATAGGTACCGCTGTGGCGGGAAGGTAAACGGCATTTCCGTGCACTGCTCTGGTTCGCCAGAAGTGGCTTAGTCATGCTGGCCACATGACCCGGAAGCTGTATGCCGGCTCCTTCAGCCAGTAAAGCGAGATGAGCACTGCAACCCCAGAGAGGCGTCTGCTACTGTACCTAATGGTCAGGGATCCCCTTTACCCTTTACCTATCAGCATCAAATAATTGCATCCTGAGGCAGTCTGGGTAGCTTATGTACATTTGTGAAGTTTTGAAGTTTTGAAGTTGCTACTGCAGTTGTTTGCAGCTGTTGCTTCAAATTGGGCTGGCAACACAGATCAGTGTGCTAGCCAGTGTGCTAGCCAGCAGATTCAGAACAGCGAATGCTCCACCATTGGCCAGTGTTTTACCAGCATTGCTCTGCTGTCACCAAGGCAGATTGGCAGGTAATAGTGTGATAAGATGCCTGTAGACTGCAGGTTGCTCTCCAGATTGTGTTGCCAGGCCCTGTCTGGCTTTCTCAGTCTGCAGAGGAATCTGCAATAACTCAGTGGGACTGTAAGACTGGAGTCCAGTTTAATCTGGGCTGGACTGGTGAGACACCTAGGGATTAGATAAATAAGTGCCAACTGAAGATTTGTTGGGTTTTTTTGTTTGTTTTTGCTTTCAAGGTAGTTTATCTAGTCCCATGGGCTGCATTTACTCATTCAGTCTGTAAATGCAGATTTTTAAGTGCACGCATTTGCTAAATTAGTTTGTCATCACAATTTTTCAAAACATACCAGCTGATGGCAGATAAATGCCTTTTGAAGGTTACTTGAGATAATAAAAAGTGCATGTAGGGAACTCCTTAATTTATCGGAGCATTTTTATAGTATATCATGTAGCTGGGATACAGTAAATAATTCGCTCTTGTAAAACATCTAGGGCAAGTGTAAAAAAAAACAGATGAGAAAAAGAGGGGGCTGGTTTTCAATGCCCAGTCAGAGCCTAAGCAGTGTTTATAGCAGTAGTGGGGAATCTTCCCTGGCCAGTGGGCCAGATTCTTATCTCCCCACCTTATGAGCCAATTTTGACATGTGAGTGGGGGCACCTACCTGTCAATCACTTGATGTCACTATGATGTCTGGTGATGCTGTGCTTTGAAGCCCAAATGTGGCACGTGGCTGCTGGAAAGCTTCCCTGTACTGTTCTTTAAACCTCCAGAAACTAAAGGAGAAGGGCTGCTAGTGGTAGAGCATCTGCTTTGCATGCAGACGGTCCCAGGTTTAATCTCTGGCATCTCCAGGTAGGGCTGGGAGAGACTCCTGCCTGAAACTCTGGACAGCTACTGCTAGTCAGCGTAGGCAATAATGAACCAGATGAATCAATGGTGTGACTCAGTATAAAGCAGCTTACTAGGTTCTTATGTAAAGCCATAAAAGTGGTATACAACAGGATACACATAAGAGAACATACAAGGAACTAAAGTTCTAAAAACAATTAAAACCATTCCTGCAAGCTCTAAAACCAATAAGATCATTCCTACAGATAACAATTAATTTCCCACAAATGACAGGGGGAGACATCTGAAATGAAAACATCTTTAGCAGGTGCCTAAACATCATGATGCTAGGTGCCTAATTTTACCTGGTATCCGATTCTAGAGGGCTGGAGCTGAAACCTTAAAAGCCCAGTTCCTAGTACAAGCTGAGCACATCTCTATGGCATGTGGTATTCTCAGCAGTATCCTCATCTGAAGAGCACAGTGGCTGGACGGGGGATGTATTGAGCACTGTAACTGGTTCGACGTTCTTTAAAATGCCAAAGCCGAAACCTTGAACGACAGCTGGTAGCATATTGGCAGCCAGTGCAGTTCCCTCAGTAGAGGTGTTCTATGATGTTGATAGGATGCTCCAGTCAACAACCTAGCTGCTGCAGTCTGAACCAGCTGCAGCTTCCGGTTTATGACCAGGAAACCCATGTGGATTGCACAGAAGTAATCCATTCTTGAGGTTACCAGTTCCAAAGTATCTTGGTCCAGGAATGGTAGTAACTGTCTTACCAACTAAAGTTGGTAAAAGACATTCCTAACCACAGAGGTCACCTCTGCCTCAAGTGACAAAGATGGGTCCAGGAGCACCCCAAAATCACATACCTGTTCCTTCAGAGGGAGTGCAACCCCATCCAAAACATGTAACTGATTATCTCCTGAACACAGGAACCATGCACCCACAGGGCCTCTGTCTTTCCAGGGTTTAAGCTCAGTTTACTGGCTCTTATCCAGTACATTGGTCCAGAGTGTGCCTGGCCACTCCCAGTTCAGATGTTCTGAAAAGCAGATGCCAGAAACTGCCCTAGCCACTCTTGTTCACTAACTAGAGTTTTCCAGACAAGAGCAATCCAACATGAAGTACAGTACACATTGTTGTAGTCCAGCCTAAATGTGGCAGGGTGCAAGTGACAACAGCCAGATCCGCATGATCCAGGAAAGATTAGAGTTGGTGCACAAGATTAAACTGGGTAAAGGTCTCCTGGCCACAGCTGCCATGTAGGTCTCTGGTCTTATGAGGCAAGGCAAAGCAATTGACTCAGGTGGCATATCTGGCTCCAGGGAACACACCACTCACTGCCATGCCCCCGCCTCCTACTCTTCTGTGGGTGTGCCCCCTGCCACAGCAGAGGAGCAGGCAGCACTGGTGGGGGGCTTTGCCTCAAGTGGCAAAACATTGCGGGCCAGCCCTGTCTCCTGAACCAATATTGGGTCCAGGCGCTGTCCTAAACTGTAGACATTTTCCTTCAAGAGACGTTCAAGGCCTTCTAGCACAGGCTGTGTGTCTCGGCCAAGATCAGCTCACCTACTGACCAAAAGCATTTCTGTCCTCTCTGGATTAAACTCCTGTATATTAACTGAGATCAGTCAATTTAATATTCAGTCTGTGTACGTTCTCTTTTCATGAATGCCCTTTGATTCTCTCTGCAGTGTTGGGGAGTTCAAATGACTTATTGAAAGTATTCTCTTTGTCCAAGTTGTACATGTCCTTAACATTCCCACTGCTGTCCAGTGTAATACAGTTTTGATTTCATTCCTGATAATATCCATTACACTACTGAACCCTAGTCCTAACCTGAAAATGAGCCATCCCAGCCATTATGTTTTTCTTGAAGAGAACCAAACCTTATATGAAAGTTTTTGTTTAAGTGAAACAGAAAAGAAAATTCAAGTTACCAGTTCTGAATTATCTTTTATTTCTTTTGAGAGCCAGATGTGCTAGTACATTCATTGGCATCAACCAGAATGAATAATGGTTACATAAAACAAACAATATCTGGGAAGATTTTTTGGATTTGTCAGGTTTATTGTGCTCTTCCATCTTCAAGGGCTGGGAAGCAGCAGGTGAGGTGGAGGCCTACTGCTCTACTGCTGCAATTTGCTGTAACAAGCCAAAGATAAGCAACATGGTGGAGGAAGGGGGCAGGTAACAGGATTTCTGTGCACTGCAGAGTTTCTTAGCCGTGCTGAAGTGATCGTCTTGTTTTGTAGCCGTTAAAAATATTTCTGAAATCCTGTCTTTTACTGGAAAACCAGCACATGCAAAGTTCTAAAAAAATCAAAACAAGGTAGCTCTGGCACAGATAGGTTGCATCTTTGAAGCATCTTTGATTCCAGGCAATTCAGGACTCTCCAAGTTTCCAGAATGGATGGGCTTTATATTTAAACTTTGTACATTTACCCTGCTTATTGGAACTTTCATTACTGAGTAATAATCCAAGATTGTTCCCCATGTTTTATTCACTCTTGAGTTGTAGTCCTTTCACCTGGGTAACATTTAACCATGCAGTGAAAGGATTTTGTTTTTTCAATATTATGGAGATACAAATTATCTTAGAAACAGTACCATGCAATCTCTCACCTGCTGGCCCAATTAGACCCACCAGGCCTCTTGATTTGGCCCGTGAGACTGTTTTGGGTGATCCAGTGACACTAGGCATAGGAAAGTTTAAGCCACTGCTGCTGCAAAGAAAGGGTTGGAAGTGTATTCCAAGGCTTGGCGGGCTCACACAATTCCTCCTTCGCAGCTGCAGCTTTGAAAACTTGGCACCTTTCCCTGTTGCCCTGACTTTGGCAGGGATCAGATCTACTTGGAAGTGATGGGGAGCGTTCATCATTTTAATGTGAGTGATGCTAATTCTGTTTTCCCATGTGAACCCAAACTGAGCTGGTTTAGGTGTGCTGAACCAACTACTCCAAGCTTATTGGCTTAAACCAGAGCTGCATCAGATGCAGCTAGACCTGAAGCAAATGATATAGCCCGTTACATCAGACCAGTGGCTCTTATCCACTGTTCTCACAGTGGCCAATCAGCCTATGGGAAGCACCAAAGCAGGGCCTGAATATTAACAGCATTCTCCCCACTTGTGATCCCCAGCAATTGGCATTCAGGAGGATGCTGCCTTCAACTGTGGAGACAGAATATAGCCATCATGATTAGTAGCCATTCATAGCTTTATCTTCCATGCATTCGTCTAATCCTCAGTTTTAAGCCACTCAAGTTTGTGGCCATCACCACATCTCGTTGAAACAAATTCCAGAGTTTAACTATGTGTGTGTGAATCAGAACACTGGCTTTTGTTGACAGGCTCATAGATTTTAATTGGAATTTCAATGTATTAATCACAAAGAAGGATTAGAACACTTCCCCTTCATTTTCACCCTGTTCACTGAATCCAAGCACTCCTGATTCTTCTTAGGTTACTGTTTCCTCAGATGTGCACAGAATATTGGCCTCCTATTTGTAAATTGGCCTTCTCTGTTTAGAGGACTGTGGAGTAAAATGAAAGTTTTATCAAAAATGTGCTTTTGACTGAATGGAATTCAGTGTTGATAAAAAAAAAGCACATTCAATTTATTCCTGATCCAGCAAAGCTGCTTCTGTGCATAGATCTCCATTGTTGGTTCAGGTAGAGAGGGAGAGTAAAAGAAGAAAAATATCCTTGTTTTGTGGGTGTGGAATGTAGGAAAAGACACAACTTCTGCAAAGCTTATTTCCTCCAGGTCTGCATGTTTAATACATTTTTAAAGAGGGTCAGGTTTGTGTACATACAGTGATGAATGTGCTTTGGAGATACATCTGTATTTTCAGGATCTGGGTCAATAAAAGGAACTACTTAGGGAGGCAAGGGGATAGCCTATAGCTTATGCTGAGAGAGGGTCAGAAACTGCCATTTGTTGACAGTCTTGAAATATTCAGATCTCCCCAGTTACCCTGAATGTCCACCGTGGTGTCCCCCCCCCCATTTTAAAGCTTTAATTTTAAAGAGATGGCTTCCTAAAAATAAATAAATAAATCTTATTTCAAACAACCAGCATTCAAATTGTGCATACACTGTAAAAACAGCACAAGAGTTCTGCTTAATCAAAGCAATTTATTCCTTTCATCAATTTGTCAGTTTTACTTTTGGCAACTGAAAATGAAAAGTAACTTTGCTTAAAGATTTAGGTCATGTTGGTAGATTGTAAGCAGCAGAACATAACATTTTTTAATATGTGGGAGCCCATATAATATTATGCATTTGGAATGCCCTGAAAACTAGTCAAAAGTCTGACAATGTTGGTATGCAATTAGATATTAGCTTCTACTCCTGTTGCTTTTCTTCCAACTTGTCGTTCATTAATTTTTTTTGTAGGGCCATGCAAATAATAATTAAGCACCATACAATAATTAACTGCATATTTGATTGATAGAATGTGTATAATCCAGAAGCACCTCCACTGGCTATCACCGGAGGATTTTAAAGGCAAAAAGTGGGCAATTTTTATTCTTCTTTCTTTTGACTGCATGAACAAGTAAGACTATTGAAGCTTGGCTTGTGGGTAAATACTTTGCACATTTCTTTTGTTCTTGTTAAAAGCAACAAAAATCCCTTTGCTAGCTGGGGAGCTGTGCTAGAACCCTCTAAGTCACAACTAGTCTGAGTAAGGTTGTTTGTTAGTTAATAATGCTAGATGGGACGAAACTGAAGCATTTGGAGCAGCTGGTTGTTTTATGATCCTCGTACAATTTTCTCTCTTGGTTGTTGGGTTTTTTTTTGAGGGGAGGGGGTTTACTTGTGTGTACTAGATGTACTACAAGTAAAATAAAGGACAGCACACACACATACATTGTTGAGATCTTCACATCTGTACCATGTGTATGCACTTAGATTTTGCCAACTTTAGTCTTAGTAGGTGGGTTGCGCTAAGAGCATCCCTTGTGTTGTTCTTTGCAAAACCAGCTCTTCAATGTGTTAAGATAATTTCACACTGGTGGGGTGCTTGACTATTTACTGCACTTCTTTTTTTTCCTTTGTAAAACTTAGGCTTCTGTTTTGGTAGGGAGGGAAGGCGGTTCATGATGGCAGCTATAGTGGAGTAGTTTCCTGCAAGCACATTGTAGATCCCTGCCTCTTCCCTGCTGCATCAATAAATCTTGCCTGTGTAGCATTTCTCTGCAGTCACCCCAGAGGATGATACAGAACCTCACCTCCGCTTCCTGAATCACAGGTGGACCCAGGTGAGCCTACATATTTGTAACCTCACCAAGCAGAGGACAAGCAATCCTTAAGAGTGAATCAGCAGGCCAGTGGCGTAGCGTGGGGGTGCAGGGGGGGGGGCCGGCCGCACCGGGTGCAACATCTGGGGGTTAGGGTTAGGGGGTGCAAATCCATGGGTTAGGGGGCGCAAATCCGCAGGCTAGGGGGCGCAAATCCGCGGGCTAGGGGGCGCAAATTACTTGCCCTGCCCCGGGTGCTGACAATCCACGCTACGCCACTGCAGCAGGCAGATTTACAGTGGTACCTCGTGTTACATACGCTTCACATTACAGACGCTTCAGGTTACATACTCCTCTAACCCAGAAATATTACCTCGGATTAAGAACTTTGCTTCAGGATGAGAACAGAAATCGCGCAGCGGCAGCAGGAGGCCCCATTAGCTAAAGTGGTGCTTCAGGTTAAGAACAGTTTCAGGTTAAGAACGGACCTCCGGAATGAATTAAGTACTTAACCCGAGGTACCACTGTACTCTTCTGATCAATGTACAATTAAAAGAGTTGCATACTGTACTCAGAAGACAGAAAAGCCTCCAAGATCCTGCTATAGAATAAACTGGACTCCGTCTCTTGAACTGTATTTGAGGGGGTGCTTATTTACATTCCCGGAAGCCTTGTTAACAAAACTCTGTCACACTTTGTGACCATGCTCTCTTTGGTGTGAGGATGACATATCCCCCAGCACCACCAATCAAATTTAAGAAGTTGATTCTGCTTCAGTCTTGCCAGAGGCTGGATCATCACAACAGGAAAGAAGCTTCACCAGCATTTCTAGACATTTCTCTTTTAAAAAGCACTCTGGGCACTTGGAAATGAAGAACTGCAGCAAGAGTTGAACCCTCCCTCCACCCTGAAGCAATTCAGGAAAAGGGCCAAGCCTCCTTAAGGAAAACTGGTGTGTTCTTCGTGCAGTGGCAGATCTTGGGGTCTGAAATTTCAGCAACGCCCTGTGCAGCACCGAAATTCGGCGCCCCACCGCCTCAGTTGTCTGATGTTTTTCTTTCTCTCCTCTCTGCTGCTACCTCCTCTCTTTCCTTAAGACAAGCAAAAGAATGGATTTTTTTTAAAAAAAAATCTATTTCTCGCTGGTGAAATCTGCTCCCTCATTGGCTCCACATCTGTGCTGGAATCTTTATCAGCCAAATCTATACATGCAGCAGGAACATGAGGAACAGCTTTTTCTGGATTGTACCACTTGAGACTGCAGGTGGGGGAATCACATAATGGAAGATTCCGCCATGCAAGAATCTGCTTCACATAGTGTTGGAGCAAAGGAATCTAGGGTGGCATTGTCCCAGACATACTAGGGTTTTTCCTTTTCAAATCTGTGTGGCTGACACACTTGTACATGGAAATAGTGCAGTCCAGGAAAAGCTGCATCATGCAGTTCTCCGTCATGCGTAGATTGTCTCACAATGCAGGGCACTGCCAATGTATAGGCTTAGTGGACGTCTGAAGGTTCCCCAATGGAAGCAAGAAATACATTATAAAGTGGAAAAACTAAGAAATGTCCACTTGAACCCAGCCAGCAATGACAATTAATACAAGGCACACTGTTTCTTGGGTGATTTTAGGTGTGGGTCATTACTTTGTCTTTTGGCCCAGTCAAGGCAATATGGAGTAATCGGCAAGCAGCTTACTATTAACCTTAAAGAGGCACAATACTAACAGGAACTTCTGCATCCCTATATCAAACTAATCTCAGACAATAGGAGGCTGAAGACCTCTGTGCCATTTAAAAAATATCATGGATCAAAATTATGTAATTTAACAGAAATATTCTATATAATTTTAAGCTAAGGCTCTACTTCCTGCTGGGTTTGTCTCTCAAAAATTAAAATGTATGAATTAGAAATGCATTAGTTTCACAGTTTACAATCTGGTGATGCGTTGGAGTAAGAGTAAAACTTAATATAAGACAGAATGCACTGTGTTCATCAGTCTTGCTTTCATTATTTACTTATTTTCAAAATGGATAAAATTCTGGAAATGTGCTTTAGAAATGTGTTTAAATGTGCTTTTAAACTTTGGATATATATTTTATGATGGGGGGTATTTGACAGCAGATGTGGGGCAACTAACATTGGCTGTTATTTGCTGATCAGGTACTGTATATGTTTTCTGTGGTGCAATCTGAGCAGACTGCCAGGTATGCAAGTTCTGTTGAATGTGGGACCACTTAAAGGACATGCTTTTCCTCTGCCAATTTTTCTGTTCTGTGATGGGGCAGAAATTCTTGGCTCGTGCCAAATCTGTCATATATAGCAAAGAGATTCCCAAGTCTTTCAGAACAGAAGAAAAGCAAAATCGATTTCTCCATACCCAACTTACGCAGAGTGTTATCCTCCATCTCTTCCATTTGTATACTGATTCTCACTTGTTTATGTTCTGAAAATTTGATTTTAGAAAGAAAAGTAATCCAGAGCAGGACAACTGGTGGAATTCCCTGCAGACTGAAAACATTACGGTGCCAGAGGTTAATTTTCTAGTAGGTTAGTTTGAGGGTTGTAGAAGTCCTGTTGTCTAAAGTGCTCTTGCAACGCAGGGGTATGCCACCATCTTGGAAACTGAGTTGCTCTGGTTTAGCTGGTGGGTAGCTGCACTGCATTGCACACACTGTGTGTGTTTGTGTAGTTATCTCCAGGGTCACATTGTATCGCTGTGCACCTATCTGTGCGGCAGATGCGGATGAAGCATGCTGTTCTGCGCTGAAATACTCTGCAGGTAATCTGCATTAAAGTACATTGTCTGCTGCGGTGAGTTAAAGCAGCATTATAGCAAGGAGAAAATACACGGGCCGATTCCCATTGTGTTGCGACAGTCTCCATCAATAATACATAAAGAGAACCATTTCTCTCCTTAGTGGGCAGCCGTGGTTGTGTCGCTGGGCTTGCTTGGCCTCCTCGCTGCAAATTTCTTGTACTCGCCACCAGTTTTATAGGTTACTCTGCTTTCAGCAAAGGGGTATTAAATCCTACTTTATTTTGTGCCTCTTTTGTCTCTGTGCATTGGATGCTCTCTGTGCAGCATGCTGGGGGTTGTGTTTGCAGAAGGAGTGTTTCTGTTTATAATCTGCCTCACTACAATATGTTGCAAAGGTAATTAGGAGTCCTGAGATAGCTCCGTCTCTATCTTTGAAGCAACGAGGCTCATAAAGCTTGATTCAGGGACCTCGTTATCTTTATTTTTTAAAAAAGAAGTTTTTTCCTCCCTTAAAAAAAATTTAACTTCCATGAAGTTACCATGGTTACTGCTATACTTGGTGGCTTCTTTGCTTTCCTCTTACCTTAAATGCAGCTGCGCTGCCATTAAGAATTAAAACATCAACAACGGGAACATCCCCAATGTCAGCCAGCCGTAAATCCTGTTTATGTTCCTCATGGAGGGGGGGAAGCTGCAGTGGCGGCAAATGTGGAGGCACCGTGGAATGGGGGGTGTTTTAATGCAGTCCTCTGGAGATGTTGGGAATAGTAAAATGTCTCTCTCTCACATGCTACAATAATTACAGGCAGCAGAAGAGAGAACTCGGAAAGGGACGCAGCATTAGCCTGTACCTGAGAGAAAATGTTTCTTACTCCACTCCCAGCAGACCTCCTTTGCTTCTTGTACATGTCAATTCGGCAGCAAATTGATGTGCTGCACTCAGGCAGCAGTTGGCTAATCCTGCCACTTTCTGCGGTGGGTGGCATGTCGCTTAACTTTGCTGCATGCTGGTATCTATCCTTATTTATATATCCAGGACAAGGAATTTGGTGCCATCCAGATGTTGATGGACATCCGTCTCTGACCACTGGCTGTGTTGGCTGGGGCTGAGTTGGAATCCCAATGACATCCATTAAGTCCACAAGTTAACCCATCCTATTCCGAAGCACTGCTGCCAGCCTGGGTCTCTAGCACTGTTCCTTTCCTGAGCTTAAAAACCAAATGAATTAGAATTGCCAAAGCACATGCTGCATCACTTAGCTGTGGGCCCTCCTATATCTGAATTCTGCATCCTGTTCAGCCTTCACGCTGTGTGGAACGAGGTTATACCTCTCTGCCTAGGTACTCATCATGTATGCTCTCTTCCAGATAAACCTATGACTTCCAAAGAAATCTCATTCCCCATTGGTTTGTTTTTTTCTTACCTTGTGAAAAGTGGGATTTAAGAGCGCACTTAAAGGAATAATCTCCATACTGATGTCAACTTGACGCTCATCTTAATTGCAATGCTGTTCTGGGCCCCTTTGAATATCTGGAAGCTTCTTTAATGGGGAATGTGGATTTCCATCCAGGGTCACCGGTTGTTGCATGTTGCTGCCACTATGACTAGATTTGGGTCACCAGGAAGATTCAGTGAGGAGGGATCCTGTTGCTGGCCTCCTGGCAGCGGAGTCGATCTTTGTGCTTTGGAAAAATAAATAAAACAGGGTGCTTAGATTCGTCAGCCTCCTTCCACAGGCCATGGTTGCCACATCTTACATCCCAAGATACGCCCAATGATACTTTGATTGATATTTCCAAAAATATATCATTACCCAAAATTTGTTCAGTGCTGCTTTAATTAAAAGATAGAAAAAGTTCAAAGACTGGCAGCCAATGAAATAATTGTCATTGATTGTTTGTTTACATATTTATTTATATTAAATCGGATGAAATGCCTTTCATCCGAAGATCACAGGGCAGTTCACAACATAAATATATGAAATGAAAACACAAAATACATAATAACAAAGCAAAACAAACCAATAACCCCACCTCCCACATCCTTGGAGAGAGAAATCAGAGGAGCCACCCGTTATTTACCTTTTAACTTGTAAATTGATTGATTGAGTTGCAAAAAAACTTCAGATAGATGTTATCCCTAACCAAAACAACTTCTTACTGCAGAAGGAAAGAAGCTATCTTAAATCTCATTCCTTGTTTCAGTAATTCCAGAACCAAAATAGTCTCAAAAGATAAAACACGTAATCTTAATTGACAGCCCCGTTGATTAAACTTGACCCTCAACAATCATTATTAGTCAACTAATCTGCAAGATTAAAGCATTTCAGCCCTAAAAATGAATGCTTAGGTGTTGAACAGTTTGATTGCATGTTCTGGCTTTGAAAACATTGCTTACTGCTAACTTGGGCCCTCATTTGGCCTCTTATCAACTTTTGTGGTTTTAAGAGCAGATTAGAATGTGGTTAGTTAGTGTGGTTTTAGTTGTTGTTTTTTAACTCCCACCCCACCAGCTAAACCACACTTCTGATTTGGACACTCAGTAGACCTTACCATGCTGTACGGGAGACTTTTGGGGAAAATTAAGGTTTGGGTCTACAGTGTATGCCTGATGGCATGCATCTCCTGCCTCGTATTTCCCTTCCCCTGTTAGAGGCCTGCCTCTTAACTATCAAGGTATTGCACCTGTACCCTCCTATCATGCTGCTAAGGCATTTGTATGTTGGTTTGAGTGTATTTGTGGGCATGCCTGTGTGTGCATGCAGGCTACAATATTTCAATTTTGGTTGTTTTCCCCCCCTTTGAAAAACGAATCCTTTGGCATACCTGAAGCATCTTCCAGGTTTACTGAAGCTACTTGCTTTTCTCTGTGTGGCTCTGCTTCATCGCTATACTAAGAGGAGCAGTGCCATCCACTTAAGAGGGAATGGTCAGGGAGGTTTCCTCCTCCTCCTTTGTATCCTGTGTGCTATCTTGCTCATTAGAACATACTCCGATGTCAACAGCCATTGATCTCTTTGAAATTGGTGGGCATTGGTTACTCCTTGCAAGGATGACAGTCTTTTCACACTTTCTCATGTCTGTGTATGAACTGTGGCGGAATAGTGTCTTCTGCTGGTGAAACTCACTTGGCTGCAGTCCTATCCACTCACTGAACCCAGCACATGATGCCATTTTTAAAAACCCAATTCCTCGCCAGTTATTGTCAGTGGAAGCCACCTTTAAGTAGTGTTGTGGACTTGTGCGCACAACATGTGCCCATAAAAAGGCAGAAGACCAAGTTGGGCTCGTAGTAAGAGGGTAGATGAGGAAGAATCAACCTATATTGGTGGCTATGGAGAGAGGGAGAAGAAAGGTAAATAGGCGGGATGACTACAGCTGCTATTTGGAAGCCAGTGGACAGGACCTGTGAGGCTGGGAGAGCACAGCATGCAAGGAGTTGGGATCTGCCAGCTTTGGCTACATTTGCACATAATGCTAAGCTGTGGTTTAACTATGGTTTGTTCAGCAGACCTTTGATTATCTCAGAGCTGAGCAAACACACCATGCCTTGTTTCTCCAAGCTTGTTGGAAAACAAGCCTCTCTGAAGGCAGCCCTGTATCGGGAAGTTTTAAATATTTGACATTTTATTAAGCTTTTATATATGCTGAAAGCCACCCAGAATGGCCAGAGAAACCCAGCCAGATGAGCAGGGTATAAATAATAATACTAATTATTATTGTTCTGTTTTTTGTGATGCTCTTGCCTCACATCTTTGCAGCTTGCTGAGTGTCTGACTTGGTGGTCAGACAAACCATGGCTAAGATTGTTGGTTTCAGAGATTATACCACACCGCAGTTGAAACAAGCCAACAACACTTTACAGCATGGTTTGTTGGTCAAAAGCAAACCATGGTCAATGTGCTGGGTTCACATGTTCAAATAAACCATAGTTAGCTAAACAAATCATGGCTTAGCATTGTGTGCAAACTAGGCATTAATTTGGAATGGATGCAAGGAGATGAACTAAGCAGGTCCTTCTCCAGATGCTACTTGCATGTCTTATCAGCTGGTATAAAAGACACTGACCTGCTAGGAGGGAGAAAAAACCTACTCTCCTTGTGTTCTGTCAAGGGTCCCAGTAACATGAGAAACCAGGGTATATATGACTGGGTTGTACACATTGTATGGGTCTGGGATTGTCAGCTTATTTGTCAGTTACTACTTAACAAGAGAAATGAAAATTTAAGATTAGGAAGTGCCAAGGTAGCGAGTAGCCTATAAAATTCAGGTGATTTTTGAATTCAGTTTATTTTTAAAAAATAATAAAAATTGCATTATAATTATGCAGCATTGCTTAGGCGATATGCTAGCCAACATATGGGTAAAGAGCAGTTTAAATTGATGTTAAATTCTCTAACTCAGATTGCCTTGGGTATTAGCACTGAGTCAAATGAAAAGATGAGTCTGCTCTTCTAGAGAACAAAACAGAATGATATGGGCCAGGTGTTGCAAGACTTTTGTGTACCCATTTGTAATCTCTTGCTCAGGACAATTCCACGAAGGCAGGAAACTGGCAGGGTGGGAAGCAATAAAATTGACTCTTAAAAGCAGTGGGAGCGAAACCTTTCTTTAAATTAAAATGTTGTTAGAAGACAGGATTTGCAATCTCATCCTCTTAGAAAAACACCATCCTGATTTATGCTGCAGTCCTGTGCACGTTAACATGGAAGTAAGGTCCGGTGAAATCAGAGGAACTTCCTTTTGAGTAAACATGCTTGTACTGTATAGAAATTGAACTTTCATTTTTCTGGCGCATCTACATCTCTTGCTGGGGGTGTTTACACTTGTGCAACTGACCCTGCTATCCTGCCTGGTGCATACACACGTAGTTAAT
Organism: Podarcis liolepis; assembly: GCF_965112155.1. Classification (NCBI taxonomy): domain Eukaryota; kingdom Metazoa; phylum Chordata; class Lepidosauria; order Squamata; family Lacertidae; genus Podarcis; species Podarcis liolepis. Next base: position 30,505,112 of record NC_139555.1, read on the forward strand.
TGGGAGGGATATATTGAGCTAATAGTGACAGGTGATTGCACAGGATTAAAAACAGTCCTTTTTGTCTTTGTCTTAAACATTTTTTCCTTTTTCCATTCCCCATTCCCCATTTCTTTTTTCCAGTCCTGCCATTAATATTATTATTATTATTCCCTGATGATCTAAGGAGCAATGTTGATGGAGTTTGAGGAGAGGTAATTGAAATTTGGTCTCTAACCTTTACTGTGATGTTTGTTAAATAATTAGTTGTCCTTTTCTTCTTTTCAATTGCTTTCCTTTCACTCCCCTGCCAGGCTCCTCAGAATGAAGCAAACAATTTTTGCTTGTGCTCCTTTCCCCCTCCTCTTTTGTGCCTCCTCCACTTCCTTCATTCTTCCGTCTCCCTTTCTTCTTCCTCCTCCTCCTTCCCAATGAAAGATCCCCCCCCCCATTTCTTTTCTTTTCTTTTCTTTTCTTGCTGTGTCAAGGCAATGTGGCCTGGTTCTGTAATAAAGAGACGGCTTATTAGAATTAAAGCCTAACAGTCTTAAAAAAAGCAATCTCGGCAAGATTGAAGCCACAGGGGAATTGTAAATTCTCAGCAAAGACCTCATTTAAAGACTGGAATGAAAACGCACGCATGGGCGCAAGCAGTATAAAAACCCCTCACCGAAGGAGAGAAGAAGTTTCAGTGTGAAATTAAAATAAGTAAAGGAGTCGTGTTTGAGGGAGGGGAGAAGAGATTTGAGGTGTGCCTTTTCCTTCCAGGGATGCTGTCTGGCTTGTGTTAAGCTAGGTTGTTGGCATTTTCCTCCCTGCAGGTAGTTAAAAAAAAACCTAAAAAAAAAACTCAGCCTTGTACAATTCAGTGTCATAGAATCTCAGGATTGTAGAGTTGGACCACGAGCATCATATAGTCCGACTCCCTGCAATGCAGGTATATTTTGCCCAAAGTGGGGCTCAAACCCACAACCCTGAGATTAAGAGTCTCATGCTCTGCCGACTGTGGGCAATTTCAAACTTAAATGTATGTATTTAAACAACATATAGATGAGGGATGTACAGTAGTCCCACCCCCTTCCTTTCTTTTTGGGCCAGAGATTTCAAACCTAGTCTTTTCTGCCTCCTTTAACATTCTTGCTTCTTTCACAGCATATTGTCAATTATCCTTTTCTTTTAAATTTTCTTTTTTGCATTAATTTTTCAGAGGATGGGTTCTCACTTCCTCCCTCTTTATCTTCCTATTCCATCTTCACCCACCTCTCTTATCTCTGTGCAGCCAGCAGCAAAACAAAGAATTGGAGGTTATTTAACATACGGCTCTACCGCACAGAATGTAGGGGAAACCCAGTATTAATTACCTGGCTGTTTGCAGGCTCAGAACAGCAGTTCTTAGAGGCTTGAAGGTGTTTTGGAAAGGTGTTATGTTTAAGCCACAGCTGGAGAAGTTACCCGTCAAGTTGGTGGCGCACGCTGGCTTCCAGAAATGGAGGTTGATGTGCCTGTCTTTAAAACTAAACCAGTCATCTGAACTTGGTAATGATATCTGCTGACCTTGATTGGTTGCAAGCCAATGTATTCTATGGACATATAAATCCAGGAGCCCAGCATGCAGTCAGTCTTGGTTAGAGTAACTGACAATTCTAATAGTGATAAAGATGAGACTTGGGAACTTCTAGAAGAGATCTGCTTCCTAATTTTTTGAGAGTTTGGAGGAGAGCAAGATATGGCAGGATGATAAGTTGCATGTAGTTCAGTGATTCTTACTCCCTCCCTGCCCTACTCCCACCAATGAAGTTTTTTTTTTTTTTACTGCAGTGCAACTGATGAGGCTGCAACGGTGAGTGGAAAATTTTGACTAACTCCTTTTGTTTAGAAGGGCGAAGGGGATTAGTTGCTCACCAAAACAGCACTGTGAAAGTTACAGGTATCAGGAGAAAATACAGGCAGGGGAGAGGGGCTGGGGCTGGGTGCTCTTAGGCAAAAGCAAAGGAAAATGAGCCTCCCGGGGATTGACCAGTCGATCCCGATCGACCCTTTGGACATCCCTGCTATAAGCCTGGCAATCCCAAACTCGGCCCTCCAAATGTTTTGGGACTACAACTCCCATCATCCCTAGCTAACAGGACCAATGGTCAGGGATGATGGGAATTGTAGTCCGAAAACATATGGCGAGCCGAGTTTGGGGATGCCTGCTATAAGCAGTAAATGTTTCTTTCTAACGTTTAGAAAGGTTGGCGAGGGGCAGTAGACCCTAGGCCTGGTGCAAAAGCTGTGGGGCTTGGGCCTCCTAGATCATCCTCTAACAATTCCCCTGAAGAAAGCTTCCCTACAAAATGTGTTCCTTTATTGGGGTGCCACTACAGAAAAGGCCCTTGCCCTGGTCACCTGCTTGATAGAGATCTCTGTAAACAGGAGAGTCCTTTAGGGGGGAAATCCCACCGGTACTGTACTTTGGAGTATTGTCTGTGTTCTCGTGTTTTGCATAGAGAATCCCAGCAGCGGTTGAAGACTCTACATTGCCTTCCTATTCTGTCTTCCTATTTTTAGTATATGTGGGGAACCACACGTGATCTAGCATCAAATTTTAAGTCAACAGGATTAATGTTGTCTTCACCTTTTGAAATAAAATGATGAGGGACAAAGAGAGAATGCAAGACAGCATTATAATTTTAGTATCAGCATTATTGATTACATTTATGAATTGCTTCTTATGAAGCATCTTGGAAGTAATGTCACAATTCAATAAAAACTTATATCAAACAACTGCAGATACATATATAAAACAAACATAAAAGCAATTAAAGCAATTGCATATAAAAGAAATTAACAATTAAGCATATAAAAACTAAAAATAAATAAATAAATAAATAGCACATATAAAAACAATTTCAAATCCGGTCCAGATAGCAATCAGGATAATACCATGGCAGTGAGGCATAGAGGCTACTACTGCCTGGGTACTATACTGTACCTGGCTTAATGTATCCCATTTCCCAGAAGCTTGGTGCTCCCCTTCAGGCATGTAAGAGGCAATGTAATTGAGCCACAGATGTTTTCCTGTCCTGTTAATACTGTTAAGGGGCAAGGGGAACCTTAGAATCACCTATATTCTTCCATTACCCCGAACATTACAAGTGTGCTGTGGAGGGGAAAGTGCAGTGAAGAGCCTTTGGACTAATGCAAAGGAGAACCTTTAGATCGGCAGTCCTAGCATAATGTCCTATGAGTTCCAGCTGATGTCTTGAAACCTGCTTTGGAACTTCATTCGAGGAATAAATTTGACAGGATCACCTGTGCACCCCCCCCCAATGCTAGATTGTAGGCATTTGCAGATCCCTGGTGTCTCACAAGGGAGAGAGCATAGGAGTGGCCGTTGTGGCGATCACACAGGGTCCCCAGACGTTTCACCGTCTATTGATCCCTGTGCCGCCACTTCATTTCTCGCTGCCACCACCCAGGCCCTACCTGGTACAATACTGAGTCCAGTCAGGGTTAAATTGGAACATAAACTTCTGTTTATTTATTGCAGTTTAACAAGCATGTGGTTTGGTTTCATTAACGGTATCGGTCCATGACAATCATGGGGTGCCTATCCAGACCTATAACTTCTGCTACCTGCTCTCACTCACTAAACCACTTCTCAGATATTTACTTGTCTTCCTAGCTCCTAACTTATTTCACTACACTAACTCAACCTACCCACAAACATTATCCCAATGCACTCCCAACTCCAACCAGCCTCCCAACGAACTCCTCCCTTCACCCCTCCCAGAGCTGGTTTTATAGTCCCTCTGACTCCACCCCCCTGGGTTCTGATTGGGTAACTATTTCACCTCCAGCACTCTCTCGTATGTTAACGTCACAGCCGTGCTTTTTCAGTAACGCATCATGAGAAAGTGAACCTGCCAAGCTGCTCCTTGCTGAAAACCCTGAAAGGACCAGGGCCACGCTTGGCAAAAAGGGAAGCCCAGGCAGCTAGCAAGCAACTGCGTGAGCACATCTATAGCCAAGTGAAAATAATGAGTGCAAAAGTGTGTGCTGATTTATGCATGCTCCTCAGCTCCCCTGCCCTGGAGCAGGGCAGTGGGGAGCTTGTACTCTCCTGGCAACAGGTGATGACACAGATAAAAATTGATACAACAAATGCAAGCATTTCCTCCTCCGGAACGTCTGCAGGCCAGCAGCAGAGTGATGATTACACAAGAGAGCCCTTGACTCCTTGCTGGTTATTAATTTAGAGCATTTGGAAGGGATGGCACTAAGGCAAGGGCTAGCTTTCATGTAGTAAGTTTGCACAGTTCTGGAATCTCATCAAAATCCCCCTTCTGAATCTGGTTTAGCTCTGCTTATTGCTGTAGTTGGAGACTGGCAGAAGCCTCTATGGCCATGTTAATACATACAAAGGTGGAGATATCCAAGAGAAAATTACTTCTCATTATTAATCGTAACATTAGCTTCAGAATTTCCCCCCATTGTACAGTACTCATTTTCTCAGCCATGACTGCTATTAGGGAATGTTGTGTATTTCTTGTTTTATAATTGGGAAACTGATGCAGAAAGGGTGCAGCTTGCCTAAATTAGATGTGAAAATATTTTTACAAAAGTTACTGGCCAGTTCGACCACACATATACATATCATTCACCTGTGGCTTAAAAGGGGGAAATGTAAAAAAAAATAAAAATAAAAATTCATGATTGCTTGAAGGTGACTCTTAAATCAGCCGATTATTCCACATCTGTGCTGAAAACTCAGCCCGTGTGCCACAGAAAGAAGGGAGGTTAAACTGCAGGAAATTCTGAGTAATTTTTAAGTATGTGTCCAACCTTAGTTTCACTCAGAGCTCAGCCTGCCTTCTTTCCTAAGGGGCAAAAATGCATCTCCTGTCAGTTGGTTAACCTTTGACGCACCCAGACTCCCAAGCTTCCTGCCTTACCTTTTCTAAAGGGCAGAAATGCATGTTGATATGATTGGTTGATTCCCCCGCAACCCTGTCCACTATCCTAAGTCAGGTCACGCCATTGCATCAATTCTGCAGGCAAAGATATCCAATGAATTTGTATGTTATGTGTCTTCAGTTGGACTTAACAAGCTGTGCAGGGCAGGGAGAGGCTTCTGACTCCTGACTCAGCTGTTTCTTCTTAAATTGAATCCTACGCAGCATGTAAGATACGGCTGTCCTACTAGAAAGGGCAAATCTTAGGAGTCAGAACCAACGTCCTATCCATTTCTTGCTGCAATTCTGTCTTCTTCGTGACTTATCTTTTTCATTAGCTAAACCGATCCAATGGGATTCTGAATATTTTCCGGTCGGCGCCAGCGCTAATGGCGGTCCTTTTTCCGAGCTCCGGAAAAGGACTGCCCTGCGAGTTCGGGTCTGACCCGCTACGGCAAGCGGGGGACCCCTAAAATCACAGGTGCGGAAGCCTGTGAACAAGGAGATTCGGTGGGCACCAGAAGCGCCCCCCCTTTACCGCAGAAAGAGCCTTTGTAAAGGCTCTGGAACGACATCGGGGGAGCGCGGTGCTGAGAATCGCTACCCAGCCCGCAGGGTGAAGCCGCGTCGCTATTAGTGGAGAGCGCCGATTCCTTCCTGCAAATTTTGGACAGAAAAACCCCGTGAGTACAAAGGAACCTTCATTTGGATTTATAAATTGAAATCTGGCTGAAAACGGGGGAGGCGAAAATTAAGGAAGTCTGCCTTCCCCCGACTGCATGAAAGTGAAAGCAACGGAACTGAAAGCTGCATCCATTAAAGGACTTTGCCGTTGTTCAATTAAACCTGACACTTTGGACCTTAGATCTCCCCTCTAGCTAGCAGAGCAGAGGGGAGGCAAAATAGACACTAGCAACTGCATGATTTATTTAAAAGAAAATCCTCTGCTGTCTCAAGAAGCTGAAAGGGTCTGCCTAATAAGACAATAGGACACTGAACTGACTTTTTCCTGTGAAAGTGACATTGTGTAACAAAGTTTTGGTACAGCTTGGCTACAGTATGCTAGAGTAGGCTGAGACAGTATCTATTGAGAAACTGTGGCAACTTGCAGTTACAAGCCTCCTGCTATACTTGTTTTAAATTCTCTCTATTTCATATTCTACGTATTTGGATTTTCCCTTTGCCTTTGTGCTTGGACATTTTGATTTGCTCCCCCTAGAGGGTAAGGTAGAGGCCGACACAGCTTAATACAGTGGAACTTTCCACCGGGAAACAGCTCCCGTGGGAAACGACCTTGACATGAGTGGCTCACAAGAAGAGATAGTCACAAGAGCCAAGACCAAACAACAACAGCAACAGTACCAGCAGCAGCAACAGCAACTAAAGAAAAGAGGCTCGATTACAGGTGCAACTCCGGCAGCACCTACAGGAACAACAGGACAAGAAAAAGTGACAGCTGTCTCCATGGATGCTGTGACACAAGCTTTACTGAAGATAAACCAATCCCTGGAGTCTCTAACAAAACAGACTTCAGAAAATACACAAAAACTAACAGAAATATCAGCAAGATTAGACCAGAATACAGAATCCATAAATAAATTAGTTGAGGAAAACTCTGCTACACGTAAAATTGCTGAAGAAGCTAGAGCTATTGCTGGGGAGACTCAAGACAATTTACAACCGATCGCCAAAAAGGTGCATGAGCATGAAGCAACTTTGGCTCTGTGGGACTTACAGAAAAAAGAGAGGAACCTCAAATTGAGACTAGTTCCAGAGGACGAAGCCGACAACCTCGTGGAGTTTTTAACACAAGTGTTCACGGACTGTTGGGAAGATCTAGAGGAAGACGAATTTAAAATCACAACAGCGTTTAGACTGGGGAAAAAACAGAACAGAAAGATCCCGAGAGATTGTTTGATTACACTTGGATCCAAGGAAGAAAGGGACAAAATATTAAGACTACATTTTGAAAAGGCCTTGCAAATTGGAAATTCAGCTGTACAGATTTTTAAAGACATTCCTAAACACATCTTGGATTTGAGAGCCTTTTATAAGGATCTGGTTTATCTGTTAAAAAAGAACACTATACTTTTCAGGTGGGAATTTCCACAGGGATTGTCCTTCGACTATAAGGGGAAGAAGGTGAAGATAAAGACCATAGAAGACAAAGAGAAGTTTTTGGAAAGAAATCGAGAGGACCTACAGAAGGGAACTGTGAACCCACTTGAAGAACAGAGGAGAGCACTAGACATTCTGAACCACTCGTTTGGACACAAACCACCACCATCAGAGGAAGAGCAACAACTTGGAGCTGTTGGAGGAGTGCCAGGAAAATAACAAGATGGCCCTGCAATTCCTTAGTTGGAATTGTAATGGGCTCAATGTCCCATTGAAGAGACGACAAGTTTTTCATATATTGAGCAGAGAACAACTGGACTTGATATGCCTACAAGAGACTCATATAACCAGAGCTCACAGGAGATTACTTATAAATAAAAGATTAGGACAAGAATTTATATCATCAGACAAAGTCAAAAAAAGAGGAGTTGTCATATATGTTAAAGAGAAGTGGGCTCCAAAAATGATCTTCAAAGATGAACAAGGGAGATATTTGGCAGTTGAGATTCAAGTACAAGGAGAAAAAAATTTGATAGTTGGAATTTATGCACCAAACAATGGTAAAGCTGAATTTTTCAAGAAACTCCATGAGACTCTGACAGACTATCTGGATTACAATATGATAATTATGGGAGACATGAACGGCGTGGTCTCTACAAACATGGATAAGGCACAAAGACTGACAGTTACCAAGGAAGGAAGACTTCCTAAAACTTTCTTTGAGATGACGGAAAATATGGACTTAATAGACATATGGAGAACAAGAAACCCTCTTGAGAGAGAGGGAACCTTCTTCTCTCAAGCAATGATGACCTGGACCAGAATTGATCAAATTTGGATTACTAGTGGGATGGCTCCAAAGATTAAAAAGGTAGAAATCTGCCCAAAAACCTGCTCCGACCATAATGCTGTGAAGATGGAAATGAAACTTACAACAACTGGTCAATTCAGATGGAGAATGAATGACACTCTCTTTCGTGACAAGGAGATCCTCATGAAGGCCCAAAAAGCTTTAAAGGACTACTTTGAAATAAACTTAAGGGCTGATACTGAGAAAAGAGTGATCTGGGACGCAAGTAAAGCGGTGATGCGAGGCTTTCTGATTCAACAAAACTCAATAAAAAGGAAGAAACAGAATGAGAAGAAGGAAAAGATTTTGGAAAAGATAAATGAAGGGGAGAAAAAATTAAGAGCAAAACCAAAGTCCCAGGAAATACTAAGAGAGATTAAGTTATATCAAGTACAATATATGGAATTGATGAACCAACAGATTGAGTGGAAGATAAAGCAAATGAAACAAAAGACATTTGAATCGGCAGATAAGTGTGGCAAACTCCTGGCATGGCAATTGAAGAAAAGGCAGAAACTAAATACAGTTACAAGTCTAGAACTGGATGGAATGAACATATCTAAACCTAATGAAATCAGAAATTGCTTCTTAAGTTATTTTAAAAAGCTCTATACTCAAGGACCGCAAAATGAAGAAGATATAGACAAATTCCTTGACAAATATGGATTACAAAAAATCTCTCATCAGAGTAAGCTGGATCTGAATCAGAGAATATCAGAACAAGAGATAGAGGCTGCCATTCAGAAAATGCAACTGGGCAAATCTCCAGGACCAGATGGACTGACTTCTAGATACTACAAGTCTTTGAAGGAATGGTTGATCCAACCGTTAAAAGAAGTCTGTAATGAAATTTTAGAGGGAAAAAAGGCACCTGAATCGTGGAAAGAAGCGTATATTTCTCTCATACCAAAGACAGAGACTGAAAAGACTCAACTTAAGAACTACCGCCCAATATCACTACTTAATGTGGATTACAAAATTTTTGCAGACATTTTGGCAAAAAGACTTAAAAGAGTGTTGATGGAGAAGATTCATAAGGACCAAGCAGGCTTTCTCCCAAAAAGACACCTATCAGATAATGTAAGGAATATAATAGACATTTTGGAAAAGCTAGAGGTGAATATAAATACTAAAGCAGTATTGATTTTTGTGGACGCGGAGAAAGCCTTTGACAATATTTCTTGGAGTTTTATGATAAAGAATCTTCATGGGATGGGGGTAGGCCAAGGTTTTGAGAATGGTTTGGGTGCAATATACTCAGAACAAAAAGCGAAGTTGATTGTAAATAACGTACTAACTGAGGAACTTAAGATAGAAAAGGGAACACGACAGGGGTGCCCAATTTCCCCATTGCTTTTTATTTCTGTTCTGGAGGTTTTGCTGAACATGATTAGAAATGACCAGCAGGTTAAAGGTGTACAGGTCGGAGCTAAACATTACAAGTTAAGAGCATTCGCAGATGACTTAGTATTGACTTTGCAAGAGCCAAACACTAGCACGAAAAAGGTATTAGAAATAATACAACAGTTTGGCCAGGTAGCTGGATTTAAGTTGAATAAACAAAAAACTAAAGTTTTAGGAAAAAATTTAACAGATTTGGAAAAGGAGAAATTCCAAGAGGAGACAGGGTTGACGGTGGTCAAGAAGGTGAAATACCTAGGGGTTTATTTGACATCTAAAAATGTGAATTTGTATAAGGACAATTATGAAAAATGTTGGTCAGAAATTAAAAAAGATCTAGAAATATGGTCAAATTTGATATTGTCAATGTTAGGCCGAATTGCTGTGATTAAAATGAATGTATTGCCTAGAATGTTATTTTTGTTTCAGACCTTGCAGATTCTCGACAAGATGGAATGTTTCAAGAGGTGGCAGAAAGATATTTCGAAATTTGTCTGGCAGGGCAAAAAGCCCAGAATTAAATTTAAAATATTGACAGACGCTAAAGAAAGAGGGGGTTTTGCCCTGCCGGACTTAAAATTGTACTATGAGGCAGCAGCTTTTTGCTGGCTGAAAGAATGGATGCTCCTCGAGAACACAGACATTTTGGACCTGGAAGGTTTTAACAATGCTTTCGGTTGGCATGCATACTTATGGTATGACAAAGTCAATAGTGCCTTTAAAAATCACATTGTTAGAAAAGCACTGTTTAATGTTTGGATAAGATATAAAGATCTGTTGGAAAACAAAACCCCTAGATGGGTGTCACCAGTGGAGGCCAAAGCAGTGAAGAAACTCAATATGGAGGTCGGATGGCCGAAGTATTGGGAAATTTTAGAACAGGATGGAGATAAGTTGAAATTACAAAGTCATGAGAAATTGAAACATAAAGTACAAAATTGGTTTCAATACCATCAAATAATGGAATTTTTCAAACAAGACAGGAAAATTGGTTTCCAGGTGGAAAAATCAAAACTAGAGACTGAATTGTTAGAACCCAATACTAAGAATTTATCAAGAATGTATAATTTGTTGCTGAAATGGAATACACAGGACGAAACAGTCAAATCGGCTATGATCAAATGGGCACAGGACGTGGGTCATAACATTGTGTCAGCTGACTGGGAATGGTTATGGAACACCGGTATTAAATTTACGGCATGTAATGCCTTAAAGGAAAACATTATGAAAATGGTTTACAGGTGGTACATGACCCCAGTCAAGCTGGCAAAAATTTATCACTTGCCCGATAACAAATGTTGGAAATGTAAGGAGACTGAAGGTACCTTCTATCACCTTTGGTGGACATGCCCAAAGATTAAGGCTTTCTGGGAACTGATCTATAATGAAATGAAAAAGGTACTTAAAAGTACTTTCTATAAAAAACCAGAGGCCTTTCTCTTGGGCATTGTCGGCCAATTGGTGTCAAAGAAGGATAGAACTTTCTTTATGTATGCCACAACAGCAGCAAGAATACTCATCGCAAAGTATTGGAAGACACAAGATCTACCCACTCTGGAAGAATGGCAGATGAAAGTGATGGACTACATGACGCTGGCCGAGATGACAGGCAGAATCCGTGACCAAGGAAAAGAGACGGAAGAAGAATGGAGAAAATTCAAAAGTTATCTTAAGGACTATTATAAACTGGATGAATGTTAGAGTGTTGTGGTTTTCAGGAACAAAGGGATACAGTGATATAAGGTCAGATTATAGAGATAACTAAGATGACAGAGGTTGGAAAGGTTTATTTAGAAGTTGCTAAAAAATACTTTGGACATTGGGATGCAGAAAGGGGGGGTATGGGGGAGTCCCGGAAAAGAGGTTTATGAAAAAATGTTATGAAATTATACGTGTTTGTTGGTTTTTTATGTGTTTGTTTGTGTTTAAAAAATCTGTAAAACCAATAAAAATTTTATTAAAAAAATGAATATTTTAGCCCCATGTTTCTACTTTGATTTGCACATTCAAGCTACCACACAGGTGTGAGTAAACCTTCAGATGGACTTAGTGGGGAGAGATGCATGTTGATTCCTCGGATCTCTCCCTTCTGCCATTATACATAAGTGCCCTACCTACTGCTCTAGTAACTCAGTAGATGGTGGCAACAACTGTGACTTTGCAGATATTTTATTGTGGATCTAGTCCTGATGGTAAAAGTGGATCAACTTTACAGCTATCAAATTCAGCTTACCTAGTGACCCTAAAAGGTGGCTGTTCAAAGGACCTGAAAGACACCATGCTGTGTGTCTCAAACCCATTTCTAATGCTTCCCATTGGGCCACAGGAGCTGGCACACAGTTAAGGAGCCTCTCAAGAGACGACAAAGGGAAGAGGCAAACAATTATGAATGAATTGTTTGATTTGCTGATGACTTTGTTTCCAATGTGCACATGTTGCAACAGAGAGTTCATTTTTAGACTTTTGAGTGGTGTGTGAACATACCTTTTATAGCAGGAACACCATGTCATAAGCTGAGATTATAATAATAAGTTTTTATTCTTAGGTTCTCATTGTACAGTATTTCATTTGAAAATATGGGGGGTTTCAGAATTCCTTGAGGAATTCTTGAGGCATTCTCTCATCCATGATCATGCAATAAATAGATGCCAGGGAAATGTAGCTCTTCAGTGAGCCTGAGTCTGCACTATGGGTGTCAGAAAATTACACGTCTTGGGGCTTTTTGCTCTTGGGATGCTGCTGTTGCAGTTTATGTGGCCTCCCCCCCCCCCCAGCCAGGACCAAAACCTTTCTCAGTTGCAGTATGTTTGTGTGGTGAAGTGATTTTGCAAGTGTTCGCTTTTGAATTTTCAGACCCTGACTTGACATAACCAGAAATGATGGTGTGATAAATCAGGCTCAGAAATCTTGGGGGACGGGGGACGGGACAGAATAACCCAGATATTAAAGAGTAAAATGCTGTGGAACATCAAAGACTAACAAATTTTATTGTGGCATGAGCCTTCATAGGCAACAATCTACACATCATCAGATGTTAGAGAAGGTAGTATGAACTGGCCCTCAGTCGCTGCCTTCTACCTCAGCTAGAGACTTCCATTTAAAGGCTCATCACACTTTCCTCAGACTGGTACCCAGTTCCAGCTGTCACGAGATCTTCTGTCTTAATCTTCGATTTTCCTTAACTGTTGTGCTTGCATCAGGAAGCGCTGGCAACAGAGGTAAGTGAACTAAATGCCACACTTGTCCTCTGTCTAATTTGCAGTGGCATCCTCAGGAGATCTAAAAATATGCTCAGCCACAACTCGTAATATTTGGCTTTGTGTTGCAAAAATTAGGTGGCTTTCCCAGCTTCATCAAAGCGGAACTTCGTTATTTGCTTTTCTATTTATTATTTAAAAAAACTTCCTTATAAGGCTGAAAATTTGGCCATTTAAGTCATGATTACCCAAACTCAATGTGGGACCCTCATATAGGACCATGTTGATTTGAACAATTCCTCTCTTTCTTTGAATTTGTAATTTATGTATGATCCACAAACACTCCCCATTCCCTTCTTCTCCACTGGTCATTTTAATTAGGGAGGTTATACCATATTTATATATGCAAAGTTAATTTGAAAACAGGAGCCCAAGAGCCCAGCAATAAAAAAAAGTATGTAGGAAGGATGCTAGTCTAGGCAGAGAGGGTAAGTTCAGTCACAGGGGACATCCATTCAAAGAGGCAGCCGCCTGAACATCAAGGTTGATCGGCTTAGCTGTGCCTCCAGAGGGATGGGGATTCAATCAGAAAGTGTTTCTAACAGCTTCACTTTGAGACCTATTCAGAAATAGGTCGCGTTTGTTTCTTTATGAATGAGAAAGTGCTGTTTACTTTTCAGAATGTACCCATCACAGCTATTATGTAGGGATTGCTCACACAGCACTGTGGTGTGAACCAGGAATGGTCTGGGAGGAGATTCCTGTATTCTGTGGGAGGGAGGATAGGAACTTGGCTGCACACCAAGGCTTGTTTCCAGTGTCCTACTCACTCTGTAGTCCCTCTCCTTGATTGTGCATATTCCCCACCCCCCTGGTTCTACCTCCTTTTCATTACCTTAGTCTGTGTAAATAACTTTGCTAAATTCTTCAGTAGTTCCACAATCCACCTGATTAATGAGATGGAAATGAGTTGGGTCACCCTGGTGGAACTGAACAGGGAGAGTGTGTCCCAGTGGTACTTCTGGATCTTCCAGTAGTTTGCCATGCCGTCAAAGCATACATCCTTCTGGACTGCTAGTCTAGGAATAGATGTTCCACTTTTCCTTGGATTGGCGATTGTCAGTTGCAGGATACTCCTTGGACCCAGCCATGAGCTTGGATGTTCAAGGGTCAGCTAAGCTTAAGTGGTGTGCCAACTGTATTTGTTCCTGGGAAAAATCAGGTCTGGCAATGTTAACTGATGCCTTGGTTCAGCCTTCCCCGTCATGGTGTCCTTCAGATTATTTAGACTGCAACTCCCATCAGCCTCAGCCAGCACAGAAGTAGACCAAGGCTGTGAACACACTCCTGTTTACTCTGCACCTAGTGCACTCCCACTGCTGTTTTAAGAAGCAAGTGTTCACCATGGTGCTAGCCACAGTCTCTGGCTATCCTGTATCTGTCCTGTCATTTGGTATGAAAAACTGCATTTCCATACATCCCATCTGCCCAAGCACCTTCCAATCTAAATTGAGAAAAAGAATGACCTGTGTTTTAAGCCGGCAATGTGTACCCAGCTCCAAACATCTGGAGGAACCAGGTTAGAGAAGGTTGCCTCACTTACATAACAACCAGGCTTCTTCAACGCACTCTTGTGTGTGGGGTTGCCTTTGAAAGTCATTTGGGAGCTTTGGTTGGTCCAGAATGCTGTGGGCAGCTTGTTGTTGACTGGGAACATATCTCTCCCTTATTAGAATGGGACCACTGGTTACTAGTCTGCTTTTTGGGTCCAGTTCAAATTGCTGGTTATAACTATTAAAAGTTCTAAGTGGATTGGGATTAGGATACCTTAAAGTCTGCTTGCTCAGGTCCTTTGGAATTTGCACGTCCCACAAACATCTCAGTTGCATTTTGCTGGGAGAGGACCTCCTCAGTTGCCATGCTCTGGGACTCCCTCCCTGCAGGCTTTCTGACAGTGTAACTCCACCCCCCTTTCCCCCACTCAGTCAGGCATTTGATATGCCAACTGGCTATATTTTAATTTGCTAAATTTTTATCTCATGGTCTTTTTATCTGAATTTTTGTTTGCCTGCTGTTTTACTCTTGTTGTAGCTCCTTCTTCTTCGATTGTGATTTAATGTCACTTTGTTTTTATGGAAGAAACCCTGAGCATTTTCAAAAATGGAATGGTGGGATAAAAATATTTTTACTAATACAGGCGAGGAATTAAGTTACATAAGAATTGCGTGGCAAAAACAAACAAGTAAAAGAAAAAAAGTTGGCTAGATCTATTGAGATCCTGCAGTAGCAGCTTTTGCATAGTCTCCCCCCCCCCTTCCTTGCACATAGCAGAAGAAAGCTGTTATGGGTTTTCAGAATGTCAGCCTTTGTCCTCCTTGCTTACTCCACCCATTCCTTTTGTTTCTGTGCCTCCCCCCCTCCAACAAGTGCTTTATTTTCTAGAAGCTGTCATATTATATAAAAGTCACAGCGAGGTACATCCTTTCCCACTGCCAAAATCTACATATCAAAAACTTGCAACATGCCTCTGAACTGACAGCCCTGACTACACAAGCTCTGCAGCTTTACAAAAGGAATGCCGTGTCTTTATGAGGGATATAAATACATGCGTTGGAATGACATGCGATCTGTGTATGTTTGTGTACCCTCATTTGTGTGTGTATGTGTGTGTTTGTACATGCACACATGCACGCAGGTACAATGAAGCGATGTGTGCTGCTAGCTGATAGGACAGTATGCTGAGGAAGCTGAAGCTCATGGAGATGTTTGTGTGCTGGTTAAGAGGCTGGTTTGCTAGATAAAAGACAAGTGTTTCCTGGGTGGCAACAGACTAAGAGGGACCTAGGAGCATCAGAGTGCAGCTTGTGAAATCCAATAATGTGAATCCTAGCAGTTCAGCTTGGAAATCAGTTCCGTTCTGCTAAATATTTTTTCTATATCTTTCTCCTCCTCCTCCTCCTCCCTCCTCCACGCCCAATGCCAGTACTAGTGGGATCCTACTTGCACTCACCTGGGCATTGAAACAAACTCAAGGCTGTCCTGTGACCCAAGTAAGCTCTTTTTGGGCTCCCATCAGACAGCCTTTTTGTGGATTTGTGATTATTTGTTGGTGTTGGGCCACTTATAGTGACCACGCTGCCACTGCAGTTTTGGGGTGGACATATGGCTTCATTTCCAACCAATGCACGTCACATAACATTGTTGTAAATCCTGTTTTGGTGCAAGAGTGCCCCTCCAGTTGGCAATACAGTGGTACCTCGGGTTAAGAACTTAACTCGTTCTGGAGGTCTGTTCTTAACCTGAAACTGTTCTTAACCTGAAGCACCACTTTAGCTAATGGGGCCTCCTGCTGCCGCTGTGCCGCCGCTGTGCGATTTCTGTTCTCATCCTGAAGCAAAGTTCTTAACCCGAGGTAATATTTCTGGGTTAGTGGAGTCTGTAACCTGAAGCGTATGTAACCTGAAGCGTATGTAACCTGAGGTACCACTGTAATGCAATAATTAGAGAAGCACCACAGAACAACGTAATAAAGCTGAATGATGTGTGGATGGCCTAGTATAAACCTATCATTAATGCACTATTATTGCCTCAATGACATGATGCAGGAAACCACCAGCTTGGTGGGGCCATTAGCTTCTCTTTCAGTTTATTGCCAGTCCTCTCACCTGGAGTGTTAGGTGCACCGTCACAACGTTCTGAAGTGGGAACCACCTGTAAACTTACTCTCCCTCCTGAGCCCTACAGAAAACATAAGAATATCATGCAGTTGTTAACTTTTAATGTTTAATGTTGGTATAAGCTGATTACATAGGCGGTATGTGTCTGAATATATTTTATGCATTTGATAGGGAAGGAAGAATCATACATGCTTAGTGCAGGCATACAGCTTAGTGCAGGCATGTCCAAAGTCTGTTTTGGGGGCCTAATTCAACCCCCCAGCCGGTTTTATCCGTCCCCTCCCCCCCCCCCCGTGGCAGATGGCAGATTATTTATTGAGATCACATTGGGACCCATCTTTGGGTCAGGGTGCACTATTTGAGAAGCAGCAATCAATAATCCAGTTTATCTGCGGTGCAGGCAAACTTCCTCTTAAGTGGAGTCAGTTTGAGGGGGAGAATTTCACAGTAGGCCATGCTACTGGCCTGCTGTTTCCAAAGGGGGGGGGGGAGGTCTAGCATGGAAGCACCCCTGATGGATGGCAGTTGCACTGTAGACTGGGTACATTAATAGGGGAGGTCCTGATCAGCACCAGTCTGCTTAAACTGGCTAGTGCAAATCTTGCTTCCAAAGACTTGGGCTCTGTTCTCTTAAGCTGAATGCAGCAGAGTGACCTTGAACAACACATTTTCGGTCCTCTATGTCTGCTTTTCATCTCCAGCTGCTCTATAACTTGGTCTTTTGCTCAGTCTGTGCCACAGCAAGCAAGCAAAATCTCAACAAGGAGTGTCCGTGTACACACACACTCTTGGAGTGCTAAAAACCAGCACTGATAGAATTCTGAGTTGGATGGATATCCATTCAGGGAAAAAGGGCTTGGCCTGGCTATCCACAGTGAGGGAGGAAAGGGAAGGCCGTAGGTAGGTGATGAGTTTGGTTAGCAAATAAAGGAAAGTGTGCCAGGCCTGCCTCCAAAACAACCTTGTTTCCTTCCAGCATTTACTGCACCTTTCTGCTGCAACGCGCTTCCCCCTCCGTGCTGCACCAGTGTCCAAAGCGTTTAAATCTTTCATTTGGAACATGAGGTCAGGTATGGTCAGGGTTTAATAATATGCTCCAAGCAACTGCATAATAAGTGCCCCCAACGTGGCATGGCATTGCCGCAGTCCCCAGACCTATTGTGTGACTCCTAGCAGCGGGGAGGAGGGGGGAAAGCCTTTTTGGTTCAAGATGCAGCTCTTTATACACCTTCTGTTTTGTAACATATGCATATTGGATTGCATCCCAGCCTGGTCTGTTGTGGGTTCAGCTTATTAACATGGAAACATTTGCTGTGGGACGTGTCATCACTCCCTCTCCGCCCCCAGCATGAAGCCCTGTATTGCTTCTCTGTTCCAGTGAGCCATCCTGCAACAGAGATTCAAGGTCAGTGAAAGACTCTGAATTTAAGGAGGATGAGCTGGCATGGACAAGTCTACAGGGGCAAGCTTTTCCTTTCCCTGCCAGGTGACACTCCTCACAGCCATGATTTATGCCTGACTACCTTTTTTGAATGGCATCCAAATGGTGTTTTCTTCAAGGCAAATCTTTGTACTGTCCAGCTATGGAATCTGTTGTAGAGGGAACTGGGCTTACGCGTATGGAATTTTCCAGCAGCCTGGTATTTGTCCAGCATCACATTGTCTTTCTGAATACCTTGATGCACATCCAAAACATCTGGGTACTTGGCATTTTATAATGCACCAGTGGCTAGAGTGGTGGGTATTGGAGACTGAGAACTTCCATTTTAGCCACAAAGCTCCCTCAGTAGCCTTGGGCAAGTCTCAACCAACCTTACCACGTAGGGTTTTTGGAAGGAAAATAAGATGATAAGTATAAGATGCTTTATACACTAAAAAAATAAATGTGCAGCACTTGCATAATTTGTTCTAATACCATTCAACTCACCCAGTAGGTCACTGCGGTTCCTAAAATATCAGAAGCTTGTTTGACAGCAGGACTTTTCATTGTGGCTTTCCCTGCTTTGTAGAAGAGCATCCCTGTTGAGATACGAAAAGCACCCACTATTTGTAGGCTGTTTTTGTGTGTGTTTTTTTGGAAACAATTGCAGACATTTTTGTTTTGATAAGCTTTTCCAGCTGACTGATTATTTTTAAGGTCTCTGCCTTGGGTGTTTATTTGTGCTGCTTTAATATGTATCTTCAGTTGCTTTCGTATTGTTTTTAAACCTATTTTTAGTTGTTTTTATTGTATGCTTGTAAATTGCCTTAAGACGTATATGAAAGGCAATTCATAAGTTAATAGAATAATAACACTGAGTTTCTGATTTTAGCATTTGGAGGCATTAGAGTTTCCTCGAGGGTCCTGATTGGGTTGGGGTGGGGAAGGTAAAAAATAATAATCCAGATTTCTTGCTTATAAGCTGTTCTGCACACATAAAAATAGGGCAGAAATAAAAATGGCAAGGGTTAGAGGAAAACTTCCAGCAGATGCCTAATGGAGAATTTCTCTCCAAGATCACTTTGTTGAGCTGAACATGCAGCACTATCTTCATTGAAGGCATTTTGTCAAAACATGTAGGTATTTCTCATCAGTTAAATTCTCCATTCACCAGGCTGAGGGTTCTCTCTCTTTTTTGCAACTTAATTTTCTACATTATAATTTGTAAATAATATGAGCAAAATACAGTCTCCTTTTTATATTGGGGAAAAAAATCATGTTTTGGCATGGCTTTCCCCATAGGAGAATGTTCCTGCTGCAGATGCCCTAAGCTGAAAAACACAAGGCTGTTTTGCCTGTATGTACAGTATATGCGTGCACCCTTGCTGTCAGTAATATTGTTTTCAATAGAGCTAAATAAGCGCCAGGGTTTCAGGTCCTAGGGTCAAACTACCCCATTTTTGGGAGGTGAGGTCATGGATTCTGGGGAGCTGATGGAGCGTCATTCTGAATTACTCTCCTCATTGGTCGATGGTTCCCCTTTCCAGAAACCTCCACACTTGAGACCTAAAGAGGTTATGCTGGCATCCTCTGAGTTATTTTTACTTGAAGAAGCTTCTTCCAGCCATTGTGGAGCGAACTACACAGACTTGAGTGGCATCATTATTCAAGTCCCAGTCTAGGACTTCCTGATGCAGAAGCAGCAATAAAGCCTCTGCATTGTGTCTCCACTTGGAAAACTGTCTAGGGTGCTACCTTAAATTTGTGTGCCTTGCCTTGCCTACCCCTGCCTGCAGTGACCAGGACCTGGAATAGAATGCAAGGGATTGAGGAGTGAAGGGCACTGAAGATTTGGCTGATTCTTGTACAGCTTTTTGGATAATTAAAAAAATCCCATGAGAGGTCATTTGGGTTGTGGTTCTGCAAGTGGGAGTGGGAAATTCTTGCCATGTTCTTCCTCCACTCTGAGTTCCAAACACTGGAAACAGCAGGAGGGGAGAGTGCTGCTGTGCTTATGTCCTGATTGCAGGCTTCCCACGGTCTTCAGGTTGGCCATTGTGAGAACAGGATCCTGGACTACATTATTTCACACTTGGGGAAAACATGGGCTATGACAGCTTTGAGAGTTAAATTATGTGTGTATGGGCATCTTTACTTTACGTAACCTTTATTTTCTCTGTGTTGAAATAAAGTTCTTCAATCCTGAATGGTTTTGTAACATGAATGTACATGTCTGTACATGAATGTACATGTACATGTACATGTCTGTACATGAATGTACATGTCTGTACTGATGCTGTAGGGCAGGAGATGAGGAATCACCATCTCACAGAATTGATGCAGCCACCAGTTCTTTCCCAGTTGTCTCTCTGTGGCCAAATTTTCAACCATGGCAGTGGTGCCACTGCTGGCAGAGGGAACATTCACTATCATACATAAGAGTCAAGTAGGGACAGCACACTTGCCACTCCTACTGTGGTGCTGGATGCTCAGCAACGCGGTGCAGTTGAAAATTGCCTCCCCTCATCAGGTCAATCATCTGAAGAATGGGAAGGGGTTAATAGACATGAAACACAAATACTGAATCATCTTTCTACTTGTAGCAGCATGCCAAATGACAGCTCAACGTTGGGAAAACTACAAACCATCTAACTTTGAAACAATGGATGCAGAAGGTTTGATATACAGTCTTAATGGGAAAAAATAATGTTCAAAAGGATTTAAAAAAACAAAACAAAACCCCAGACTCACACGACACTGTCAACACTTGGTATTGCTTTATTCAATACATTAAAGGTACTGTTGCCCCAGGAAATCTGCTGTCTTCACATGGACAGTTATGGACTAAGCTTCTGAGATAACCTGTGAAAGGCAAGGCAAGGCAAGGCAAAGTTAATACTGTGATTCAGTTTTATATATATATATTTCAGTGGAGTGGGGAGTTGTGTGATGGTGTGTGTCCTATATGCATATGTGTGTGTGATGTTTATGTACATGCATGCAATAATGTGTGGGGTGGCTACACCCATTGCTGCCATTCAACCCCAAGGGGTTTGGACTAGGATAATATGGCCTTTGGACTGATAACAGTTCACACCTCTTCTAAAGGGTTTATGTGAATGCATTTTTCAACCTAATTTAACACTGATGGCAATAAGGAGGAAAGATTGTAATGGAAATAATTTTACAAACTAAGGGCAAATTTACTGGATATTTGCATGCTTTGAAAGTCACAAATAGGATGCAAATTATGAATTCTAATCTGGAGCTACAAAATGCCCCGAATATTTGATTCAGCCTTCAGAGAAATGTTTGGTCACGGCAAAGCAGGGGTCTGATTTATTGGGAAGGTTTTTTGTCCCCCCCCCCTTTTGCAAATGGACTGAATCTGTATCACAGTGTTGGCAGCTTAAATATGCCTGCCTTATTGAGGCCCACTAGTTTCTGCAATGTTCTATATGTCCTTGAGCCGAGTCCCAACCAAGTACTGACCTTACCTGACCCCGCGTGGCTCACGGTAGCTTGAGGGTAGCACTAGCTGTAAAGCGAGAGAGAGGTCAGTAGAGATAATGAGAGGTCTAGGTATGGGAGAATTTAACAAGACTTATGACTACAATATTTGGGAGGAAGGCTATTGGGGAGAAGTGCTAGTGGCTGACAAAGTTCTTCCCATCTTAGATGGCAGCAAGTTTGTGTGTGATTTGAAAGAACAAGTTTTTAAGCAGTATTTTGGTGGGTTGGAATTGGTAACGCTGGCTGAAACCTCAGGAGGGTTTGTGTGGGGCTGCAAGTTGCTAAGAGATAGAAGGGCATTCTTATGCTTCTTTGCTTCCTTTCCTTCTGTGTGACCTTCAGCCTCTTTTCTTATACTCTGAGGCTGGAGACTGAAGACATTTGGCAGGCTTAGGGTTTTATTCAGAGCACTGAAGCCAACCTGAAAGGGAGTTCATTGCTCATGGTGTGCATGCTTATCCTACTTTAGGATAGGATTTGCGAGTTTTTGTCTTGTTCGAAAAAGCTGTACAACCTGACAAAATGGAACAAAGGCATATAAGAAATACCTATGTACATCCTGGAAGCCAAATCTCTTGTCAAACTACTCCCATCTCTCACAAGATCCATTGTCTCTCTCAAGCCTTGTTTTCCAGATATATCCCCCCTCCCCTAACTAAATCCCCTGTGCCAACATGTCCACACACACACACCTGTGTCACACTGCTCTCTGTGTACCAAACCTACATGTTTCTTTCCCTGTCTTGCAACAGTGAATAATCCAGGCACTGCATGAGAAACAAGCCACACATCTGTATTTTATTCAGACAAGCACAGTTTGGGTTTTGTGATAGCAGAATAGAGAAGATTTAAAAGCAGAAAAACTAGACTCCTTGGTTGCAGGTGATGCATAGGAGAATAGGAGACTGTAATTGGCAGAGGAAAGCTCCCCTGGCATGCCTGAAATGCACTGGTAATCAGCTTGACAAATAATTTCCTGCACCTGGTGGTTTCTGCCTTTTGCATCTTCCCACCTGCAGTATATGAACAAAGGTGGATCAGTGTAATTCTTTTAGAATTGGTCTCTTCCATTATGTTTGTGCTTCCCCCCTCTTTATATCTGTGCTTTTCGTCCAACTCTCCCTTCCAAGATTACAATGCCGTCCTTCCATAAAGGCCCATTGAAGATTATCATTCTGGGTGTAACTGTTCCTGTTCTCAAATGGGTTTACTGAGAAGGACCTTTCAATAATAGAAGCAGAACAAGCTGTATTGTACCCTGGTCCTCAGGATGCTGAATTCCATACCCAAAATATCTAACTTCGTGCAGAATGCACACTGTATCCTCCTGAGAGTCTGGTTTTCATTCTAAAGAGTTTTCTAGCTCTTGCGGTTGTGAAGGTAGTCTTGAAAATGTGTGGGCAATGTCTGGTGACAGCCTGAAAACCACAGGTGGGGCTCAGCTGGTGGAAGGTTGGATTCCAGTGACCTGCACAGCCCTTTGACCCGCCTCATGGCTTTCTGATGAAAACTGAAGCAAAATAAGCCAATTTCCTTCCTTCCTTTCAAAATTTGGAATCCTTTCTTTCATATAACGTAATAAGGTTGCTTACAGCATACAATATGCAGTAAGACCAATCTCTAAATACCTATAAAACATAATTTAAAACATCAGTAAATACTGGTTGGCTTAAAGAAAAATTCTTATTTGTGAAGGCCTCTGTAAACAATTTTCAGAAGACATCTGAAAGAAGGCAGGAAAGATTTTTGCTGAACTTCTACAGGCAGGGAGTTCCACAGGGCAAGGCCTGTCACAAGTCTCCATTGGAGGCCAACTGAACCTCACGGCTGTGGGGAACCACCTGAAGTGCCCTATCAGAGGATTTCAGTGATCAAGGTGGAGTAAAAGGGATCAGCACAAGTTGTTTAGATGTGAATTAACACAAGGACTTTAAACCTGGCCTGGTGACAAATCTGTAACCAGGGCAGCTCTCTCAGCAGTGGAGCAGTAATCTGCTCCTGTGAACCAGCTGGCTGCTGCATCCTGCACTAGCTGTAGCTTCTGGGCCAGATACAAGGGCATCCCCACATAAAGCATGTTACAGTAGTTATGTGTTGAGGTTACCAATATGTTAACCACTAAGGTCAGTCTGTCATGGTCCAGGAATGGTCACAGCTGGCTCTTGTGGCCACGGTTGGTAAAAAGCACTTCTGGCCACAGAGGTCACCTGGGCCTCTAGTGACAGACTGTGTACCTGTTCCTTCAGAGGGAACGCAACCCCATCCAGAACAAGCAGTTGATCTATTTCCCAGGCACAAGACCTATCTACCTGTAAAGCCTCCATATTCCGAGAACTCAAGCTCAGTTTATTGATCCTCTCATCCAGCCACACACCGGTCCTGTCTCAGATGCAGCAGAGAAATAGAATTGGGTATAATCAGCATACTAATTACACCTTGCTCCAAAACTCCCAATACACTCTTAATCTAATGCAGGTGCTCTATAAAATGGTCTCCTGCTTTCCCAGTTGTCGGATAAATTACAGTCCACACTTTGCCTTTTGCGGGGGTGTCTTGATAAAACGTTGTAACGGTGAGTTCCTATCATCCTCACTTCAGCTCCCTGCCCAGGGTGTTAAATCTCTGGGTGGGTGCACCTTCTCTCCAGTGTGCAGGTGCATAAACGCTAAGGCACCTTGCAGTACCTAGCCTAATATTTCAAAAGCAAGAGTCTCTGGGGGTATATTTTGACCTGCTGATAACCTGTTGTAGGGCAATTATGTTGGTCTAGTGTATCTTTGGGATAGTGTATGTTTGGGATAAAGAGTGATCCCTCTTGACTTTAAGTCAGTGGAGGGAAGGACTACTAGAGTTCAAACGAATCCAATGTTTGCTGTGAGGTGGATCAGAACCTTCAACAATATGTAACAGCAGGAAGGAGTCATTGGGATGAGAATAGGGTTGTTAAAAAATGAAAATAGAGTCAGGAGGTGGAATGTTGTAGGGCAGGCACCTCCAAACTTGGCCCTCCAGTTGTTTTGGGACTACAACTCCCATCATCCCTAGCTAACAGGACCAGTGGTCAGGGATGATGGGAATTGTAGTCCCAAAATAGCTGGAGGGCCGAGTTTGGGGATGCCTGTTGTAGGGTATACTGAGTATTCTCTCTCTCTCTTTCTTTCTCTCTCTCTCTCTCTCTCTGCAAATTTGGCACAGTGGTGGCATTTGGCCTGTGGATCATTCCTCACAGCATTGTTTTGGCAAGCCAAAGCTACTGTTTCCTTGTTTGTGTCTGCAATGGTGTGACCACAGAGCAAGGTAGAAATTATGGAGGGTGGCAAATTATGGCCACTGCATGGAACTAGAAAACTAAAGGAAGATTATTTTCTCTTAGATGTTCACTCATGGTGCCTCCACCCTGTCTTAGGGTGGTGCTCTTCCATTGTCTCAATTTTCCATACTTCTTTGCAAGCAGAATTAAGGTCTGCCTGGCTGTGAGTTCCGTCTCTGCCTTCCTGAGACCTCTGACATGATGAGGCAAGCCGTGGCTGCTAATGGAAGCTGTAATTGGTGAAGTGTGTGCATCCCATCATTTCTAATGCTGCATTTGTAGAGGTTTCAAGTCTCACTTGCACAGTGGGAGGAACCTTGGCACTGAAAATACGAGTTACTTTTTAATGTAATGTCATTAAAATGGTTTTTAATTGAGTTCATTCCTACAAATTCAATGATAAATTTTTAAGCACCTTGGTTTCGCAATGAGAGTGTCTCCGTCCCTTGTGCTTTACTGCTTTGCCTCTTGTGTGCCTTACTAATCGATTCTGCATGAGGGAAAGGTGAGTGCACATCTGCCCTTGGCTGGTGGAGTCTAATCTTAGGAGTTGAATAGATGCTTGAGTTCCTCAAATGTATCTCACATGGCTTTCCTTTTAAAACTTGGAGGTCCATCCTTTAGGGGAGAGGCTGTAGCTCAGTAGTAGACCCTGGAGAACCTACTGTCAGTCATTGTAGACAATACTGAGCTACATGGACAAAAGGTCTGTCTCATTATAAGGAGCTTCCTATGCTGCTATGTTCAGGCAACTTGTTTGCCATGGAGGACCATAATGGAAACAAACAATCATAGGGAAGACCATAAGTAATTTCCATGCTTTGTTAATGCGATTAATAGTTTGGGTTTCATTTGCATGCATACTGTTGGTGCCAAACCTTTGCCAGTGGCCACATTTTGTGTATGCATTTTGCGATACTCTTGTTCTGAAATTTGTTCCAGTCTCACTAATAATAAGTAAAGTGTGGGGTAGGAGCTCAAGTCAAGCTATGAAATAAAATTAAATGTGCTTCAAAATCTTGCAAGGAAAACGGCAAGGAATTCTGTTTTCTATTCCATTGCTTTCTGATCCTTAATAAATAGCCTTCACATTTTCAAGGTTACATTCAGAATAATTGCACCTCGAAACCCCTTAGAAAGCAAAATTTGGAATTGTGAGGATCCTAGCACATGTCGGCAATCCACTAAAGCAGTTCTTCACGGTTGCTGTATTGCCCACTCTTGTTTAAATTGTGTTAGAGGGATCAGGGTCCCTTAGAGCATTGTAACTGACTTCAGCCTTGATTTATTTATTTATTTGCAAATGCACCAGTTCTGAGCAATTGAGAGAGAAAGTGGAAAAGGTCTTCCCTTAGGTCTTGTGCTTCTATAAACCCTGTGAATTGCACACAGCATGAGTGTTTAGGGTGTGATGTTGCCTGCTGCCCTCTCTTACTAATATCTGTACCACTTCTCCCTTCCCCTTGTTGGGCTTGCAATTTCTGTAGATACTGACAGGCAAGTGGATCATTAATTTGCTCCGACAGGCAATTTGACCCACCCCACCCCCCGCATCTTATTTAGTTTCCGTTCCTTGTGCTCCCATTTCTCCATTTCCTCTGTAAATTCTGCTTGTACTTCCACTCTTAAAGGATCATCATGTTTGCTTGGCATACATCGAGACGTCTTGGAACAAGTTGTGTAGTAGAATTTGGTTTACATTGCTCTGGCATATGTAGAAGATTATTCTGCATTAAATTCAGAAACATACTAGCTCATCCACTCATGGGCTTGACTCCGTCTTGGCTTTGAGCTTGCAGCCTAAAGAAATTTAGGCTAAAGAAATGCAAGGTTGCCAGCTGAGACATATATTCACACTAGTCACCACTTGTTGTGTCATCCTGGCTGCATTCGGCCGTCATGCTAAGCCAAATTGTGACTTAGTGTGAGCATGCTGCTTTCACGAGAGGAGATTGTAGCCTCTTGGCTCCTCCCCAGTCTTTTTAATTCTGCACAGCATGATGGCCAAGCCAAGGTTTGTCTCTTCGTGCCTTCGAAGCCTGGGATTGTAGTTAAGCACTCTCATCTTGAACCATGATCTGTTGCCAAGGTTTGTTATTGGCTGCAGAGCATGGTTAGGGAGAAGAGAGCATAACCACAATCCTGGATGTTTGGATGACATGCTAAGCCAAGCCTTAGCTTAGTCATTGTGCTGCATGGAACTAAAAGGACTGGGGAGGAGCAATGTGGCAGCGATCTCCTCTCCTGAAGTCAGCATGTTCACGCGAAGCCATAGTTTGGCTTAGTGTGACAGCCAAAGGCAGTCAGTGTGACACAATAAATGTTGTTGTTTGAATATATGGCTCAACTAGAAGTTTTGCACCTCTTTGGACTAAAAAAATGTAGGCAGCTGCGGTCTCCTTTCTGGAACCCAGCATGTAGGCATGGTCTCTGGTAAGCAATAATTAGGCTTGTTGTAAGGCCTTTATTTTTGTTCAGGTTATTCCATACACAAATATTTCCTACAGGCTCTTCTCCGCAGGTGCAAATTTCAGCCCAACTGGTAAAATTTGGGTACTTACAAATGGAAGTTTTATTTGTGAGATCAGTGTTCCTCATGCATGCAAAGTTGTGGGTTGTCCCCCTTCCCAGTATCTGCAGGATGCCCGTATCTGCCCCACTTTAATCTGGATTTCCCCTTTCCAGGAAAAACCCAATAAGTAAAGAAACAAAGGCAACATCATCTTAGTGATGACCTGCTTGGGATAACTCAATGACCCATTTGCCAGTGAAGCCCTAATATGGGGTGGGGTACAAATAATAAAAAATTTTGTTGTTGTTATTTATCCTGCATCTCTTCTCTACCCTACAACTTAGTGAGCTCTAAATGGGTTTTGTGCAGTTCCACATATGGAAAAGAGACACAGTTTCTATAGGTGAAACTTCCTAAAATGCTCTGGAATATGAGGAATGCTATCTCTTCCCCAACCTGCACCTTCCTTCCCAGTTCCTTTCTGACTACACGAAGAATGGAAGCAGGAAGGTACTTCATCTGTATAGAGAGATCTGTGGGCCACTTTGCTTTAGGCCTTGTTTGCTTTATGCATGCTCCCACTCTCATGGCAAGTGGAATGCTTTTTGAGAGACGTATCATGGTTGTTCTAGAAAAATTCCTGAATTTGATTGTTGCAACCTTGATGAAGGTTGTGGCGGTGAGAGTTGTAAGTGGTGCCAAGAATTTATTTAAAAGGCCAGTGAGGTTAGAGATGAACATCTCTAGGTGATTATGTGGAAATTAACACTTGCTGCTATGGTCATGTCCCCTTATAGGGATATAGAAAATAGGAAACTGCTTTCTATCAGGTCAGATGATGGGGCATCAAGTTCACGAATGTCCACACTGACACAGTGGATCTCCAGGGTTTCAGACGGGAGCCTTTCTCAGCGCAACCTAGAGATGCTGAGGAATTAATCTGAGATATTCTGCATGCTAAGCATGTGTTCTGCCACTGAGACACTGCCCTTCCCCTTGCAGCTCTTTTCACCTATGTCTCTCATCCTGAGATATTTCCAGTTCCTTGGGCACTCCATTGCTCTAACTCTGCCCCTGGTTTTCCTTCTGATAAGACTTTGCATCTAGTGCCTTCCATCTCTTGTGCTCCACCTGTAGTCCATGAAGACTGTTATTCATAGAATTGTAGAGTTGGAAGGGACCGTGAGGGTCAACAGTCCCATCCCCTGCAATGCAGGAATCTTTTGCCCAACATTGGGCTCGAACACACAGCACTGAGATTAAGAGTCTCATGCTCTACCAACTGAGCTATCCCACTTCTCCATCTCTTAAATTCTTGATATCCTATACCCTTTTAAATACTTTTATAGGAGGGGTTGGGGGGAAGGCGGTTATTGATATTTTGTTCTTGTTTTTATTATGTATTTTGTGTTTTTATCTTGTATTTTTATACGAGATAAGAACCGCCCTGAGATCTACAGGTGAAGGGTGCTATAAAAATTTAATAAATAATAACAAGAAAAAGGCTAAAATAGTCCCATTCAGTTGAGGCTATCAGTATCTAGGTTGTCAAATTTTGAGTCTGACTCTGAGTTCTGAAGCTGGCTTCTGAACATTCATTGGCTGCATTGTCTTCAAAAACTAGAACGCTGAAGCACACCGAACCTTTTTGGTTCCCAGAGTATTGGCCAGCCCTTTTATTCCAATTTTCCTCAACACATCGAAAATCTGCCAGCACTTACGGTTCTAAAGGAGTTTACCAACAAGAAGTAGAAGAAATAAAAGTAGTTTTAAGCCAGTCTTGGCAAACACCTACATTCAATTGGTTCCCTAGAGGATTTCTTTAATGTCTTATTCAACTACCACAGTGCACCTGTGACATCAACAAATAATTACTTTCCTGAGATTGAGGCTACCAGCTTTCCGTGATGAGGAACATGGCCCTCTAGACCAGTGTTTCCCAAACCTGGATCTCCAACTGTTTTTGGACTACAATTCCCATCATCCCTGATTCCTGGTCTTGCTAGCTAGGGATGATGGAAGTTGTAGTCCAAAAACAGCGGGTGACCCACGTTTAGGAATCACTGCACTAGACCTCTCCTAATGCATTTGAAGGATCTGAAGATTTTGGTTGGCCTTGAGAACCAGATTAAAATGGCACTCATTTCTGACTTGAGTGTGATGACATATTGCATTCTGGAGACTGTCTTGAGGAACCACATAACTTCAGGAGAAAGTCCCTTCTCAGGAACGTCCCTAGTTTTGCATTGATGAGGGGCTGTCCCTGTCATGCTGAACATAGCTGCTTTCTGAATTTCTTTCTGCCTCCAAGCATCGCCTGAAGTACAAAGAAGAGAGATTCGATGGTTATTGGTGTGAAAGAAAAGTTTGGGCAGGTAAGCGTGCTGCTTCCAGTCACTGGGTTTGAGCGATGACAGGAAGATGGGCTTTTTCAGGCAAAGTTCATGAATGTTCATCATGAGCGACCAGGGAAGATTTTTCTTCTAATGTGCTGATTAAGAGTCTTCCCAGGACTATGACATGTGAAGTAAAATATTGGACATTTCATTCTTTGCCTTAAAACTTAATTAAAGCCATATATCAAAAAGCAAGACCCTGGGCTTAATAATAATAATAATAAAACCCTCTGATAAAATTATACTAACGCACTTCAGTTTCAATCTAGAGCTCCCTGATGGAAAGCTTTGGAGAGGCCAAGCCTGTAACTAGATTAGAAACACCTCCAATGCTATATTTACGGCTCACTATCTGCTTGGAGGTGCATAGCCTGAAAGCCAGGAAGGTCTCAGCTGTACCACAAGGCCTCAGCCCAGTTTACCTGTGCATAGAAGAGGGGTAAAAAAAATACAGTGGTACCTCGGGTTACAGACGCTTCAGGTTACAGACTCTGCTAACCCAGAAATAGTACCTCGGGTTAAGAACTTTGCTTCAGGATGAGAACAGAGATCACACAGTGGCGGCAAGAGGCCCTATCAGCTAAAGTGGTACCTCAGGTTAAGAACAGTTTCAGGTTAAGAACGGACCTCCAGAACGAATTATGTTCTTAACCCGAGGTACCACTGTATTCAGTTGGACAAGTCGCAGCTCTGAACAGGAGCCTGGCCCTTTGGCTTGTGAGCTCTAGGATAAAGGGCTAGTTTCTCACCCACAATACTTCTGTAGGTGTGGGGGAGGAAAGTAGGATTGAATTAAAATTCAGGGCAGTGGTAAAGAGATCCTCACCTGGAGCCTCCTCCTCCCAGAGTCACTGCATTCCCCTCCACCTGGAGTGAGCTCAGATTTCCTGTTGGGAACTCCTGACAGACCCCAGGAGGTGCACGTTTTTAGCACAGCCCTGTTTACTGTCCTGGTGTAGCATTGCAAACAACAGGAATTTTTAGGGCTCTCTTGACTGACACAGCTGCAGCAGATCTCAAGAGCTGCCTCCAAGTGCCATCTTGGCAATGGGAGGGCGATTGCTAATGCACGGCATAAATCGCAGCAGAGACAGGGTAGGTCGGAGGAGGAAGATGGGATCAGCAAAGCATTACGGTCAGCAAGACACAGTCCTTAGAGGAAAAACAGGATTTAATTAGAAAGGGAAGGGAGGATGTGACATGTGAGAGGCTGCAAGGACCAAGGCGGCTTTGCATTCTCTCTCTCCAACTTGAAAAGAGGGTTCTCGTGGAATCTGCATGCATATCCATAGATAATACCCTCTAGCTCCTCTTGGAAAAAAGAGCTTCCTGTGAGCGACAGTGGCCCTGGCAGAGAAATATGCCCCTGCACTCCGGCAAAGCAAGTCTCTGTGCCCTTACTGGAGAAGGAGAATCCTCTACAACTCTCGCTGTAACTTGTTTAATAAAACTCAGCACTAGAAATAGCTCTTTGGGGACCAAGCTGCAGGAGAAAGATTTAGCAAGGCATCAGTGAGAGATGTGTTCTGCATGGCAGATGAGCCCGGGAAGAAAACGGAGGAGCAGATAGTGGAAAGAACACCCTGTGTGTATTCATCGTCCTCCCTCTCCCTCCTTCTCCCTCCCAGGCTTCTCTCTCAATATATAATCAACAGTTTTCACACTCCCATTGCAGCCCAGCATTTCCAGTTTAGAGAGCACATCAGAAATGGAGAAGTGGCTCAAAAGAAGGGCAAGCAGTTCCCTAGCAAGGATGGGGGCTCTCAGGCCTGGGTGTGTGTCAAATGCAGCCCTCTAAATGGCCCTTGAGTCTCTTTGTAAGCAACACACCCTTCTGAGCCACACCCCTCACCAGCCCTCCTTTGCACCTTTACCTGGCAGGAATGTGTCCTTGAACTCTGGCCATGCCTCTTGCTTTGCTGGGATGGAAGATAGAGATGTGTGAGTGCGAAGAAGCTAGGCCACTTTTGCCTCTGATCTTGCCTACTGGTGGCTCCTGGAAGTTGCCCAGAAGGCCGTCAGAATAAGAAAGCTCTGTGGCTCCCTTCCTGCAAATCTTCTCTTCCCTGTCCCCCAGGGGGTTGGTTTGTTTTCTTAGGCACTCCAAGCCCAACCATAGCAGCCATGTCCAGAAGAGCTGGGGAGAGGAGCTCTAATCATTGTTTACCTGGGTTAGAGAAGGTCCTAGGTTATGTTGTGAACTGCCCTGAGATCTGCAGGTATAGGGCGGTATATAAATTTAATAAATAAAATAGGAGCATGGACCAAGTTAGACTGTGGGTCCATTTCATTCAGTATTGTCTGCACCGGTGTTTCCCCAAAAATTGGGTCTCCAGCTGTTTTTGGACTACAACACCCATCATCCCTAGCTAGCAGGACCAGTGGTCAGGGATGATGGGAATTGTAGTCCAAAAGCAGCTAGAGAGCCAGGTTTGGGAAACACTGGTCTACACGCTGACTTCAGTGGCTCTCCAAGGTTTCAGGTAGAGGCCATCCCTAGCTCTCCCTGGAGATGCTGGGATTGAACCTGAGTGCTTTTGCATGTGCAGCAGATGCTCTACCAGTGAGTGATGCCTCTTCTTCTTTAAGTGGTCAGTCCACTTAAAAATACTAATGGGAGAGGGGTTGAAGTGTGTGTGTAGCAGGAGAGAGTGCAGATGGAAGGAGAAGCCCCTCCTAGTCTTCTGCTGACTTGAATATCAAGCAATTTGCTAATAGTGGATGAAAGGCAAACTTAAAGAGGAGTTTTAATCAAGACTCCAACATATTCATTTGCTTTAAGCTCAAGACTCCAACATATTCATTTGTTTTAAACTGTTTTTAATGTTGTATTTTTTGTTGTGACCTCATGGAGAAGGGCAGGTGATGATGATGATAACTTTTTTTTTTAAAGAAGATTTTATTAAAGCTTTTTCATAATACAATAAGTTAAAAGAAGCTGATCTAAATAAAAACTGAAACAGACAGAGAAAACAAAATACCAAAGGAAAACAAAAAAATAGAAGAAAAGGGGGAAAAGAGAAAAGGAAAAAAGAGGAGGAATGAAAAGGACTTCAGATTTTCCATCTGTGTTTCACATAAAATAAATTATTTAAAATATTCAATCCATAATGACATCCGACTGATCTGCTTTCTGTTACGTAACATTTCCCCAATCTTCCTACCCAAATATCTCTGATTAATTCATTTTCCTTTTTACACAAAAAGTCTAAAAGAGGTTCTCTAATTATTGTTATCAATAAATTTCAGCAATAGTTTTTCTCTAATAAAATAATAATAATAATAATAATAATAATAATAATAATAATAATAATAATAATATATGCCCTGTATAAACATAATATTTACCACTTGTCTGCTTACACTTCAAGCTCTTTGTATAGCATTTCAGCCTGTTCCCCCAATAGGCTGTTCTGACGTAGGCTATGCTTGGATTGCCCTCTCAACACCCCTCTTGAGATGGACAGATTCATGTCTATTTTGTTCATGGCATGCCCATATGTCTTTGTAGTAAGGGCGGCCATAGTCATTCTCTTCTGCTCCTTGTTGGTGACCACCATTCCCTGATATATTGAGGTCCAGTATGTTTCATTACAGGCCAGAGTTCTAGCAGGCTGCTTGGGAAAACATGAACTCTGTTCCTTCTCCATGGTGTTTTGTTTTTTTGAATCGGATTCAGTCATAAGAAGAGATTGCTCCAATCTAGCAGTGACAAAGACACAAGTTACCTGGGCAAAGGTAGCATCAGATGGGAATGATGTGAGATACATGCCCAGCTGCTGCAGTCAATGGTAGCAGCAGAAAGCAATTAGTTTGGTGCCTTCTTCTCTTCCCTCCTTGAAACAAACATTGCTTTGCTTGTGCTGATATTCTCCTTCCGAATGAAAGAGATTGTGTGCCCTGGAAAGATGTTGGTATCACCAGCCGTGTGCTGGGATGAAGGTGGGGTTATTTTGCAAATTTCTCCTAAAGCACAGGCACACTCTTCACACACCCCACACTCATTCAAGCGTGGAAGTTTGGCTACCTTTGGAGACAACACCAAGTGTGCATTATCCAATGTGGGTCAGTCCTGGGGGGCTACAGTTCAGACTGTCCCACCTGTGTTAATTCTCTTAAAGGGTGGACCAACAAGGCAAACCTTATATGCACACCTGCAACAGTGATTTCCTTCTGATGTTTCTGCTCTGCTGTTCAGGGACTTTGGGGCAGGGGAGAGATATGCAGCCTGGGGAATAGGGAGGGGGCTGTAACTGGTGGTGGTGGGGAGTGGTATGTGAAAGGCAGGTGTGTGCAGTTTGCACGGGTGGGGGTGCGATGTTAAAGGGAATAGGAGGTGGAGAATTGGAATGTTAAAGGGAATTGGAGTTCACAATCGGGGGGATGGGGAGCAGTGCTGACTTTTTGCTCCTTATGGTGAATTGTAGATATGGCACTGGGTAAACTGGGAAATATCTGTATGCTGGTATGGTGCCTGGGGCACAATAATCTTGTCTCCCTGGCATGCTGGGATTCTCTCTACAGCATGTTGTATGAGGCAGAGAGAAAGATCCACACCATCTGCAATTTCCTTTCCCAGGCACAGATTGGCAGGGTCAAAGGAGCAGCCTTGTTGGCACATAGGTTTAAACAAAACCGATTTTCATCCCTTCCTACTTAGCACTGTGCTTTGATTTTAGCCATTGTAGCAGGAGAGCTGGCATGATGGAGACAAGACCGGGGAATATTCTGCACGGCTCTTGGCAGGCCCTGTTTCTTTGTACCTCTTTTTCCCCCAGAAGCGATGCTGCTGGGCCATGAGGATCTCCTCCTCCTCCTCCTTTGCCTTTTGGTCCTCCTTATGGCAAATGAAACATTCACATCTGCAGCTGCAGTTCTGGAGTGTTCTGGGGAAGGGAGGGGCAGGTCAGGGGGTGCCTACAGGGGGACGGGAAAAGGAAGACGGATTGGCTGTTTTTTCAAGCTGGCTGGAAATTCCTCTGCTCTACTTCCTTCATTTAAATCAAGCCGTGGATGCTTGAAAACAGAGGTTCTGTGAATATTCAGTCTGCCAAGAGATAACAAGGGCAGCTGCAGTGCAACCCTAGGGGGGTAGTCTTCCGCCCCTGCTGAATTTTCGCCCTTTGGCATAGGATCAGCTGTGGGGAGCTGGAGATACAGATTCCCCCTCTTGGGCTTTGCAGGGGTGGCAAAGCGCTCCTCTCTTGGATGTTTCTTTCTTTCCCTCTTTTATCTGGTGCTCTTGCAGCGTGGGTATTACACTACTGAAAGGGGGAAATGGAACAGGCAAACTCCATCAGCTTCTTTGCACCTCGGCTCCTGTTTCTCTCAGATAATGCTGGCTATTCTCACTGTGGTGTTAGCAGCAGGCAGGACACCCTTTTGGATGGAACAAGCAACCTGGTACAAACCCCACCCCACCCCAGCCTTTCCTTGGACAGAGG
This sequence comes from Podarcis liolepis, assembly GCF_965112155.1. NCBI lineage: Eukaryota > Metazoa > Chordata > Lepidosauria > Squamata > Lacertidae > Podarcis > Podarcis liolepis. The sequence goes on from NC_139555.1 coordinate 30,539,866, forward strand.
ATGGAGGCTTGGTGTGCAACACACTTCTTTTTCTGCATCAAGCTTTCTCATCTGAAATGCTTTTCTTGCTGGAGGGATGCTAGCAGGGCTTCCCCCACTCCTGAAGCCCCCCCCCTTTTCTGGTTTTCCTCTGTAGCTGGAGGGTGGTGGTGGTGGTGAGGCTTATATTGAATGAAGCAGAAGGGAAGGCCAATCTTGTCTGTAAAACATCTTAAATGCTCTCTCCTCCACTTTTGGATACCCTGTGCACGCACACCCCTGTTCCCACTTTCCCCTTCTTGGGTATATTTTTAAGTCATGCCTTCCCAGTGGCGACGAGCCCCACAGCTTGCGTAAGGAGCGCACACTTTGCAACATGCCTTTTTTCCTTTTTGGGAGGCTCTGGGGGTGTGGGGATGTCGTGTGTGTAAAATTAGCACTGCCTCGTTAGGCCTTTTCAGGCTAATTCAGAGTGAAATGCTCTAGCAGCGGTGGGCTGATTCTATCAGGAGAACAAGGACTAATTAAATTCACTCTGACCATCAAGCAGTAAATTATTTATATCCAGACAGATGCAATCTAATCTCTAGCATCCAGCCCAGCCCATCCTCCTTGATTCAGAGAGAGAGAGAGAAAGAGAGAGAGAGAAGAGTGAAAGGTGGATTAAAGAGAGGTGAGAATAGAAGGAAAGCAGGTGGTATGGGATGTGGAGCTGGGTAGGAAAACCGTTTGGGGAGCCATTGTATGATTCCTACCCACCCTCATTTTTCTCATCCTATGTGTAAGATCGGCAGCGAGTGTATACGAGCTAATAAGGCAGTGAACTAATAAGGAAAACAAGAGTATGTATGTGATGAGTATGGCTGCAAGCGCTAACAGGTAGATTAATCAACTGAAACATTAGTTGATTGATTGAGGGCAGTTATTCAAGGGCGAGATTCTTTTGTTGTTGTTCTTAAGCTTGTTTTGGTTCTGATGTGTTATTGTAAGGGGGGAAAAGCCCATCTTTAATACTTCCCAGCAAATAATAGGTGCTAGCTTTTACTTACTGTTTTTAAAGTTACCTTGTACTTTAATCAATGGATTCATCTGGTGCAAGGTAGATTTTTTTTAAAAAAATATTTAATTGGTTGAGAGTCTTAGCAGTCATAGCTGTTCCCCAGACGTATGGCTAAGAGCTGAAGAGCTTGGGTTCATGTAGCCATCTTTACTACATTGAAGTGCTTGCATACATGGCATTGTACTAGAGCACAAGTTTCCCGCACATGTTGATATATGTTTAAGCAAAGTTTTAGAAACATAATAAATAAGAGGTGTGTATTTATTGCACCACTCTGCTTATGTTTTGGGAGGTAGGGCGAGGCAACATGTGTTCATTATATATATTCTCACAGAGAGAGAGGGAGAGGGGGTTAAAAAGTATGCAGCTTTTCCCTGGTTAGGGTTGCAGAACCCTCTAGAACTGAGGGCCGAACTACATGTGTCTGATTGTGTGTGAATGCATTAAAAAGGGCAAATAGTGGCTGTGGCAGTGGCCTGAGAATTGGCCCTTCTTACTACCTCCCTGTAGTAAGTGATACTTTTATTTCAATCGCTTTTAAAAGTAACCTGGCTCCATTCAAAATGGTGTCCTCCCACTGCATGTTGTGTAACCAAAGTGCCTTGGCCATTTCTATGTTTACCTTTGCACATGCTTGCAGACAGGGAAATAGCGGGATGTGGACATGCATGTATGGACTGAGAGGGACGTAGAAGAAGAAGAAGAGAAGAGTTTGGATTTGATATCCCGCCTTTCACTCCCTTTTAAGGAGTCTCAAAGCGGCTAACATTCTCCTTTCCCTTCCTCTCCCACAACAAACACTCTGTGAGGTGAGTGGGGCTGAGAGATTTCAAAGAAGTGTGACTGGCCCAAGGTCACCCAGCAGCTGCATGTGGAGGAGCGGAGACGCGAACCCGGTTCCCCAGATTACGAGACTACCGCTCTTAACCACTACACCACACTGGCTCTCTGTGCAATTCATGTGGACAGTTTGTTTTTCAGGAATAAAATGTGTCAGGGTTATATTTCATCCTAGAAATAACTTTTATTTTTATATTGGGAATGTTTCTTCTTCTTCTTCTTCTTCTTCTTCTTCTTCTTCTTCTTCGTCTTCGTCTTCTTCATCATCATCATCATCATCATCATCATCTCTCACCCATTTTTAGATATATGCCTCCTCAAATTCTCTCCATCATTCTTTGTTCATATAGTGGCTGTCCCCTTGGTCTTTTACAATTGTAGCAACTTCACCTTAGCACCCTCTCTCCCTTTGGTTTCCCGACAGCTGCTGAAGTTGGGACCTCCAGCAGTGCTGGGGACTGAGGGTCTTGTGTTTCATCTTGTGAGGTTCATTGAGGGTGTTCGGCCTTACCATTCCACGCTGGCCTGATTGCTGGTTGGAACGTGCCCATCTTCCTTTAGGGCAACAGATTTTACTATGGGACTGCTTGAAGCAGTTATTCTGCTGTACTTCAGTCATTAGAGCCTCCTTTGCATAAACAGTTTAGTGTGGACAGTGGGTGAGGTTAATATTTGAGTAAGAGAGGCTTCATCACACCACTACTACCCCAGTGGGTATGTATATTTCGATTTCAGCACTGGGATTGCATAATGGGTTCTAGTATGTGTTGTGTGTCTCCTTGAGTACCTGATTTATAAATTCAAACAAAATTATAAGGCAGTTCACTTCCAGCATAGACAAGCTGTATGGTCCTGACCTGATTGAAAAGAAGAGGTTAAAAAAAACCAAAAACACTCTTGCAGGGCTAATTTCCCCAAGCACCATAGGAATGCTTAGCTATACGGGAAGAAGTCATGACTGTCTTCCATAGTAATAAATTTATCTGGTGCCACAAGTGTGCACAACACACGCTCTCATGGAAGGAAGGCAGTGTGTGGTCCAGAGGGAAGACTTGGACTTAGGAGTTTATCTTCAAATCTCAGCCTGCACAGGATTTTGCAGAGCCCCCCCTCATGTTTCCCAATGGAAAATAAGATGCAACATGGGAATATTTACCAAAATGCCTAACTTGAGGTTTGTATAGAATTCTGCAATTTACAGAGGGTGGGATATGTGCACACTGTGTGGCTTTCCCCATTAGAAAACAAACAAACAAACAAACAAACAAACAAACAAACAGCCAATATGGTATAGTGCTTAAGAGTGCTGAATGAGGGTTAGAGAAGGGCTTAGGTTCAAATCCCATCTCAGCCATGGAGCTCACCAGGTCAATGGAGACTGATCATGATCTCTCATTTTAAACTATCTCACCATGTTGTTACAAGGATAAAATTGGTGGTGGTGGGAGAAGAAGCCATGCACACTCGAAACATTGAGTTCCTGGAGGACAAAAATGTAACATGAATCATTTTTTTCTTAAGGCTTTAATCACTGTCTGAATGTATAGGAAGACTGTCTTAAGTGAATAATTGCTAATGCTAGAAGGGTTGTAATGGCTAACTGGCTTCCTTTGCAATGTCCCTCTTCTCTTCTACCAAGGTGCACAAACAGGGATAGGCTGCAGGATGGCTAGGGGATGGAAATTATGCAGGTACCCACATTACAATAAATAATCGAGACTGCTGTTCTTGTTACTTGATTGTATAGCAGGTGCGTGGAGCCTGTGGCACTCCATATGTTGTCAGAATCCAAAATTCCAAACTCCCACCAGCCCCAGCCGGCCATGGCCAATGGTCAGTGATGATGGGGGCAACACCCAGAAGGCTACAGGTTCTTTCCCTCTGTTGTACAGGCTTCATTTCCAGCCTTGTGGTATCACTAAAGTTGAGATGGTTTTTAAGAGAGTTCTGTCTCTGGCTTGCATGCCCAAGTTCTTTCGCCTTAGTCCCAATCTGTTTCTGGTCGGGAAAAATAACATGATACCTTTGGACACTTGTCAGTTCATAACAACTTCTGTAAGAGTTATCCAGTGACCTTCCCTGTATCCTATCTATGACAGTAAGCTGTGCATGAAACAGCAGAGAGAGAGGTGGGCAAGAAACCCCAATTATATAAATAGCAGTCCGTTCATCAATTATTGGGGCTACCTTGCGCATAATGCTTTTAACTCCATGGAAGTCACTTCTTTGTAGGAAGCACGCATGAAATGTGGAGTCAGTCATGTTTCAGTGTAGCATTCTTAACAAGCTAGCTGCACCCTCCTATAGAAGTGTTTTCTATGTAGAAAAGGTATATTGTGTAAAAAATATTCTACTGACCATTGTTTCCAGTTGTGGTCATAATATGATAGTAGTTTGCATCTTGGATAACTGACATTTGTGGGGTTAGCCTTCATTTTTTTAATTAAAATGATACATTATTCCATGGTTTAAGATGATTCATTATATACAAAAGCACATTCTAGAATTCAAGGTGTACTTGGCAGACTGAAGCACAATTTTGGAACAGTTTCAGGACTCTAATGGTAGCCTTTCCACTACTGGGTTATTCCAAAGTACCTGTAAGGACAATATTGTCTTGGCAGCATGGAAGTAATGTCCTTGTGTTTCTAGGGGCCCATAGGAGAAGAGTTGCTACTGCAATCAAAGTAAAAAATATTCTTCCTTGACGAGTTAAATCAAAGTGGGTGGTTTGTTGCTTCCTCATGTTTGATTAAAATTTTAGTGGTGTGTGTTTGTTTCCATTTGTGTTGTTTTAATTGCAATGCATTCTCTCTCCATCATCATGCCTTTATCCATCTTGTCACCTGACATGCCCCCCCCCCCCCAGGATGCCTTTTAGGATGCAGGCAGGTAGCACAGCCTAATCTCAGAGCAGATACAAACTGTTATGATCTTCTTTAAAGACTTTCTTTTCTTTTGGTTATCTGACCCCAGTGTCTGATTAGATCATTCTTGTGTCTCAGTGGTAACATGAGCTTTGACTGCTTAAAAGCTGCAGTTCACTCTAATTACTATTGAGCTGACATACTGCTCCTTCCCTCCAGTTGAAAGGAAAGGATGGAATGGGGTGGGGGGTGGGGGAGAGAGAGGAGACACTCTGGCACAATTCTTCGGGGCCTTGTAAAGGTTTGCAGCATCCAGGAACTTGCCTTCTGTTCATGGCTGGTTATGAATATTGTGTTGGGGGGCAGGATTGCACATCTAACTGACATCCAGACAACATGCTTACTTCCAGTTCTGTATGTTATTGCTTTATTGTCTGTATTTTCTCAATGATGCATTGGTCCATGGATTTACTTTTTATCCGTGGGAAACAATGCACTATATTATTTAAGTGGGGGAGGGCCCTAGCTCAGTTGTAGAGCATCTGCTTTGCATACAGAAGGTCGCAAGTTCAATCCCTGACATCTCCAGGTAGAACTGGGAGAGATTCCTTGCCTGAAACCCAGTGTACACAATAATGAGCTAGTTGGACCAGTATAAGGCAGCTTTCTATGTTCCTGTTTATCAGTCACTTCCCATAAAACACCCTAAAGCAATTGGCAGTAAAAGTGTATATAAATGCAATGCAGATTAAAAACTGGGATAATAAAACCTTCATTTAAAAGGCTGGTTGGAAGAGGAAGGTCTTCAATAGGCACACAAAAGTCAGTTAAGAGAGTGTCTGGTCGGCATGTAATGTGAGTTTCAAAGAGTATGTACTGTCACACTAAAGGCCCAATTTTACACTAGCGGATTGGACCTCTTGAAGTGATGGCATCTGCCAGTTACCCTCTCCTCCAGAGCATGGTGATCGGTTGAGGATACAAGATACCCTGGGCTTTGTAAAAGTTTCATACACTAGCATTGGCACCTTGAACAGCCTGGTGGCTAACTCGTAGCTAATATATCTGCACAGAATGAGGAATAAATATTAAAGCCAGCTTCACATTATGAAGCTGCTCTGTTCTAGCCCAGATTTCATGGAAGCCTGCAGAACTGAGCCAAGTGGATGTCTTCCTTTTTTCTTTGGCGATCACTCATGGCCAAGTAAGATTGTCTTCCATGAAAACGGTCTTAACAGTGAGTCCGTGGCCCATTCCATTCTGGCTGGATGCAAACCAAGAGTTTTCTATGAAACGGATTGCTAATTGCTTTCCTATACAGTACTGACAATAGAAATCTTTCCAAGATGGGCAAGGGAGTGTGCTTGTAGTGCCGAGCATAAACATAGGCCTCTTGTCCTCAGCTGCTTAAGTGCATTTGCTGTGCTTTTGTTTCTTTTAAAGTGCTGAAAGTAACCTGATACGACTTGGTGAACTGAGGTTCGGAACCAAGTTTCTTTTTCGTAAAGAAGAGCTAGTGGATAATGCATGCCTATGGCATTTGCCGAGGTCAGTGTGATTAAATCAGCTCTAAGTACACTTCCAGCTTTCACGGACACTTCTCCCTCCCCAACGCCTTCCTTTTCCATATCATGGATACTGAGTTTTTCAGAGTGAAAAAGCAGCTTTTAATCCAGTCCTCACGCACTCCTTGCCTTTCTACCACTACACGTCAACCCTTTTGTTGCAGTGGTACGGAAAAACTGTGTATGTTGTTTTGAGCAGAAACACTGCTTCACCCTGTCCATAGCTGTCAACCGTCCCTTATTTGGCGGGAAACTCCCTTATCCCAGTGCCGTGTCCCGCTGTTGTCGCTTATTGATGATGTCCCTTAAATTTCCCGGGTTTCAAAGGAAGCAGCTCCTCTCCCTCCCTCCCTGCCAGCCAGGGAGGAGGGAGGCTCCAACTGTGTTGCTTGGCTGTGTTGTTCACCCAATAAGGAGTCTAAGAATGACTGGGAGGGTGGAGCTTGCATGCCTTGTGCCGATCAAATCGGCCATGTTGCCTGGGGACTCGCCTTTGCTCAGCGCTTCCCAGCGGAGAGGTGAAGGTGGTTTTCCTTGCTGCATCCCCTTTGCCGGGTTACTGCGCTGTGGGAACCACCGCTTTAGGCTTCGTTTGGCTGCTGGATGGGCTTTCTGCCTTTGGCTCAGAGGGGCTCAGAAGTTGAACATATCTGTGCCCTGAAAATCCCTTATTTTGGCTACTGATCCCTTATTTTCGAGGCTGCTGGTCCCTTATTTTCAAATCTGTAAGTTTACAGCTATGACCCTGTCTCATGAGTGGGCTGGGCCGGATGGTAGTATATGTGCAGAATTAAGTCCCACACCCAAAGGTAAAAATTATATATAGCACAGCAAAAGCCAAATTTTGCTTTGGTTCAATCACCATACTAGTTTTCCGTTCTGTAAGGGGGAAGGAGAGAGCATTCTTCATAGCACTGCTCCAAGAGGGCAGTACTACGTAGGCTAGTCAAGCAACTTTGTCCTCTCCATCAGCAACTCGTATTGTGATAATGGGGTGCCTGGTCTCCTGTAGCCAATTGTTACTTGCCACAAGTGATCGGCCAAGTGCTAAATTACAAGGCTGTTTTTATTTCTCCCAAGGCCACTTAGTAATTTTTCATCTTTAAACAGGAAATTCTGTCAGGCTGCAGGGCTTGCAGACTGGTTTGTGAACAGTATGCATCAGCTTCCTGGCCTGATATTTTTCCTCTGGTAAATTTATTCTTTCTTCCATGTTAAGGTGAAAGGAGGCTCTGACAACATTATGGGTAGAATCCTTTGTGCTATCCAACAACAACATTTTGGATTTAAGTGATAGAAAATATACCCCCCCCTTCCCCTTCCCATCTTCACTGAAGGAAATGAGGTCTGCCAGAACTCATTGGAGTTAAACCAACTGTCCCATTCATTCTTAGTCCAGGCATAGCAAATAGTTGCTTTGCATCCATTTTATGTTTGTGTCACTTGAATCTTCAGCTGCAGAGCCCTGTTTCCTACCATTTTGAGACCTGGTGAGCTAAGCCAGGTTATGTTGTGACTATACATAAGCTCTGACATACTCATGGCATCATCAGGAAAGCTAATTAAAGAGTCTAGTGCAGGCAAGATCTAAGTGCCACTTCAACTGTTACAGACTGAGTGTATATTGCCATATTTAAAGCAGCTACACATATCTCTTGCTTGTGTACATCTGGCAGGGAATGGAAATTGTTTCATACATGTATTTGCAGAGCACATGTGTTCAGTAGTCCTCAATTGAGGATGCATGAAACTGTTACAGACTGAGTGTATATTGCCATATTTAAAGCAGCTACACATATCTCTTGCTTGTGTACATCTGGCAGGGAATGGAAATTGTTTCATACATGTATTTGCAGAGCACATGTGTTCAGTAGTCCTCAATTGAGGATGCAGGTTAAGAGAGAAGGCTAGCAAACCTAATGTCTTTGGCAGCAGATGTTACAGAGGATATGTAGAAGCGCACTGGGGGAATAAGGAAACATCTTTTTGTAACCTCACAATGTGGGATAATTTCTAGTCTCTAGTATTTCATAACTAGGCAAGGGGTTAAGTGTGTGGTGGTATCTTAACTGTGAGTTTCTGGATGATGCAGAGTATTTATGCCCATTTCAGACTGGTTTCTGGGCTGGTTTCAGGACTAGGGTAGCCTGGGTCACCCTGGTGGATGATCTGTGCTAGGAATTACACAGAGGAATTGCCGTACGGGAATTTCTCTGCCATTTTCAATGCCACCTGCCATGGTTTCCTTCTGGACTGTGTGGCTGGAGTGGGTTTTGGTGGAACTTCTTGGCAGGGGTTGTGTGGTCCTTCCCGGAAGATCAGCCCCAGAGGTGCTGGGGCACCATGGCTGAATGGCATGGTCTTTGGTTTATGTGACTACTAGAAGAGACCATCCAGAGATCTGTAGATTAGTGTTATTGGTATGCTGATGACAGGCTGTCCTGCTCCTCTCAATCTAGAGCAGTGTTTCCCAACCTTTTTTGGGCAAAGGCACACTTGTTTCATGAAAAAAATCTCTAGGCACACCACCATTACAGCCCCGTGACGTCAGCGCGCAGCGTCACGCCGGGAGGGACATGAATTGCTAGCAAATTACATAATCACCTCCTTGAGGGCTGGCTCATCTTCTCCGAAGGCAGAACCCCATTAATTAACAGCACAGACTCACACCATAGCCAAGACGAGGGGGGAAAACCTCAGTCATGCACAGTCATGCACATGTGGGGGCTAAATGAGGACGAAGACCGGGCAGAGAGCAGGGTTCAAATCACCCCACCTGGCCAGGACAATCCCTGGGTGCTCCCTTGGGCCACTTGCCTGACCCACCTCGCAGGGCTGTTGTTGCGAGGATAACACGGGGAGAACCACGCGTGCCCCCGGGAGCTCCTTGGAGGAGAAAGCGGGCGATGAATGCAATGCATGAAATATATGAGAGGCGACCAGGTTTTGCAGGTGAGGGGCCCCCGCCAGCCTCCGCTTCCAACACCCGGCGCAACGACGCCAAAGTTTCCCCCCGGGCTCGGCTCGGGGAGCAGCGCTGCTCCCCCCTGGCTCCCCTTCGCACTCCCGGCTCTCTCTGCCGCCCACTGGGGACCCCCCTCACCTGCCAAGTCCGGAGCGCCGGTGGAAGTTGCATGCATGCATGCAGGCCGCCGCATTGCCATTGCATTGCACTGCACTCCATGCAACGCCTGCACGCATGCATTGCCTTGCACGCCCGCCAAGGGGTCTCCCCGCGGTCCGATGCGTCCCCTCCGGCGCGGATGCAGCATTGCAAAAATAAAAAAACCCCGACGCAGCCCTACCTGGGGGGCAGCCTCCGCCGCTCCGCCTCCGCGGGGATTCCCGGGCTCCATCCTGCCGCCCGATCTCCGCGGGGGCGCAGGCAGGCTGCGCGGGGTCTGCGCGGAAGAGCCCCTGCCCGCCCGGCCGCCGCCGCCGCGCTCATTCCATGGCCGGGAGAAGAGCGCTTCAAACAAAACGCCCGGCCTGCCAGGCCACGCTGGGAAACGTAGTTCGCACACCCCGCACGGGCGCGGAGCCCAAGGGCGAGGGGACTACGGATCCCGGCAGCCCCCGCGCCGGGGACGGAGGGGGAGAGGCCGGGTGCAGGGATGGAGGGACGGGTGGGCGAGCGAGTGAGTGAGTGGCAGCCACCAAGCCTTGGCCGAGAGCCAGGAAAGGCCTCCCCGGAGGAGGAGGAGGGAGGCGCAGAGTGGGAGGGAGGGAGGGAACCCCAGGGGTCATCTAGTGACGGCGCCCCAATTGAAAATTTGACTTTAAAAAAAAAAAATCTTTCGAATTTTTAAATTTTTCCCGCGGCACACCAGGCAACATCTCGCGGCACACTAGTGTGCCGCGGAACAGTGGTTGGGAAACACTGATCTAGAGAGCCCTTGGAAATTCTGAACTGGTGTCTGGAATCAGATGTGAACTAACATGCTGCAGTTTAATCTAGACAATGCAGGAGAGCTCTTGATCAGTAGTACTATTCATCCTGCAGTGAGGCCTCTCTTCTTGAAAAATGAGGTTTGCTGATTGGACATGTTTCAGGATGTCTGTATGGCATCTGTTAGTCTTGCATTGTAAATGGATTTGTGTGTTTAGGGTTTGTTTGGAATTTTTGGTCACAGGATATGTGAGCTACATTGAACATATTAATGTTCAGGATCAGGCCAGTGACCCATGTAGTCCAATGTCTTGTTCACACAGTGGCCAACCAGTGGACTACGGGGAACCTACAGGCAGGTATACGGAATAAAAATGTTTTTAATAAATAAATGTCGTGGTTTTAGTTCATTACATTCATATCCTAATAACCTTCAGTGCCAATCAGCACTCCCAGGGCAGCTTACATTTAAAAATAGAAGCACAGAATTACAATAACTTCAGTACAAGAATTTAAAACAAAGGCAATAAAACTGCAGCATGATATGGGCATGTCGGGGAGACATGCCAAACATAGTCTGTATCCAACTCTTAGCAGTTTAAAGGGGTTAAAGAGCTTGGGGAAATCATGGTAAAAGTCTGCACTCGCTGCCAGAATGCCAGGCTAGCCTCCCTTGGGGATAGCATTCCACAGTTATGGCTTCACTGCAGAAAAGGCTCTCTGGGTTTGGTCTGCCACCTGCCATACCTCAAACATTGGGGATACCAGTGGGCCTCAATCTGAGTCCTCAGTGAGTGGATTGCTATAGAAGACGACAGCCCGACAAATAGCTGTTCTTGCTGTTTGCTCCCAGCTTCCATAATTCTACGGCTTACTGGCATTTCTGAATCTGAAGGGGCATGTTTCGATTGTTTTGTCTAGTAATGGACATCGGTAGACTCTATTCTCTGTTTGTTCGATTTATCTTCCCGGTGACTTCTGCAAGTTAGCCACTTAAATGGCAAGAAGTGACTGACTGACCTAAGCGGGTATCTTTTTTCCAGCCAACTCCCTGCTTTTGTGAATGGGGTAGCGATAACACATCCTTGCCTGAAGAAATAGCATAGCTGGCTAGTAGCAACGTCAATCACAGGACGTACATATTGTACCTGAGCAAAGTATAGGTCTGGAAAAGGGAAAATGTCCAGAATATTTTATTTTCAGTAGGGTTACTGAAGAGCCACACACACACGGAAGGCAGTAGCAACATGGAGCATGTGCTAAAATGCTTTGCAGTAGCAGGAAAAGGTGATGCGGGGCTGGGGGGGGGGGGAGAGAGGTGAAGAAATCCCAAAACATCCAATAGCCATCAAAAGGCCAAGCAACTCTCTTAACCCATGCTCCCAGGAGCACATTTTGTGTGTTCATGCAGGCATGTGCAGAGTCAGTTTTGATCTCTTATCCATGTAAGCCAGTCAGATTAGTAAGGTGCTGTGGCTTCAAACGAGCAGAGAAGGCCGGGGGGGGGGGGGGGAGAGTGAAAGAGCCAAGCCATGGTTTCAACTTGCAGGCGAATTGGATAATGGGAAGGTTGATTAAACAGCTTCTCTTAGAGGGAGGAATTAAGAATTTCCCTCTGGGTTTGGTGAAATTGGTTGGAAGGGAGAGAGAGTGAGCGGGGAGTCAGCCAAGCAGAAGAAAGGGAACTTTGAAGTGTCAGTCAGGAGGGCCGGTACCATTTGATTCTGCTGACCTCCCTTGCTATAGTTTGTGACAGTTTATTGGCTGCCATGCGGCAAATTCCTGTCACTGAGGATGTTTTAAAATATAGCCATGCAAGCAAGGGCCATGAATTCCCAGGGAGAGTGAACAGGGAGAGAGAGAGGAGATATTCAGAGATGGTTTCTCTTCAAAGCACTTCATTTTCCAGCCTAAGCATTCCTCTTGTCACATGGGGTGAGGTAGAGTGGACCTATGTAGCATGCATAAGGGTTGAGGTAAGGACCCACACCACTCGTGTTCTCATTACACCCCACTCCTTTTTTGTTAGCAGCAATCAGGAGATCCAGAAGTGTCCACAAAAATGTTCCCCGTCAGAAACAGGGATTGGTCTGGAATGCAACCAGAAGTCCCAGTGTTACACTGCTGGAAGCAGTTGTGTGTGAATGCACCCAGCCTACAGCTTTCCTAACACAGTCCATCTGCAAAAGGTGGTTTTCAGCTAAGTTTTACTTGTGAGTAGGCCCATGGAAATTAATGGACATAAATTGTGTTCATTTATTTCAGTGGGTCTACTCTGTAGACTGTAATTTTCATTTTTCATTTTATAAATTTTATATGCTGCTTGATTGTAGAAAACTTCAAATTGGTTTACAAAAACTCTGGGTTGTATCCAGTGTTGGATAAGAGGAGTGGGATTTCTGCTTCCTTTCCTCCAACTGAATACCACAAAATCTGCTCTGGAGGTCCTTCATCTCTTTAGAGCTGATTTGGGGGGTGTTCAGTGGGCTGGAGGGGACAGGAGAGAAAGAAGAAGTACCATTGTCTGCACAGAAGTCTTTTGCACTAGCACAGCTACTGCATTGGATATAACCCTGCGTTCATAGAGATTGTGTGCTTGGTAGATCACTATTGCATCTGTTTTACAAATGTGTGGCTCTTCCTGAGAGAAATTCTCCCCAAACCACCTAGGCATGTTGGAGCTCAATCCAGAAGGCTGTTCCTCCTCCTCCTCCTCCCCCTCCTCCTCCTCCTTCTTGTTATTCCAGAATGGTTGTACACAAGTTATCCAGAATTTAAGTGGTAAGAGTGAGATAGCAGAATTCTTGGACTGTGTCACATTTTGAATACACCCTAACATGAGAAACAAAACCCAGAACCACCACCACCAAACAAAATCACAAAAGCTTATTATAGTACATATGAAAACCAGCTTGGAGCAGAGGGATGTTAAGGGTAGCCCATTTTTTGATATGCTGGTTTATTATGTGAAGGCGACCTTTTATTTTAGGGAACATGAAAAATGCACTCCCTCCTCCCAAACCCGCAAAAATACCATTCAACACTCTTCAGGCGTGCACACATTCTGCACAATGTGTGAAATGGCTCATTGTTCAGCTCCCATTGGGCCTAGGCGCTTGGGCTTCAAAATGAAGAGACACTGAGTGATAAATAGGACAACTGGACTTCTTCCAAAGATAAGAGAATGTCTCATATGAAACAGAGATGGATTAAGATTCTTTTCCCCCACCTCCCTGAGAAACATGAGAGGACTCCTTCCAGATACAAAAATTGGTAGGAGTAGAAGACACTCATTCTGCTCACATATAAACCTTCCATTATTTACCCTTGTGCTTCATTGAAATGGGCAAACCTTAAAAAAAAAGACAGAAAAGGGTTAATCTAGGGTGGGCATTATAGAAATGTCTCTTGATGTTGATGGGTGAATGAAAAATATAAATGGCTGTAAGAAAAAGAGGCAAACCATTTGCTGTAGTTTCAAACGGGGAGAATCTTGTGTTCTTGTTCTCTCGCTTTCACGAGGAAGCTTCTTAATTTTAACTGGGCAGTGGCCAAAACTCACATAGTGCCCTTGAATTCAATCCCATCATGAGCTGGCAAGGTAATGGACTTCGTACCTAAGACTTAAGGATTGGACACTGTTCAAAGTACCGTATTTACTCGAGCCTAATGCGCCATCAAATCTAATGCGCCCCTCAATTTTCAGAACCTTGAAACTAAAAAAAGTATTTGCTGGGGAATGTAAATGTGCCATCGAATCTAATGTGCACCTTAATTTTGCAACTTAATTTGGCCAAAAAAAGTGAGCATTAGATTCAATGGCACATTTACTTTATTATCCTTGCTCTGTTTTCCTCTCTTTTTTAGACTATTCTCAAGGAAAGGGTGGAAATCAGGCTGTTTGTGGGAGGAGACCTATTTTATGCCAATGTTGGCACTCCTCTTTAGGTCAACATCATTGTATGTTTGTGGAGTGCTGAGAAAGCTAGCTGGCACATGTGGCGGTCATTTTATTTTAGCCTAGAAAGCCTTATGAATAAGCATCCCAAATCTGGGAGAATAAAAATATCCTAACTATTGCTGTTCTGATGACTGTTGATTCCCCCACCCTAGCCCTCAGTATTGAAAAGCTTCCATGTGATATGTGAACAGGTCATGCTCCTGCAAGACTGCAGTGAACTACTTTTAAATAATTACTTGAGACTTTCATCACAAACACATGGGACATAGGAAGAACATCCCTTTTTAACTCTTTGAAACTGAGATCTGTATCCCCCTGATTCAGAGGAAATTAAATGTCAGACAGTACAATCTTTCCACTCAGTAGTGGTGGAGAATGATCTGCACAAAGAATTAATGGTTGCTTTAAAAGTTTTGAGTTTTCGTGAATACATAAGAACATAAGAAAAGCCGCAGGCCTATGGCCCATCTTAGTCCAGCATCCTGTTTCGTGTTCAGACCCAGAGACCTCCCCCCTAAATAAAGACACATTTGACTCAAAATTTAGTTTTGGTTTTTGGCAGAATTTAGGCCACAACTTTATTGATTACAGAAAAGTGAGTGGTTGCATAGGTTCTGGTTCGACTAGCTCCCTACACCCTTTCAGGTAGCGCTGACCCAGAGCTCTATCATAGGTCAGCCAAGGGTGAACACCTGAGGCAGGTGAAAAGCCTGGGAACAGACTCTGTTCACTCCGCAGATGCTCCCCAGGACTCAGGCACGGGCACAACCCCCTTTTGGGGCTTGACCAAAACAAGTTGAGTCCCTGGATTCTTTTAACGGAATACCTTTCACATAGGGATGGCGAGACCGTTCTCCCATCCCTATCACATGAACCAGTGCCTATCCGCAACCTTACAAGTTGTGACAAATTGCTATGCGGCAGGCGAAACCCAAACTTTGCTTCAGAATGAGAACAGAATTTGTGCTCCGGCGGCGCGGCAGCAGCAGGAGGCCCCATTAGCTAAAGTGGTGCTTCAGGTTAAGAACAGTTTCAGGTTAAGTACGGACCCCGGGAACGAATTAAGTACTTAACCCGAGGTACCACTGTATATCTTGGGACTTTACATTGTAATCCCTTAGGTAACAACTCCGAAACTCACAACTGCAAAGCCAGAGTCAGTGCTTTCTTTGTGTTTACTTACCAAATGGGGGAAAGAACAACTCAACAAGGCAAAGGAATATATTTTCTTGTACACACACACACACACAATTTTTTTTAAAGGTTTCCTCAGTTTGGGTAAGGAGGTTGAAGGGATGTCACAGTGCTGGGCCTGCTTTGGCTTGCCAGCGGTACAGAGAAGGGAGCTGAAATAAATCACCTCAAGACTCGCTCTATGTTTGCATTCAATTGATTATTTCCGGAGATGCCCCTGTTTTCCATTTGGTTAGGGGTTTTTAGAGGCAGCAATTTTGTTATCAACAGCAGTAGGAGCTGTACTGAGGTGCGCTCTGTGATAGGGCAGAGGCACCATTCAAAGAGCCAAAGCCACCTCCGTGTATGTGTGTATGTTTTTAATTCCCCCCTCCCCCGCTGACGGTTTTTGACATTGTTCTTCAGCCCTCTTTCCATGGCGCTTGTTAAGCTGTTAACTCACTCCATTTATTTAGTGTGCGTGTTGCCGAGAGCTCAATTTTTATCTTGGTGAAAACCAGGCTTGCTCATGGGCACATAATGAAATTGCATAAATATACCCTTAGCCAGGGAATCTAATTTATTTTCCCTGTTCATTATGGGGGAGAAGGCCATTATGAAATGTATAACTCCCCCCCCCACCTTTTCCCCAGTGCTGGAATTGAAAGGCAGGCGTGCGGGCTCTTTTTGTACTGATGATTTCGCCCTGATTCAATTTAAAGCTGGTTAGAGCTCAAATACTGTAGCGTAATTGACAAAGATCAGTGTGGGTTGTAATGCTAATGTCTTGGCTGTGGCTTCGGAGGCTCTACAAGAGAGCAGGTTAGAAAACGCTTTCTGGAAAGATTGGATCTATTGTTGTCTGCTTGGTTGACGAGAAACTAGAAGGCCAGTTGCTATGATCTATCCCGCTTTGATATCGGATGTGCATGGGGAACATTATAAACGCAAAACAGTGACCTGGTGAGCAGCGCATGGCTGTGTGCATGTGTGTGCAAACACGGTGGATGCACCTGGATTCCCTTTTGCCACTTGTCGCATCATCGTTCTGCAGAAATAAGGAGGAAATCGTCGAGCAATTGTATGAATATTTACTCCCTTCCCTGCCACTGAGTATCGTTTACGGGGAATCACAAGTGGGAAGGTTGCTAGTGCACTCCAGTCCTACTTGCAAGCTTCCCATCTTGCATGACCAGTGTGAGAACAGGATGTTGGACTAGGTGGTCCTTTGGCATGATGATTCAGCAGGCCTCTTACGTTCTTATGCTACATGGTGTGTAGAGTAGCATATATGATTTGCTATGACAGCTGAGAGAACATGGCACAGGCTGTGCAAATTTTATAAGCCGGTTGTTGTAGATTGTGATCAGGGATTGGGAAAATAGCATTGGTTATACCAGTGGTGAGGGTCCTTTATAGCCCAGACGGCCAGGTTTTTATCTCTTCCATCTATTGTCAGCTAATTTCATCTAGTGGGCGGAACCACCTTCCTGTCAGTCATATGACATAATGACACCTGGCGATAGATTTCTCTCACACTTCAAATGAGGTCACTGTAGCACAACCTCCTTCGAAGATGCACTCCCTGCGCCAACCAAAGAGGCTCCTTTTAAAGTCTCTGCAGAGCAAAAAATACTTCTAAAACTAGAGCATTGTCCAGGAAACTTTACAGTTTGTATTCAAATATCCGGGGGGGGGGGAGGATGCTCTTTTTAAAAATTAAACTCCCTTGTGCAGTGCTTCTCAAGCCACATGTTTGGGAAGTGTTGAGCACAGGGCTTGCAAAGTGCTTTGCACAATGCTCAACAATTCCAAATGCTCAACAATCAACTGGTTGTCAGGTGGTTGAGAAGTGCTGTGCAAGGGACTTTTCAGCAGCACCTGTGATGTTCCTTACAGCCAAGTCCTGCGGCATGACTGAAACAGCCTCACAAGCCAGAGAGAGAGGCTGCTAAAACAGACCCACAGGGCCACCCCTTAGTTATATTGTGTGGGTATCATGTCTGGGCATTACAGAATAACACATTTTCACCCCCAAAAATGCAGTTGAAAGAGATATGTGACTGCTGCCCAGAATTAGTTCTGTGTCTCTCATCCCCCTCTGTCCTTTGGTACTGTCGCTAGTGGAATGCGATGCCACTGTGGTGTAGTGGTTAAGAGCGATACACTCGTAATCTGGGGAACCGGGTTCGCGTCTCCGCTCCTCCACATGCAGCTGCTGGCTGACCTTGGGCCAGTCACACTTCTTTGAAGTCTCTCAGCCTCACTCACCTCACAGAGTGTTTGTTGTGGGGGGAGGAAGGGAAAGGAGAATGTTAGCTGCTTTGAGACTCCTTCGGGTAGTGATAAAGCAGGATATCAAATCCAAACTCTCCTCCTCCTCCTCCTCCTCCTCCTCCTCCTCCTTCGTGGGGTTCATTGGCTGCTGCCTGCAGGGCCAGGCCACATTGCGGTATTTCATCATTCATTTTGTATTGGATAGATGTTATTGGGAAGGGAGGGGGCTTGGAGGTGAAAAAGGAGGTGTGGAGCTCCTGCTTTCAGTGTCAACCGTGCCACCTTGCTCCAGGCTAAGGAATTTACCAGATTAGGCTAGTGGTATGCATACTTAAAGGGACGCAGGTGGCAATGTGCTCTAAACCACCGAGTCTAGGGCTTGCCGATCGGAAGGTCGGCAGTTCAAATCCCCGCGATGGGGTGAGCTCCCGTTCCTCGGTCCCAGCTCCTGCCAACCTAGCAGTTCGAAACACATCAAAGTGCAAGTAGATAAATAGGTACCGCTCTGGCGGGAAGGTAAATAGTGTTTCTGTGTGCTGCTCTGGTTTCACGAGAAGCGGCTTAATCATGCTGGCCACATGACCCGGAAAAACTGTCTGCATACAAACGTCGGCTCCCTTAGCCAGTACAGCGAGATGAGCTCCGCAACCCCAGAGTTGTCCGTGACTGGACTTAGCTGTCAGGTGTCCATTACCTTTACCTTTATGCATACTTACTGCCATCAGTGGCCTTACTGGTCCATAATGTGTTCAGAGCCACTAACTATACCATTTCTGTCTCACACATAGGAATCTCTAGAAAGGGAACAAGAGTGAAAGAATGGGCTGCTGGTCACTGCAGACTATATCTGTGGATGAGGGCCTGTTTCAACCAGGTTTCTCTGTGAAGTCCCATAAATGGAAACCTGCCATACATCTCCTGGCATTGTGTTTTGAAAAAAATTTCTGTGATTACTATAATGCGTTGAGCTGGGGTGGGGTGGGGGAGCAGGGTATGTAGGAATCCTCACAGTAGGAAGATACAGCCAATTGTCCAATTGTCCAACATCCTATGATTTATCTATTATTTTAAATACATTGGGTATGGTTATAAAATTCACATTCATACAGTTATAATTAAGTGGGAGGCTATTTAGGTGATGCTGCTGAATGGATTTGTAGGATGTGTTCAGCATGTCGCGGGGCTTATATTTCAATGCATTTTTATTTTATTTTTATTTTAAAAAAGAACATCTTCTACAACTGTATTAGTTTGACAGTCATTGGTATAATGGAGGTTTCCAGGGTCATATTGCCAAGCTAAGGAAACGGCAATTATATCCCAGCCACTGTATCAGCTTAATTGTATCCTTGTGAAAAATTCAGGAGGCGCTTACGAAGAAGAGGTGTACAATGGGAGATTTGGGACAAAGTCGCCACCACTTTAGCTGCATCTCCCGAACCAGTTCCCCATAGGGGCCTGGAAAATTTTGAACCCGGGTTGGAGTGGACATAAGCTCAATGATCCTTCATACTCTTAGAACTGGGCTCCTTGATTTTTGGTTACATGCTGTTTCCTGCCTTGAAAAAGAGAGTTGTTCCCCTTCTTTTTCTCTCTGGCTTGCTCCTACATTGAAAAGAGCATGGCTGTGTATCACTTGGGTTCATACTCCTGCTCTCCATCTGTGTTTATCACTACTCCCCCCCCCTTCACCTCACTCCTGTGCTTTGTGCTCATTGAGATGGGGTTAATATTTGCTTTGCTTAACTGGCTAGGGTGTTTGTGAGGATTAATTATTGAAAACCTGCAAAGTGCTTTTTTGAATGTAAGTGCAAAGCTTTATGATTATTTTATCCTGCCCTGCACTCAAGAGGTAGGGCAGGCTTTCCTTATGTGATTACAGGCACATGGGCATGTCACTTGGCAGAGCGTGCTGGCATCACTCCTGCATCCAGAGCAGAAAGAAATCCTATCTCTAATGGCAGGTGCAATCTTCCTGTTTCTATGGGAAGGGAGGGACGGACTTTTTGCTGGACTTTCTGAGGACAGACACTCCTGTATGATTGCTGTGTTTGCTCACCTGAGCGAAACATAACAAATGGTCTCTGTTGCCTGGCCTTTGTGAACAAATCTGTTCTGGAACGATTTGATGGCTGCTAAACCAGAGTAGACCCATCAGCTTGCACTGCTGTACTTTCCTCCACTTTATGGAAATATGGCATGCCGGTTCTGTTGATAGAGTCCTAACAGAGCAACAAGTTTTGGAAGAAGTGAACTGAGAAATACCCTCTCAAGCCCAAGGGCTTCTTGCTTTTTGTTCTATAAAATCTGTCTATCTGTTTTAGTTTTATTTTGCAATCTCTTTCAAAAAGAATGCCATCAAAACAGTGGTTTGTAGGTCTGATGCCACACAAATAAATTCTGAGAATGTGTCAGTCTTCGGCTTCACTTCCCAAAAAGGAAAAATTATGCTCATTTCTCTTATAATGGGACTCAATGAATTTCCCCACAATATTTAAAGGAACAAGCTTAATTTTGAACTTCATCAGCCCCAAAGGTGGAGATTCCTGCAAAACAGACAGAAACTTTTAGGGGACCTTCCTCTTCCAACCAGGGGTGTAGGAAGGGGGGCGGAGGGGGCGGGTCGCCCTGGGTGCCACTCTGGGAGGGGTGACAAAATGGCCCCTGCCTCCCCCCCCCCAGCTGTAGAGCAGCCAAGGGCGCATGCTGTCCGTATGGGCGTCTGTATGGGATGTCTCTCGTGCGGCAGCCTGTACGGTCGTTGTGCAAGCAGCAGTCCGTACGGTCGCCCTGCATGAGCGGCAGCCTGTACGGACTGCGCATGTGTGGCATCCCGTACAGAGTGTGCATGCGTGGGATGCCGCACATGCGCAGTCCATATGGACTGCACCGCCCTGGGTGCCGGAGAGGGTTCCTCCGCCACTGCTTCCATCAACATGGGAGTCGTTGGCTTCTTCTGCTTTCTAATTAGAAACATGCTAGAGGAATGATACATTATCTTTTATCACTCAGTTATTCTGTGTCTGACATCAAAGCTTTTGTTTGTGAGGCTATAAGTGCTGGCCACTCCTAAGATGCATTTCACGAGGTAAGAAGTATTTGTCTGAAAACAAGTAGGCCAAGTTTACTCCCGGATACTGTTGTAGAAGGTAAAATTTGCAGGAAACAACTGGGTACCATTTTGCAGAAATGCAGAAAACTTAACAGGATATAGTAATGAACATAATTCTGCTTCCTGAGAATTTTGGCTTCTTCTTCTTCTTTTTTAAAGCTTGTTTTCCAGTTCTTATGGGTACATGGATCACACTTGAAAGTGTGTGGGCAATGCCTGGTAGAATGTCAGGAACAAGAAAGGTTTCTAGTAGCCAAGGAAGGAGGATTTCATCAACATGGATAGCTAGCTCCTTGCAGGGTTTTTTTTTAATATGCATTTGTGTTGGCTGCTTCAGTTTCACTACCAAAATGGCAGCATCTTTAAGTGGTGGTGGTGGGCAAACAGCACACACATGCAGAAAACAAGATAGTTGCTCCGACTAGGCATGAAATACAACTGTCTGATTTCCTAACAGGACCTTCACTTGTGCAGTGAATGGGTAAATGTAAAAGTCACTGCTAAATCCATTCCTGGCTTGTTTTTTCTTTCAACTCTTTGCTGGGGGTGGGGGGGTGGGGAGGCGGGTCAATAAGGCATTGCATTTTCTGATTTTATTTTCCTTGTCCTCTTTGAGCCCAGAGGACAAGTATCTATATATCTTGTAACGGCATAGTTTTTCCTTCTGTGAAAGCAAAAGTATTGCCTGTGAACTTCTCCCTACAGAGGGTGAGAGACAGATGTACAAACAACATAGGCAGTCCATGGAGAGATACCCATATGTTATGCTATCTCCACTAATACACTTATTCCATGGATACTGAACTCACACAGTTATTAAAAGCTCAACAGTTTCTCTGAGCCGTCTGTTCCCAGTCCTTGCCATTTGCCACAACTGTTGTCTAAGATAGCAGAATTTGAGTTAGCTTTCCCCCCCCCCCCTCCTTCGGTGCTGTTGCAGTGGCCTGCTTATCGTTGGTAGAATTCATTTATTTTACAGTTACAGTGTTTTTGCTTTGGTTTGGTGGAATCAGAAATGGCCTTGATTTGTAATGGAATATTGGGTGGGGCATATTTTGTGTTCCAAGAGCTAAGAGGTTTTTTTTTCTCTTGGAGAAGTTGCATTTTTAATATGTTTTGCATTTGCAACCAGAATCTAGCAGTGTCACACTTGGTTTCTAGGAGGCCTCAGGGCATATCTTTCATTTCTTTAATGTGAAATATGTTTGTCTATATAATATTCCAGGTTTCACCATAAGGCAGCTTCCAATAATAAACAGTAAAATACAGTATTAAAACAATAAGTTACAAAGATAAAAGAATAATCTGAGAAGCTACCTCAGATGTTGAACGTCTCTGAAGATGATCTTAAAAAGTTTGCCTGTCCTCTAGATACCCTGTGCCCAATAGGATCAAGATATCCCAAAGCAGTTTCCAGGAACTGAGATACAGCATAAGGATCAGTAGTCTAAAGCAGTGGTTCCCAATTAGGGGTCCAGGGACCCCTGGGGGTCTATGGAACACACCCAGGGGGTCTGCGGCCCCATCCCTTGCCTCTCCCTCAACTAACTTTTTGCGTGATAATATCACAAATTTTATGGTCTGTTTTTAGTAGACCTAAATTCCGTTGCTTATTAGGGCCTATCCCACATTTTGTTCAAAAATTTGCTTTGCACAGATAACTACCATTGAGTTACCAAAATTTTCAAAAGTAGGGGCTCGGCTTTTGAAAATGAGGGGTCCTCAGTAACTATGTAGCTAATTGGGAACCACTGGTCTAGAAGGCTGCATACGCAGATCTGAATGAGATAAAAATGTCCATATACTTTTAATGTGACACTAACATACCTTCTGGAGAGAAGGTTGTTGGCCCATTCAGTATATTGGTAAGTTTGGCTGCATCTGGCCAAAGTTAGTGTTTTCTGCATCATATTGTTCACTTTTTAAGCTGAATGGAAGATAATATTCCATTGGTCTAGCTGAGAAAGAGCTCAAGAATTCAGTCATATTGGGTCAAGCTCCTAGAAGAAGTGGTTTGTACAAGTTGCTGTATAGACTGGGGAAGGATGCAAGAGATGGGATAATGATAGAACAACCCAAGCATCCTGTGTTGTCACACCCAGCTTTTGGACGCCGAGTATTCTGCAAATCACATGGGTTGCAAATATGAGCAGCTATCCTTGAGCAGCAGAGACATGCAATTAACTCCCATCATTAATATTTGAGGTCAAGAAAGATTAGCCCCCTGTATCTGCACTCTGTCCCAAACCATTTGTGAGTTACTCATGGATGTTAAGAGGCCTAATACTTTTACAGAACTTTTCAGGGTCACAGTAATTTCCATCACAGAGTTGTGTTGTTGACCACCACCAACACAACAACCAAAATCCTCTCAGATGTAGAATTCATCTTGCTCACTCCACCGCTTGCTTGTTTCAGTTAGGTTGACAGGTTGGTTTGGTTGCTTTTGCTTAAAATAAGATTCTGCATCTATTCAGGTTCCACTTTGCATCTGCAAAGCCTGTATATTCAAAAGCACTTATTCCTTTCCTTTGCATCTGGAAGCTTATGTGTACCTTGATTTCCTTCAGGAAACTAACTTCTTTGAATATTTCCCCTCTTTGTAGCTCTTTTGGATAGACAGAAGTCAGGTGTTTGCTTGAAATGAGCCAAACAGCCTCCATTTTGTCTGTGTCTTTGTCTTGGTGCAAAAACAAAAGTTTCAGATTTCGGAGAAAATATTTGTTCTGTGATACGTTGGGAGTGAGTCTCACAGTCCTTTGATCATTGCTCTGTTCAGCTGGGGGGCATGTTGCATTTTTTTCTGAAGATATCTAGTATAAAGTGTATGGCTTCAACCCCGCTCATAAACCTTTTCCATTTTAACTGTTTTTAGAATGCTTTTTAAAATTAAATTAAATTAAATTAAATTGTGTTACTATTGATGTGTTTGCTACCTTGAGCTCCTTTGGGAGTAAGGGCAGGATATAAATTGAATAAATATATAATAATTTCCTCTTTATGATTTGGCATCCAAATCTGCATAGTAAATTGAGTTTGTATCCATTGTTTACTATGATTTGTCAGCTTTGGAGCTGATTATAGTACTGTGCCATCTTCTGAGTTTCCAACCAGAAGAGTTCTGTTGAGAATACAGCAGATCAATTTAAAACTTGGAGAGAATTTAGGAGCAAGAATTCTAATAATGTAACTGCAAGGCTCATGCCCTGCTCCTTAGCACTCAATATCAAATCTAGGATAGCTGTTGACTAGTATGCACTTTTTACTTTTTATGTATCCATGATATTTTCATTTCCCCTAAAATAAACTTTCCCCTGTTTTACAATGTCCTTCCCGTCCACCACCCTAGGATTATCCAGCCTTAACCTACATTGGAGGGGCGCGGGTGGCGCTGTGGGTAAAATCTCAGCGCCTAGGACTTGCCGATTGCATGGTCGGCAGTTCGAATCCCCGCGGCGGGGTGCGCTCCCGTTGCTTGGTCCCAGCGCCTGCCAACCTAGCAGTTCGAAAGCACCCCCGGGTGCAAGTAGATAAATAGGGACCGCTTACTAGCGGGAAGGTAAACTGCGTTTCCGTGTGCGGCTCTGGCTTGCCAGAATAGCTTCGTCACGCTGGCCACGTGACCTGGAAGTGTCTGCGGACAGCGCTGGCTCCCGGCCTCTAGAGTGAGATGAGCGCACAACCCTAGAGTCTGTCAAGACTGGCCCGTACGGGCAGGGGTACCTTTACTTTTACCTTTTTAACCTACATTAGTTTCCTAAAACTAAAGAGCAGATATTTGATTACAGGTAACTCACATTTAACTTGTGTGCATTCAGCCTTATGTACTTGGCAAACGATTAAAAAAGACAACTTAAAGGGGGCTGTAAACAACCTATTTTTTTTCACCGCAGCCTTTTGGGGGGTCTAATCTAGGTCAGGGCTTCCCAAACTTGGATCTCCAGCTGCTGTTGAATCCCATTATCCATACCTACCAGGACCGGTGGTCAGGGATGATGAGAGTTGTAGTCCAAAAGCTGGTGACCCGTGTTTGGGAAAGCCTGATCTAGGTTATTGGGTGCTGTTCCTTAGAGCTTGGTTGGGTTGTTCTGTTGGTATGCTGGCTTGTATATTCCTGGAGTGGAATTGGATATTTTAATTGTTTTACTGGTCAGATTTCATGCATTTATATTTGTACATGGCTGTAAACTGCTTTGAGAGCAACTTTGCCTGCATAATGGCCTAAAAGCCTTTTAAAGAAAGGAAGAGCAAAAGGAATAAATGGTGAAGCAGGGAAGCGTTTGTAAGAAAGGGTTTTATTTGGTCCCGAGGCATGATCTGAAGGCACTTGGATTATAGCAACTATGCTTAATCTAAGGAGGTTGAGTGAGTCTAGTCAGTGCTTGTACAGGCAACACTCATGCTGGAGTTATGTTCTGGGAATAGCATGTAAATCCAAAATTATGTATAGTTAGAACACACTGCGTTCAGTAGCAGGTGGGATTGCCAAAGTCATTTTCCCCAGGTTTCCGCACCTTTAATTAATTAATTAATTTGCCACACGTGAAAAGTTGAATGCACACAAGTTAAACGTGTGTTAAGTTGCAGGTTACCAGTATAGCAAACTATCTGGGAATTGTACAAACCATCATCTTGAGTCCATGTTGAGAGAAAGGTGGATAATTTTATTTATTTATTTATTTATGAGATTTACAGTGGTGCCCCGCAAGACGAATGCCCCGCAAGACGAAAAACTCGCTAGACGAAAGGGTTTTGCGGTTTTTGAGCTGCTTCGCAAGACGAATTTCCCTATGGGCTTGCTTCGCAAGACAAAAATGTCTTGTGTTTTTTGCAAGTTTGTTTCCTTTTTCTTAATACAGTTGCAACTTGACTTCGAGGAGCAACTCATAGAACGCGGTGTGGTAGCCTTTTTTTGAGGTTTTTGGTGTTTTTTGAAGCTTTTCCAAAACTTTTCCGACACCGTGCTTCGCAAGACGAAAAATTCGCTAGACGAAAAAGCTCGCGGAACGAATTAATTTCGTCTTGCGAGGCACCACTGTATATACTGCCCTTCACCATAAGATCTCAGGGCAGTTCACAGAATATATATAATTAATAAAAGCAGCCAGATGTACTTGCTGTCAGGTATCCCTTACTATTTATACACTATGTGGTGAGATTGGGACAACTGCTCTAGAATGTGTTGCTAGCTTAAAGCATAGTTGGTCCTATTTCTGTTCCTATATGTTAAATTGTACCCGGACTGTTTTGGAGTAAGTGTATTATGCTGTCCCTAGACAGTAGAGAGTCATGAGTTCAACTGTTTGCAAAATTTTCACATACATATGGAGATGGGAGATTGTTACATTGGGCTTCAGATGTAGATTAACCGCTCTGCTACTCCATCAAACTCTACTCTTTTGACAACGGAGCTTGCAGTATCTCCACCAAATCTGAGAGAGTTGTGTACAGCTATTAACCAAATGAAAAGCAACAAAGCCAGTGGACCTGATGGGATACCTGCCGAAGTCTTCAAAGGGGGTGGAGTTGAACTTACTCATCAAAAAAATCTGGGAGAGAGAGGAGATCCCAGCAGACTTTAGGGATGCCAAAATTATCACCCACTTTCTTTAAAAAGGTGATAGAACAGATTGTGGAAACTATGGAGGCATCTCTTTATTAACTGCAAAATTCTTGGAAGGATCTTAGCAAACTGTCTCCTAACAATATCCAAGGCTACCCTTCTTGAATCCCAAAATGGTTTTCGACCTTCTAGGGGGACAGTGGACTTGATTTTCACCATTCAACAGCTTCAAGAAAAATGCATAGAGCAAAACCAACCCCTGCATATGACATTTATCGACCTGAGTAAGGCCTTTGACACTATCATTCGTAATGCCTTGTGGACTGTCCTTCTGAGAACTGGCTGCCCAGATAAATTCGTGAACATCCTTTGGCTCCTCCATGATAATATGGCAGCAGCAATCACAGATAACAATGGCTCTCAAAGTGAACCATTCACAGTGGGATCAGGTGTTAAACAGGGTTGTGTTATCACCCCAACTCTATTTATTATTTTCATTGCCATGATCCTACACATTGTTGAAGGGAAACTCCCCATGGGATAGAAATCACATATCAAACAGATGGAAAGCTCTTTAACATGAGTAGGCTGAAAGCAAAGCATAAGGTTACCATAACTTCTATCACAGAGCTTCAATATGCGGATGACAATGTAGTGTGTGCACACTCAGAGGATGACTTCCAAACCATCCTAAATATCTTCACAGAAGACGAAAAACTTGGCCTATTGCTCAACATCCAAAAAACCAAAGTGCTGCACCAACAAGCACAAAACAACCCCTCTTCAGCACCACAAATCCAACTCAATGGTGTAACGTTAGAAAGTGTTGATCACTTCTCCTACCTGGGCAGTTACCTTTCCACAAGGGCTGACATTGATGCCAAAATCCAGCATCTCCTGAGCTCTGCGAGTGCAGCTTTCTCCCGATTGAAGCACAGAGTGTTTGAGGACCGGGACATTCACAGGGAAACCAAAATGCTTGTTTACAAAGCTATTGTACTACCAACCTTACTGTATGCTTGTGAAACATGGACCGCTTATAAACACCATCTCCAGCTCCTCCATAGATTCCATCAACGGTGTCTCTGAAAAAAATTACATATCACTTGGGAAGACAGACAAACTAATGCCAGTGTATTGGAAGAAGCAAAGATCACCAGCGTTGAAGCAATGATTCTTCAACATCAACTTAATGTTGTTTGGATTCCTGATTATCGTCCTCCAAAGCAACTACTCTATTCCAAACTTAAAAATGGAAAGTGTAATTCTGGTGGTCAACAAAAGAAGTTTAAAGACTGTCTCAAGGCAAATCTAAGAAAATGTAGCATAAACACCAACAATTGGGAAACACTGGCCTGTGTGCGCTCCAATTGGAGAACAGCCTTTACCAAAGGTGTCAGGGACTTTGAAGATGCTCGAACTCAGGATGAAAGGGAGAAATGTGCTAAGAGGAAGGCATGTTTGGCAAACTCTCACCATGATCAACTCCTGCCCAGAAACCTATGTCCCCACTGTGGAAGGACGTGTGGATCCATAATTGGCCTCCACAGTCACTTACGGCCTCACTATTAAGACCATGTTCATGGAAGACAATCTTACTCAGCTACAAGTGATTGCCAAAGAAGAAGAAGAAGAAGGTGTCATTGTGCACATTCCACACCCCTTTTACCAGCTCCAAAAGTACTCAGTGAGTTAGAAGTTTTATGGTGGTACAAATGTTCAGCAGCCAGAGTCTTCAGCTTGCACAGCTTTTGCAGGGAGTGACGGTGGCACAGCCGGTTCTTCTAAGATAATTTTGTGAGAAGAGGAGGAAAGAGAGTGCAGTTGGACAGATGCGAAGAAACAGAATGCCCAGGCCATATTTGCACTCGTAGACTTTGGCAGGTCTTGCGCTCCCCAAAGGTGTAGTCCAAACCACTTGCCCTTTTGCACTGTAACCAGTACTTGATGAATCTTGTTTTGTTACGTCACCTGTTTATTACGTTTTCACATCTTGCTTAATGCCATTTGATTTTACCGGAATAAAAGAAGCTGTTAATTCAAGGTACCATTTGGTGCAACATGTGCCTTCTGTGTAAATGTGCCTCACCTTCTCTGTTGGCCACCTGCAAGTAGTTCTTAAAACCTGAGAAATGTGCAGATCAGAGCTATGAGTTATAATTACTAAAGAAATTGGACAACGTTCCATTCAAAGCACTGTTAAAAGCAAGACAA
The DNA here is from genome assembly GCF_965112155.1 of Podarcis liolepis. Lineage (NCBI taxonomy): Eukaryota > Metazoa > Chordata > Lepidosauria > Squamata > Lacertidae > Podarcis > Podarcis liolepis. Next base: position 30,568,366 of record NC_139555.1, read on the forward strand.
CCTCACAGCAGTTTGTCGTGCTCTGGTTTAATTATCTCATGGCTTTTGTAAGGGCGTTGCATTGCTGGTTTGCTCTGAACACCCTTGTTCTGTTGTGGAGAACTATGGCTACTTCTGTGGGGTAGAAGTGGTGATGCGCTGCCAGCTTTGTGTTTGCAATCTCATGTACTAAGAGGGCATTTCCTCAATCAGCTACACAGAAGCGGAGCTGAGGAGCTGAGAATGGGGGAACGGCAGGTGGTGTCCTAAACGCAGCTGAAGCCTTTGATGTGGAAATATCCTGCTGTTGTTTCCTTTCATGTCAGTCAGAGTTTCTGTCTCCTCAGTTAAATGGCTCATCTTTGGGTGGCTGCTTGGGAATCAGTACAGCTGAAGCGCAGACTGGAGAGGAACAGCAGAGTCCTGGATAATCACAGAAGAAAAACAGGCATTCAACAGCAAGTGTCTCCGCAAGACTGACTAACATTTTTATATCCAGGGAATAAATATATCTTGCAAAGCTACACTAAATCCAATAAGAGGAAAAATACACTAAATGGAATCATTTGGGTAAATGGTATCTGTTTAAACAGGAATGATGCACTATGAAGGAACTCTATGCTTATGGAATTGTATAGTCTATTAGCTGTTCTGTACTGTGGTAGATTTCTTAAGACAGTATTTCAGAAAGGAGTGACACACACAAGCACACACACATTCATTTTAAAAAACAGTATCAGATAGGAGAACAAATAAAAAGCAGAATGATGAAGCAAATGGGGATCAATATTTGTGCACTGGGAATAATAAACAACATTAAAGCACTTTCGGTTATCGTTTGTGCACTTAGAGAAAGGGCAGAATCAGAAGGAAGTGACCCTACATTGTAAGCATTTTTTTCTCCTGTGTGAAACAAATTAGCTAGCCAGGGTGTTAATCAAAGCCTTCCACTCAGCAGATAATGCCAACCTAACCACAACACATGCTGAAAGCAGAGTTTAGGGCCAACAGCAGGCGCCAATCTGTGCCAGTCTAAAATACAGCAGTTTTGGGCAAGAAAAATCAAAATGACAAACCTTAGTTTTACTCTTAACCACTCTCTGCCACCACTGCATTAACTTACGAGTAATGCTTCCACGCGGGATGTGGGTGGCGCTGTGGGTTAAACCACAGAGCCTAGGACTTGCCGATTAGAAGGTCGGCGGGGTGAACTCCCATTGCTCAGTCCCTGCTCCTGCCAACCTAGCAGTTTGAAAGCACGTCAAAGTGCAAGTCGATAAAATAGGTACTGCTCCGGCGGGAAGGTTAGCGGCGTTTCCGTGCGCTGCTCTGGTTCGCCAGAAGCGGCTTAGTCATGCTGGCCACATGACCCGGAAGCTGTACGCTGGCTCCCTAAGCCAATAAAGCGAGATGAGCGCCGCAACCCCGGAGTCGGTCACGACTGGACCTAATGGTCAGGGGTCCCTTTACCTTTAATGCTTCCACTACTCATTATGGTTGTGCCTGCAGAAACAGCATCTTGGCACTATCCCCTCAAAGGAATGGGGGCAAGTCTGTATGGTTGCAATGGCAGACTTTCCCCTATACAAGCTGCTGAAGAAACTAGGGCAGTGCCTGAACTGTGCATTAACACATGCACATGAATTAGGAAACCCTTCAGTCCCCTGATGCAATTGAAAGCAAGCTTTCTGACACTTAAGGTTTGCTGATCCTATGCCTGAAGGAATCCTGGAGTTCTGAAAATCTTTTGATGCCCTTTTCCCTTCAGATACAATGGTACCTCGGGTTAAGTACTTAATTCGTTCCGGAGGTCCGTTCTCAACCTGAAACTGTTCTTAACCTGAAGCATCACTTTAGCTAATGGGGCCTGCTGCTGCGCCACCAGAGCACGATTTCTGTTCTCATCCTGAAGCAAAGTACTTAACCCGAGGTACTATTTCTGGGTTAGCGGAGTCTGTAACCTGAAGCGTATGTAACCTGAAGCATATGTAACCCGAGGTACCACTGTACTTGATGACTAACCCACCAGTCCTGAACAGTTAATAGAAAAATATGCTAAGCCCAGTTTCAATACATGCATATTGAGTTAAGTGAACTCTCATCCCCAGTCTTGAGCTTCTCCAATGAACATGTGTGCCCAAGTTAAAAGAAAACATAGTGAGGCTGTCTGACAATATGTAATATAAGCCTTTTGCGGTAATTCAAGTCTGCAAACATAGTGGCAGACCACCACTGTGAGAATGAAAATTTGCCAAAAAGATTACTTTACTTTCTGAGCTGGTATAGTAGAAGGGTTGGGGCTGCAGTTCTGTACACATTTACCTGGGAGTTAGCTCCACTGAACTCAAGAGGGCACACTTCTAAATAGGCATTTTTTTTAATGGGTTCCCAGAGCAGCTTACCAACCCTCCCCCCAAAATAAACAATACACCTCCTCCAGAACATTAAAACCCCACAATATAAATTCAGCATAAAAGAAGAAGTCGCTGAAATGTAAACATGGTGAGATGAGATCAAGGTAGGCAAACCTCCCAGTGGAGAAGACAGTCAGAATGCCACCCCCAAAAAAGCCCTTTTCCCTGTAGCCACCTGTTGCATCTAGCATAGTATAAATAGAACTGCAATTTAAGCAAGGGTGGTGCCATTCAGATGTTGTCTGTGTAAAGGTCCTGTTCCAGTCTTTTTGTCCATTTTCGGTGTTGACGTGTTGGATGACAGCACCAACACACACATCACCTGGTAACATGATCAGAAACTCAGAAAGGCTTTCTCTCTAAGCCACCCTGAGTTCTCATGATCCACCATCTCAGAATTCCAGCTCCTGTCATGCTGCCTAGAGAAATAATCGCCTTATCTTAGTTCCATGTTTGAACAAATCGTTGCTTTTGCGCTGGTGGCTGGTTTGCATGTCAGAATCTTCTGTGCTGGTTTTCTCGAGTTGATTGTGATCGAAACTGTCCTGTCGGCAGCAAATGCGAAAGCCTGATGGATCACTTAGGGTGTTGATCTTGTACATCTTGCACGCAGAGTTGGCTAGCGAAGTTGCAGTTTTATCAAAGCATGAGCTATCAGATCATATGCAGCACAATACCATTCATCCAGTAGATTAGAAGTGGACATGTGGGACATCTTGAGTAACTCTGAAGTTATGAACGTGTGGAGCTGCACCTTGGAACACATAATTGTAGCCCGGCTTTATGGTAGCGAGTCTGGTTTTTAAGTGCCCTCCCACGCTGAGCAAGGCTAATTTGTCCATATTCAAGCAGCAAATAAATGATGGGAGTAGGTCAGGGTGTGTATTTGCACGTTGTATCTGTATACAAGCAAAGTGCATCCAGCTAGGAACCATGTGTGTTTTTCAATAGTGCAAGCAATGCATGGGAAGCTGCTTCTATAAATACAGAGTAGAGGAGGGATTTCATTAATGGGGAGCGAACATGGGCACAGGAGAAGGGAGAAGATTAAAAAAGAAAACTTAACTTACAGCTCAGCAGCCTGCAAATGCGAAACCTTCATTTCTGGAGTCATTTTCTCTCTACTTTTTCCCAGTGATTGATGCTCCTGACTGTAGGGTGATAACCAGGTGACTGTTTCTTCTCCCTCTAAGGGCCGATTGAATTCAAGTTTTATGGCTTCTAGAAAACTAGCCTATGTAGTAGGAGGGGAGACGTGCACATTAGCCACCAAGTATTAAAAAGGAGGCATGGATGCAGGAGACATCCATCTCCTTGCCTGTTAGTGCAGATAAGCTTTTAGGGGGATGTGGAGAATAGGACTATACAGACACCCTGCATGTCCTTGGGAGAAGTAAGGGAACAGGGCTGTGGATGTGGCAGGAGCTTGGGAAGCGGCACTTGGATTTGCCAGGCAGCGGTTTCAGCTTGACATGCATGGATTTGTTCCAACCTTCCCTTCCTCCCATCCAATCCCCATTAAAATCTCTTCACCAAGCTACTGCCAAGCTTCCGAGAAGTCAGGTTTACTGTAATGCCCTAAATGGGCTTAACTTGCTCATCAGTTACCGAAACTTCTGTTCCTGAATGATGGGGTCAGAAGGTTCTTGGGTGACTTGGGATATGCTGTGCTGCTTGTCTCTGGCACCAACTTCCTACCTAATTCATTGTGTCCCATTCCACTGACATTTTTGCCCCCATCCAGTGATACTAAGACCTCCTGATTTATCCTTTTGCTTTCCCCCATAGAAGGCAGTAGGAACAATTCCCTTTACATAAGGAAGTTGGCCGAATTCTTGCATTCTCCACAATTATGAGCCTGTTGACCACTCTTCCTCCCACACGACACGCAGGAGGGAATGGGGCCAAGGGTTCATCCCTACTCTCGCCCCTAATTTGGGGGCAGGTGGCAGAGGAGAGTGAGTGAATAGGACTAGTCCGGAGCTTTAATAGGAGACACAATTGAGATGCAAAACCATGCCACTCACTCCAGATGCTGGTATCTTGACTTCCCCTGTCACCAGAATATATGCATGCTATCTCATCTCTTCCTCTTCACCTCTTAAATCTGCCACCCCCTGGCTCTGTTGAGACTCTATACTTATAGTTGCGTTGCCCTGGCCTGTTTGTACCTGCGGCTAGAACGGTTTGCTTGGCATGCCAGTCAGCCTTGAGCTGCTTCACAGTGGCCACAAGGTGTTGAGGGGGAACAAAAATCAACTGAGTGAGAGAATGCACACCTTGTGCTGTGGTGGATTTCCTCCCCACCCCCATTGCACGGCCCCTTTATTTTTTTGTACAATTGGAAGCTGACTTCCCAGGGAGTGAGAACATTTCTACATTTATTCAAGGACATCCCTTCTCAATTAAATCCTGGCATGGGACTAAACAAAAGGGCTGCTGAGATCAAAAAGGATTTTTCTTTCTTTCTTTTTTACCCCCTTTTTAAAAAAACTGCCTGAAAGGCTCTGTCTGAGGGAGAGTGAAGTGCTTTTCTTCGTTTTCCATTAGCCTGGCTGGGAGGAGGGGGAGGAAAGACCCATTAAATCCCCATAACAGCTCTGCCTATGTTAACATAAAACAGTAGTGTTTGTAAATATTAGTTCTAGGCTTGGATGGCCGGGCTGTGGATGCCAGGAAGCTTGCTCGCTTGCATTGTCACGTGTGTATCCAATATGTTGCATAATGCGGTTCTATTTTGTTCGGACGCGAGTTCCATTCAGGAAGAGTTTAACATGGTCTGTCCACAACATCAGTGGTCCTTTTGGATGTTCCCCGGCAAAGAACCTACTCTTATATATGTGGCGGTGTTGAAATAAGCACTCATACAGAGTTACAATATCAACTTGAAAACATCTTTGGTCACCAGTAACTTCCATTCATTTACTTGTGGGTGTATAGCCCTCTCCAGGTGTTCAAAGGGCCACGTGTCAGCTTAAAATGGGTGCACATACAAGTCCTGCCCATAGCACGCGCCAGTTCCACTTCTGACCTTGGCACACTCAGCACAAAATTCTGAAGGTGGGAGTCTAAATGTGTTCAAATGGACATGCCTAGACTGCTCCATGTTACTGGGAACACTCCAAAATCAGGGTTCCAAATCAAAGGGAGGATTCTAACAGCATCCACGTGTGAACATCAGGGGAGGCAGTGTTTCTCAAACTTGGGTCCCCAGCTGTTGGTGGACTGCAACTCTCATTATCCCTGAACACTGGTCCTGCTAGCTAGTGATGATGGGAGTTGTAGTCCAACAACAGCTGGGGACCAAAGTTTCAGAATCACTGGGGTAGGGAGTGGCACATGGCCCCATAACCTCCTATACAATTTGAGCCTTAACTTGTTATTTGGAATACCTGAAGAGAGCTTACATGTGTAAAGTGCTTACATGCACTTGTGCCTGGCCAAAGTATAAGAGGACAGGTCCCCGCACCAGGGGCTTGCAATCTAAGATTATGCACAAGGAAGGGAAAAAGAGACAGTGGCAAGCGGGGGGGGGGGGAGACACACATGCATTTTATTCCACATACTTAGGCTTGGTTACAGTAGGATATTGAGACCAGAGGGTTGGGCAGAGGGGAGTACATGCATTTTATTTTGCATACTTAGGCTCGGTTATGGTAGGATATTGAGGCCAGAGGGTTGGGCTGGAAGTTTAAACAGGAAAGGTGTGATTTGGAAGAAGTGAGAGAGGCAGCGTCTTGCAGGTGTCTCGGGAGGCAGTTCAAGGCATATTGGGCATCAAAGGGGAAAGAGCTGTACTCCATTTGAAGGAAAATATTTCCAAATGACTGAAGGTGTAGCAGAAGACTCTGACACAGGCTGCACGTGTACATTTCCTCTAGTGGGGCAAAATAGCAACTTCATGGTTTTCATCAGGAAAACAGTGCTAAAGACAGAACTAGCCCCTCCCCCAGTACTGCATGTGTGGTCCAGTCAGTCCCGCTCTCTTTAAACAGGGGATCTGATCACAAATGTTCCTGACCTGGTCTCCTTAGGCCTGTTATTATCCTGTTATTTCTCTTCCATGTTGGAGCATTTCCCTTCTGCTCTCCCTTCCTCTTGCAGCTCATTTGCACAGTGGTGCAATGGTTCACCCTTCTCCTCGGGTGCCTTGGTTGTTTTCATCATCTGCCAGTTTCCTTTAACCTGGCTTCTTTATGATCTGGATCGATGGGTGCATATTCAGGTTTCCATTAAGAGAAAAAGAACATGGAAGAACATGAGGAGGGAGCATATATATATACATAGAGAGATTTATTCTGGAGTAGTGAAGTTGGAACTGAGTGGAACTCATAGAATTGTAGAGTTGGAAGCAACCCTGAGGGTCATCTAGTCCAACCCCCTGCAATGCAGGGAAAGAGTGCCTTTCTGACCACATTGAGTAGAAAGCTTTGCAAAGGACCAGAACCATCTACTTCAGGAGCTGCCCTTGATAATCCTTCTCCTCCAAAACTATGCCGTGCCTTTTTTAAGCTTCCTTTGCAAGCTAGTGCAACCAGTTTTTGTTAAGCTGCAGAAAGCTTGACTTCTGCACCCTTTCCTTATCCTTCCGAATGTTGCATCTGCCCTCCCCTAGAATCCTACCCCCCCCCTTTCCCCTAGGCCCAAACGCACTTGGGCTGCTCTGGAATTGATGATCTCGTTAAAGTGTCAAACCAGCCCAGGGATGGTTCCATCGCGAATGAGGATTTATGACAGAATCTGCCTTGGTGAAGGTTTTATCGCAGGCTTTAAACGGAGCTGGGTAAGTCCTCCAGGGCCTGGCTGTACCAGCTGCCTTGTTCCTTAAAAGAGCCAATCAGGACAGCATGGCAAGGAATTTGAAGGGAGTCGGGGTATTATTCAAGAGATAGAAAAACTGATGGTGATTAATTAAGGTCTTTACTCCGTGACCCTGTGGAGGGAATAGACTTCTTCAGTTTAGGTGATGTAAGCTGAGGACTGTCTCCCTAGCAGAATTGTGCTTTATTGTGGGGAATGAGTCTCTGAAAGAATACCTGGTGACTTTTCCTGTTTCTCAACTAGGATAAGAAACTGTAGACCAGGCATCCCTGAATTCGGCCCTCCAGATGTTTTGGGACTACAATTCTCATCATCCCTGACCACTGGTCCTGTTAGGTAGGGATGATGGAAGTTGTAGTCCCAAAACATCTGGAGGGCCAAGTTTGGGGATGCCTGCTGTAGACCATCTCCTTGAAAACCTCTGGTCTGCTCTCCTCTCCTCTCCTGTTGTATCCTTTTGCCACTTTGTGAGATACCCCTCTGCTACACCCAAGGCCAAACATCATCCTTAATTCTGATTCACAGATGGTTTGCTTAAATGCCCTTTTTTAGGGCTGACAGTTTCTCTGTGTATAATGACCACTTGCTCTTGTGAATGTCTGTGCTGCCTTCCTTTTTTCTGATGTCTCTGTGACTTTGTCCTATCACCAGGTTCAATATCCAAGGTAAAGGAAAACGGTCATTAAGGTGATTCAAATGTGTAGGTCTTTGGCCCTCTTTTTCTACTTAAGGAGAAGATTACAAAATAATACCAAAAAGGATTCTGCCTAATCTCAGTCTAGCTAGCTCCGTAGCATCTCATGCGTGCAGAAGAACTTGCAAACTGGGCTTCATAATGGGTTTGTGCCTTAGTGTTTCTCTATTTCCTGTTATTATTCACCTGTAGTGCAGTTCTAGATAAGCCATAAAGGTACAGTGATCCTCCTGTGCTCTCCGCAGGTTCCTTCACCTGCATGCTTGGCTCAGAACCACTGGCAGAAACCCTCTTACCTCTGAAATAAGTTCATGCTTAACCTTGGTAGGAGTCCTTTGGTCACTTTCACATTGGCCAGACATCACTGAGAACCAGGGCTTGACTACAGCTTGTTTCTCATTCTGGTTCCAGGCTTTTTCTCTGAACTTTCACAGTTGAGAGTAGCTTCCCTTCTCCATTCCATCCTTCTTCTTATCAAGATATGCTACATATACAATTTCTCTAGCACATATGAGAAAATAATGCAGTCAGGGCTGTCTTTAACTCGTATTCTAACTACATTTGCCTGGAATTCTATGCCACAAATCATATGTGAGAGCTTCCTGGAGTTAGAGGACAATTCTTTAAATGGTCAGTAGTTCAGAACTCTGCAGCTGTTGCAGGGAAATAGAAAATACCATAAATGATGATTTTGCCCAGCATTCAACTCTCTATACTCGCTGTGTGTGGGGCAGATTTCAGTCACAGAACAGGGAAGATGGACTTGTACAATTTGCCTTTGTGGCTCAGTGTCAATACCTATGTATCACTGTCACATTTGGGTGCTCACAAGAGGAATGCATGCTGTTTGGGGTCACACACACACACACACACACACACACACACAGTCCTTTAATGTAAGACCTCCATGTCATTTCATATTACCTCAGATACGGCCATGCACATGTACTGTCATCGTTTCCTAATAATACAGTATAAATATCACCATAAAACAAATATTTGAAACAATTCAAATATTCATCAGATTCCCCCCCCCCCCCGCAAATTCTGAAATGGAAATGTTGCATCCCATTTGCAAAGAGATTATTAAACTTTCAAAACTGTTTACAGTAAAACCTTGCTTATCCGGACCTTTCTAATCAGAAAGCCTTCTGCATTCTAGACATGCTTTATTTCCAACATTGCTATATGCTTATCAGCTTCTTCAGTTCTAAGCACCCTCTTACTGCAGACAAATCAGTTCCATTTTGCCTCCTGCCCCCTCCTCCAGGAAGAGGTAGGAAGGTCTCTTGCTTTCGTGGCAGGCTTTTTAGCCGACTACTTGTTAATACATTATTAATTTGAAATGTTGTTTTATAATGTAATTTTAAGCTTTAACACTAATCAACCTTGGCTAATCAACCTTAAATCTGAAGTTGTTGTAGACGCTTGGTAAGAGATTAGTGAATCTTGACACTGGATGGATTTTTATAGAGTTTGGCATAATATGCATAGAGTTTGGGACAGGCGTTTTCACTATTTGGCAGGTGTTGAAATAAAGGTAGGGGAGGCAAGTGACTTACACAGCAAATCATTGCCAGGGAGAATACCAAGCCACGGAGTCCTCTTGTGTTTGAAAGTTCACTTCTATTGGGCTGCTACATCTATAAATCTGTCAGTGAGCTTCTTACTTGCCGTTTTTGCTGATATACAGGATACTGCCCTGGAAAGATTGCAGACAGTGGGATGGCTTTCTTATGGGGTGACCTCTGGCTGATAAGCCAGGCTTACTAAAACTTTGCGCTCTGTGGGTCTTCACTTGAATCTGTTCAAAGAATTGATTCCTTCTCTTCCTCTACTTCCCTGCATCTCCTCTTGCATCAAAGCCCGAGCCCGATTCTCCCTTTGAAAACAGCATTGCTCTTAAATTTTCTGTCCTCTTAATAGATTTTTATATAATCACTACAGTGCACTTTTAAAGAGCGATAGATCACGTTCATTGCCTTTCCCTGTGATTAATCTCCAATAATAGTCCTAGGTAATGCCAAGGCAAGGAGAGGAGAGGAGGAGAGAGGAGGAGAGAAAAAACACCACCCGCACATTATCCACTTTGTGCAGAGAGTATAAATGAATTAGATTTAATTTTTGTTTAATTGTTTCAATAGCTCAGACTCTTAAGTTTGCATGATAATTTATTTTGCAGCTTGGTGGGGCAATGAGAAGAGGGGGGGGGGAGCATTTCCAAAGCCACAAGGAGCTGTGTATGTGCTTAATTGCACTGGGTGCATGGCCTTATTGCTTTATAATTATAAGTCTCATTGGAATTTGCTCTTACCACCAGATTCCCTTCTGGCTTATTATTTAATGGATGGATGGAAGAAGGAAACCTTCAACTATGGATGGCCTTGGTGGGTGGGAAACTGAAACTAGTTTGGGAGTCACTGTCAAAACAAGCCCTTTATAATTCTCAAAATCATAAGGCTAAGGGAATCCTTGAGCAGTCATTTCGTCATCTGTTCCTTCTATCCAATGAAGGGAGGATTCATTCAACCTAGATGAGACCTCTCATTTACTCATCTAGTATTTTCCCACAACATGACAATTATGCTTGGGTTATACATTTGAATAACATTTCAGAAACTTGTGGCTTGAAATAGTTTAGCAAACCTCCCACTAAGAGTATTGCTGAGATCCTCCTGATCCCCACTGAAGTACCGTAACGGCCTTTGCAGGAAGGTTAGAACAATAAAGCAAATATTTTAGACATTTGTGAGCCACATTTTGCACAAATTGCAAATGTGCAATGGCCGTATTCTAGAAGATCTGCTTTCCCTGGCGATAAGCTCAGTAACCTATCTCTTTGAACTTCCCCACTTGCTTAGCCATTCTCATAGCTAGGTTGGAGAAGAAGCTATATAAGATCATATGGGGGTAGTCTGTGATGGCTCGTCTTTGGGGAAATGATTAGAGCAAATGCTTCAGTTGTTGGGCAGTTACACCAATACTGCAAATTACCGTATTTTTTGCTCTATAAGACTCACTTTTTCCTTCCTAAAAAGTAAGGGGGAATGTGTGTGCATCTTATGGAGTGAATGCAGGCTGCGCAGCTATCCCAGAAGCCAGAACAGCAAGAAGGATTGCTGCTTTCACTGTGCAGCGATCCCTCTTGCTGTTCTGGCTTCTGAGATTCAGAATATTTTTTTTCCCTTGTTTTCCTCCTCCAAAAACTAGGTGCGTCTTGTGGTCTGGTGCGTCTTATAGAGCGAAAAATACGGTAATCAATAAAAACAAACTTGCTTCTTTTGTGCACTGCAGATGGTATATCCAACTGAACAACAACACATAATTAGGGTAATTAAGGTGTCGGTGAGAGCTGCTGAAGAGTGGAATGGACATACATTCAAAGGAATTGAAAGTGTCACACTTTGCTAAAACTGAGTGGGTTCAAACCACTAGTGTACCTACCATGTGAATCGACTCCTACAGTTGTCATGTGATGGGAAGTATGTGGAACTGACTCTGAAGAAGGTCCTTTGCATAAATGTCTCTGTAGCATCTGCTAGATGGAGAACCTAGCTTGTCCGCTGAGCTTTGCTGCAGGGACTGTTATGCCCTGCACCCTTTCACGCACTCTCATCTGCAAACAAGTATGCAGACAGGGAAGGGGAAGAAGGCTCAGCAAAATATGTGAAGCGTTTTTTAGATATGCTGCACCTTCTGATTTGAGATGGTGCTCGCCCAGCTGGTGGAAAGGTTTTAGTTCCTCCCCACTAGAGTTATTTTTCATTCATTCTATAGCCACTGCACTAAGGCAGAAGCTCTCTGCCTTAAGATATCCAAGATAGCATTTTGTGTGATCTAGCTTTGCTTGGAATGCACTTGCCTTTTGTTGCCTGCTGCTCCTGTGATCCTGCATCCAATGCACGTATTTTCCTCTGTGTCAACACAGGGTTTGCCAGTTTTGCAACGCTTAGATGGGGTTTGTTTCTTACTGTTCTGTTACATATTAAATCTCCTTCAACGCTCAAGCAATATTAGTACAGTGAAAGTTTGCGGAAAACAATAACCTTTACGAATTGAGCCAGGAAAGACTCAAGGGCAGTACTAGCTCAGTCTGTGGGCAACAGCCATGCTGATTAGGTAGATGGGATTTCTGATCACACACACACACACACACACACACACCTTACTTATGCAGCAAGTTGAAGTCGGGAAGGATGCTTCTATTTAGACAGATAGAGCAGTAACGTAACAGCACAGTGACCTGGCCATGCAGATCAGATGCACGTTACTGATACCTCCAATTGGCAGTTGTGCAGCAAGAGTAGAGGTGAGGGGGTAGCACAGTGATGGGCTGATTTTATCTTTCCCTTCCTTTTAGTTGCTGCCTCTTACTTCCCTCCAATTGCCACTCCTTCCTTTCTGTGTCAGTTGGCCTTTTCCTGTTGTTGCTTTTAAGAAAGCTGTGGTTTCTGTCTATCCCTACACAGAGCCAATGGATGCACCCACGGACCCAATGGATATCTTCTCCCCTCTCCTACCCACATATCCATTAATTAGGGGCAAGCTGGAGCACCCGGCCTCTATTTAGAATTCGCAGTGGTGTTGAGGTGAGAGTGATGTTGAGAGAGGGAGAGGCTGCCTTTTTCTGCTCTAATCTGCTCCTAAAGAACCAGGCCCGTTAATCACTGGCTGTAATTAGAATCTCAGGCTTATCAAGGGAATATTAATTAATACTTAGACTGAAGGGGTTGTGTATGTGTTGGGAGAGGGCAGTTTTGGCCCGCGGGGCATTGGAGATTAACCTCTTCCTTTCCTAGTTATTTCTAGAGATTGGTGTGTGCAGTGTGGAGCAAAAATGTGTGTAAGATGTACTCTAGGAACATGGCTGAGCCACTTTATTTAGAATACACATCAGGCATGAGGAAAGTCCATCAGAAATCTTCTCTCCTTTAGTATTCAGTTCTCTTGAGCTTTGTGTAAATCCTGGACTGGAACAGCTCCAGAATCTGATGAATTCAGAAATGTATAAAACACAGGGTTGGATTCCCTTACTGTTACAAGCTAGGAAACCCACATGGCTGCCCATGGCCGTGGTGTAGCCCTTGAAGCCATGTTTATCTTGCTTCTTGCCTTTCCTGGGACTTCTCACATGGTGTCACAAAGATTGCCAACTTGGTCAGTGTTGCTTCAGAGAACTACGCCCATTGGGATATCAGGTGGAGGTAATAGTAGCACATGTTAGCAGCTGAGGAAAAGTTATTTATCTTCAAAACTAGTAGAGTGTTGCTTACGCGTCTAGCTAGAGGGCATACAGCAGCTGACAGGGAGGCTTGGACTTCTCTTGGCACCCCCTAGCAGCTTCCCTTCTCATAAAAATAGTGGGAAGGATTTGGTTGGGCTCTAAAGGACCAGCAGAGGTAACAAATAAACAAATAGGCTTTTTGCAGTAGCTGAGGTGGAGAAGTGCTCGAGTTGCTTTTTAGCCCTGACTCAAGGGATCCTTACGATCAGAGGCACAGATGTGGCCTGCAGGGACTGCAGTGCTGATAAAGGCATCTTTCCTTGATACAAAGACACCATGCCTCAAGTTTACTTCCTAGTTCAGCTACTATATTGATTCAAATGAGAACCCCACATTCATCTGGGGTAGTGGCTGTCTGGTGCAGTCATGGGAATGGGAAGCTCAAGGAAGTGATTGTGTGTGATAAAATCGAAGTCAACAAGGAGCTATATAGTACTACATCCAAAAATAGCAGAGTAGAAGGGTTTCAAGACTTCTTTTTGGGGTGGGGTGGGGAAGATAGCAATCTGGCTATGAATAGATTTGGGATCTTTTAAAAATTGTGCGGTACCAGAGCAATCATAAGCAAAATATAGACTTGTACATTTCATAATTCAGTTTGCCATAGCTGCTGGCAAGCTAACAGCCCAGCAGGACAGTCGAGAAAGACTATCCACCCTAATTGCTGAAGAATCATTGATAGTGGGTAGGCATTTTAATACTTTGTGTCACCAGGGTGCAAAAATGCCTAAGGCCAGCCCTGTTTAGAACCAGCCCCTGCTGGCCAGGATAATATGCTTCTTTGTTTACACTAAAAATATTATTTATCTGACAAGAGGATGCTGTATTTGAGACCTAGAGAGCTTTATTGCTTTGTTGAAGACTTTGCCTCCTTCAGGGCACTGCTGAAGGACAGGGAAAACAGAGATTATAGGGAAGGATCTAGATATCAGCCCATTGGTGATATATAGTGCTGTAATGCTAAATCAGTTGTCTGTCTGTCTGTCTGTGCCTGAGAGAAAGAAATACTGCAGGCAAGAGTGCCGTCAAATTGCATGGTGTGCTTTTAGTTTAACAGTCACTCATGGTCCTGCTTGTCCCTGGTCTACTGTTGAGATCAGGAAGGGGATTTGTGTGTGTGCATACATTGCGTGGCCTGTGAGTATTAAAAGGTAAAGGGACCCCTGACCATTAGGTCCAGTCACGGACGATTCTTGGGTTGCGCCGCTCATCTCGCTTTACTGGCCTAGGGAGGTGGTATACAGCTTCCGGGTCATGTGGCCAGCATGACTAAGCTGCTTCTTGCGAACCAGAGCAGAGCATGTAAATGCCATTTACCTTCCCGCCGGAGTGGTACCTATTTATCTACTTGCACTTCGACATGCTTTCAGACTGCTAGGTTGGCAGGAGCAGGGACCGAGCAACGGGAGCTCACCCCGTCGTGGGGATGCGATCCGCCGACCTTCTGATCGGCAAGCCCTAGGCTCTGTGGTTTAGACCACAGCACCACCCGCGTCCCTGTGAGTGTTAGGCATGCTGAATCAATGCACCTCATACTTGGGGAGGAAATGTTTTAGCTAGCTCAGGAAGCAAGCTGGTGTTTCCTTTGCAGTGAACCCTCTCTCTGTGTTAGGGATGAGTCTTGGTTGGGGACTAGGAGACAGCAATCAGGCCGTGTGTGCTTGAAGATCTCCTTGGGAAAGATTGCCAAGCACTGTTGTTGTTTGGCATTTCAGCATTGAACTGGGCATGAGAGAACAGAGATGGGTAACAAAAGGGCAGAGTGGAGAATATGGAATAAACTGCCGAAGAAATGGACCTGGCTGGATAGTTGTGAAATTTGTTCTGTATTCAGTCTACCTTGCCCAGTATGAAGCCTCCTCTGTCCTGTTGACGGAAAAACAAGCATACAACAAGTGCCCTGAAGCCTTTTCTGTCTTTACTGCCTTTGCCACCCCCACTTCCAGCTTTAGTCTCCTTTCCCTTCTCCTGTCAATCATTGCCTTGGGTAGCCTAGCAAAACTTCCTAGGCATGTTAAGTGGAATCTGCTTTTTGGAGTTGTGGTTGTCCTTTCTCCATTTCTGCTGAAACCAGCTGTTTCACTGGAGGGGCTGGAGGAATGAGCAAAGTAGTACCCTCCATTCACCTTCCAATCTATCAGACTGAACCTCTTTCCCAATGAGCTTTAAAATTATTTAGCTAAAGCTTCTCCTTTTTCTCTTCCCCCTGCAAGCCATAAATCTGCACCTCATCCTGACTTGTGTCAGTAGTCTTGCCAGTCTCCAAGCAACCTGATTCTCACTTTCAGGGAATCTCTGTTTTCTTCACCTCAGCAAGGGCAAGAGAAACTCTTGTCAGCTGGTGGTACAGCATGGCATTTCAAAAAAAGGGCAACACAACATTTCAGTCTAAATCTCTTGGAGAAAATGCTGTGGGTTATAACGGACTGCCTAAGTTGCACCACCTATCTCAGTTGCAGGTATGGGTCTCACTCATTTTAGAATTTGAATTTTTAATCATTTTTAGTAGAAAAACTTAAGGAAAGCCCTGTGATTCTCAGATGAAGGGCAGTATCGAAGCAACAACAACAACCCATATTGCACCTTAGGCTCAGCATTTGGTTGCCTGACAATGACCATGCGGCACAAGAAAGTTCAATTATGTATGATCAATAATGTCTGCATCCCTTGTCATTCTACATAATCTGGTAGTCTTTGAATATGAAGGTTGTGCTCTGGGGTAGCATGACCAGTAGCCAAGACTGAAAAAAATATTTCAGATTCACATAAGCCAAGACATGCATAGAACCTTATAACAGCCATAGGTGAACCTGTTCCCTGTTTATTAAACTATACTTAATTTATACACTATAGTCATACCTCATGTTACGTCTGCTTTATGTTACGTTTTTCAGGTGCATCCTGCAGCGACCCGGAAGGATCAGAAGGGGTTACTTCCGGGTTTCACCGCATGTGCATGTGCAGTAGCACTAAATCATGTGCTTTGTGCATGCGCACAAGCGCCAAAATGCACTGTGCACATGCACAGATATGGCGCTTCAGGTTGCGGACTTTTCACATTGTGAACGGGACTCCGGAACAGATCCCATTTGCAACCAGAGGTACCACTGTATGCTTAATTTATACACTGTGTGAAATGATCCTCTATATCCTTGTGTCACTATGATTTAAGCTCATTGAGGATAAATCTAGAACAAACAACATAAACATTTGTTTTTAATCAGCGTGATCACAATTTTAAACACACGGAGTAGAATCGGTACAATAAAATGTTTGCAGTTTCCCAGCGTTTACATGCAACACGAACTGTCTTAAAACTTCTGACTAACTTACAGAATTCTTGGGAAAGCTCTCCTTTAAGCCAGTGTGGTTATAATGTTAGAGACAGTTCTGAGAGTGTGCTGTGGTGTCACTGTGGCAGAAGGCAAGCTTCTGTGTCTGATTGTTATGCTGCGGTCGGTCACACTTCAAACTAAGTGAACAAAATAAAGTTGCTGATATGTGACTTGCTCCTGAGGAGGCTAAGAAGCTTAGCTCATAAAGGTAGAATTTATGCCCTTTGGTCCACCTGGCCTTTTGTTTTAGTCATTATCCATCTTTCTTTCCTTTTTACCCGTTGCATGCTATGGCACAATAATGCACATGTAATATTCGCTGCCTTATTGGATTGCTGCAGGGGAAGACTGCAGTGACAGAAGCATCTATGGCTGTGAGGTTTTCATGAAGAACATTATTTGCCTGCAGGAGAGACTATCATTTCTCCCTACAGATCCTGAAAACTTGGTGGTCAGCAATGCCAGGGAAGAGAGTATGGCACAAAGGGCCTCACTAGCTTGCTGATACGCGAGGTCGAAGATAATTCAATATGAGCTCCCCAGCGGAGATTGGGTTTGCCTTTTTAAAAAACCGAACCAGAGCCAGCTGGAGAAAGGGGACAGAGCTTGAGTTGGCTTCAACAGCCAGATCTAAGCACAGTGACAATCCCTTGGGGAGCACCGGAGGTCAAGGGGCCACCCTGAGTCAGAATTATGAATTCCCCTCGTTTCCTGGTGCTTGACACCGATGGGGCTTCTGCAGGGCTGATCAAAGAGAAGCTGTCACTTCCCTCTTTAAAATATGACTGTTGAGTGGCAGATGGTGAGGAGAAGAGTTTAAGATCTAATAATAAAAGGAGGAGTGGGAAGGGGCTAATGAATACATCCCTGCATTTCTGAGATGTCACCTTGAGAGACAGGTGGATATGTGTGTGTGTGTGTGTGTGTCAGGGACTGTGGCGGGTTTGTGTGCGCGCATACGGGGAGGCGGCACAGAGTGCATGAGCAAGCTAGCTTTCTGATGTCTGAATATGGAATAAATGTGGGGGATCAGATTGGCTCATTCTCTTGGGGATGGGAGTGCATGGTTACTTAATGCTGCCAACTCCTTCAGCTCTGCTGCAGCCTCTGGAGAGTTTGTGCAAGATTCAGACAAGATATTTCATTTCTCTGCGCAGGGTCAATTTCTCACAAGGAAGGGCCACATTCTTAAAAATTGTGTTTGAAACCGGAATTCTGGATGGTGGTTGGAGAAGTCTGCTGCGTTCTCTCTCTCTCCCCCCGCCCCTCTCTCTCAGTACAGAACTCGAGGTGTAGAGGAAAATTATGCTTCTGGGAACTTCAGTAGTTATCCTTGTCTCTTACCAATTTTCCATTTGAAAATCTGATGCATCAGTCCCCTGGTGCCATGTTACTGATGCTGCAACTGTTCCTTTTCCCCATACCTAAGCTATAGTCTTTCCTAATATCTCCATGAACATGGAAATTGCAAAATCTAAGGGCACTCACAGTCTACCTTTACTCCTTTCTCTTTCTTTCATTGCCTTGGCTTTCTTCGTGTACTTTTTCTGTCTATTGAATCACTCCATATTTGTGGCAGATACTTCTGAATGGAGATCCTTGTGTTGCTCCTGAGGTATGAATTCCAGCTTCAGAAAATTCTGCTTCCTCCCATGGCTTGAGTTCTGATCAGTCATTGGGCATTGGGAAGCTTTGGGTTAATGGAACCTGTGCTGATTAATGCCTAGGCTTGGCAAATTGCTCTGCTCAAAGTTTCATCATATGAAAGAAGGTGACCCCCTTTCCCCCTCTGCTAGCTAATTCCTCCCCACCTTGATGTTTTCATTTCTGTGTTGTTGTACTGTTTCTTGAAGCAGAGTCTTTGCTGTCCATCACTGAGGAAGCAGCAGGTGTTGCTGGCTAAAGCCAAATATAAATACTGTTGAAACAATTATGAATGTTTCCCCACAATCAGGAAGCACGGTCACCACCCCATATTCTGTGAGGCTTTTTTCTTTTTTAAAAAAATATCAGTATGAGATCTATCATAACTTGTCCAAAGACCATCCAAGAGTTTCTCCTCCAATACACGTTACTATAAAATACCAACAGCTTTAAAAAAGATATACATTATCTTCTGCTTTAGTGATTGCTGGCGCTTATCCATACAGGTACTTCCTCCATGGGAGCTATCCAGTAGTAAAATTGTTATTTCCTCCGTAACCATTTCTGAGGTGGGGAGGGAATAGTCCATATGGCTCCATGTCACATGTGACTGCCTCATTTTCCTGGGGGTTCTCTGTGATTACCAGATGCGATGGTGCAAGCTGCCATTATTTAAAAATGTACACTTGAACATTCAGTAGCAGTCATTCTACCCTTGTCCATCTTCCTGTGACAGATGGGGCCTTGCTGCAGAAAATGCAAGTCAGATCTGTCCGTTGCAAGTGAAATGCAGTGGGGAAAAGTAAGGAACCATTATTTGAAAACTCTGGTGGGGGTACACATGGACCTCCAGACATTGCTGACTCCCATAATTCATGACCATTGGATATGCTGACTGAGGCTGAGCAACATCTGGAGGGTTACAGGTTCCTTACCTTTGCTTTAAGGGGTCCCCAAGACAAGGTTTTGCTGCCATCAGGACTCCTGTTCTTGAGCTATGCCAGGGTTTCGGGGACAGGATTTGAGAAGGTGAGGCACTTTCCTGTTTGGGTTATAGAGTATTTGCTCTTTTTCACATACTGCATTGCCACAGCATCACCCAATAGTTAGGCAAGACTTCTAAGAGCCGGTCAAAAATACTCCTTGAATTCCAAGGTCAGGAATAATTCAACAAAAGCTTTATTAGTAAACAGAAGACGGGTGCACTGACACTATTTAGTAAGCAGAAGACTGACACATTCACAGCTATACATTAAATAAGCAAACCTCAAACTCAATCTTGTTGTATGTCACTTCAAACTAAAATGGTAACCCTTTGCAAAAGGAAAAGAAGCCCCATGCTTTTGAATAAAATTGCAACTAAAAAAATCAAATACAGTATACATCTTTTTCTTGAGTCTTGCGCTAGTGATCCCAGCCAGCTGCTCACATCATCCCTGGCATCTCTAGGTAGGACTAGGAATGCCTTGTCAGAAACCCTTGTGAACCTCTGCCAATCATTGTAGAAAATGCACACCAGGATGGAGCAAGAGTCTGCCCTGCTTTAAGGCAGCTTCTTAAGTTCCTGTCATGGCTATAGGTATCAGCCTGGACCCCTCATTCTAGATGCTAATGCTTTATTTGATCTCTTGGTGCATTTAGTTGTACAGACGCTATTATAGTGGCTGATAATGGCTTATTCACACAAGCAAGCCAGTTACTAGGCAGTTCGTAACTGGATTTCATCTTTTCCTGCCTAGCTAACTCTTCCTTGGACTATAATGATCAGTTTTACCTTACAAATGTGTATAATTTACTAATTAATATATGGGCATAGTTTGCAAGGCCCAGTCTTCCATATAAAGGATATTGAGGCATGCTTACTGCATTTGGTGCTCAGAAAGAGTTTCAAGAGTTAATTCCCACCATCATAGTTAGACACATTTTGCATCTTTTTAAAGGAGTGTGGAGGTGGTCTGTTAAGTTGTCTCTAGTTGTGGTCAGTGATATATCTATCTATCTATCTATCTATCTATCTATCTATCTATCTATCTATCTATCATCTATCCACACACCTGAACAGCAACAAGAACAAGCAACAATAACAAGCAAATCCATCACCTATCATTTACTGTATTCTGTATTCTGTTTCCAGCATTTAGGGGTTTGGGGTTTGCTTGGGAACCAGGTTGCATTTTGTCCCTCACACTCTCGCTGTTACTTTGGCAAATTAGCTGTTGATGGATGTATCCACCATGAATTTGTCTAATCCTTTAGGACAATTCTCAGGGCAATTCTGTGAAAAATCGCTTCCTTTTTATATTATAAAACCAGTGCTTGTTACCTTCTTCGGGCATGAAAAACAATTATTCTGTTATGAAATCGGAGAAAAGGGAGCAATTCCCACCTCTTCTTCTCCCTTCTACTCAAAGCTAGAAACATTTGTCTCATAACCTTTCTATAAAAACACACACCCATCCTTACTAAAATCATATAAAAATCATTTTGGACGTATCAAATGGCATTTAAAAATATTAATTTTTTTGCTCTTTTTATCCTTTCAGTGCCCTTCTCTATCTTTTCAATCATCTATCCACACTATTTACAGTTTGTGCCAGGGGTCAACAAGGCTTACCAGGCATGGGCCAGATCACTCCTGCGGAGATCCTCCATGGGCCGGGCCGCCACAGTGCGACGCCGAAAATTGTGTCTGCGCATGTCCACGGTGCCGGAAATTTCTTCTGCGCATGCCCAGACACTGAAAATCGTGCCTTTGCAGAAGCAATTTTCAGCATCTGCACATGTGCAGAAGCAATTTCTGGCTCTGCGGACATGCACAGATGCGATTTCCAGAGCTGCGGAAGAGAGTCCCCACGCTGCACTGCGCCGGTTTAGTGCAGCGTGCAGGGACTCACTGAGTGGGTGGCTTGGTTCAGAGGTGGTTTGTGGGCCAGTTAAACGGCCTCCATGGGCTGTTTCTGGTCCATGGGCCTTAGGTTGCCGACCCCTGGTTTGTGCGATCTGGATATGCTATTGGAGTTCTTGTGAACCTCCCAAGGAATATGTTTAAGAAGGTAGAGTATGTGTTTGTGTGCTGCTGGCCACAGCTGCAAATAGATGCTGCCTGTGACTTGTTTGGATTCCCTTCAATAGTAGTTCTATTACAGCATAATGTAGTTCTGTTACAACAACAGATTTTTGCCTTCTTTCTGTTGCAGATACTAGGCATATGAGAAACTTGCAACTGCAACTTGTTTTCTCCCAGGGCTCCAGCTATCCCTGTGAGTCTGCCCTACCCCCAAGCACAATGGGCCCTTTCCTACCACTCAACCGCAGACGCTTCCCTGGAAATTCTTACAAGGGTAGTAGAATTAGAGAAGGCTGCAGCTTTATGCTTCAGAAACCAAAATAAGATTGCAATTATGAGTGCAAGAAGTTGCTTCAGAGCGAGCTGGTTAACGAGTGGTCAATTCTTGCCAGAGTTCCTCAGAGATGGCTTTCTATATGTAAACTGTTTGCACTATAACTGAGCTATGGCCATTGGTCATTAATTAACACACACACTGTCCCCTCCTTTCCTCCCCTCTGCCAAAGAGAGCCCACCAGGTATTTGAATGGGTGTCTACAGAAGCAGAATGCACAGTGACTGCAAGCCAGTATCACCCAGGCAGGCTAAGATGCTTAAGAAAATGTGCACAAACATCCAATGTTTTTCTGGTCTCCACAGGCTCTTTTTGGGGGGATTTCTCAAAGTGTTGACTAGCTTCTTTTCCTTCTTCCAGGCTTTTGCTTCATAGCCTGTGGGGCCTGCAGCACATTTGTAGTTGCTTGTGGATTTAATATCAAAAGATTACTTGAATACCATTTGGGTACTGGGGTGTGTGGGTAGTGATTTAATAATGCCCTTTCAAATCAATGTGATCCAGAACCTTGCATATTCTTTCTATATGCCACACTAGGAAATTCTAAGGCCTGGAGCTTTCCAATTTCCTGACATATTCTCCTTTTGTCAGTGTATTCTCTGGTCTTGGTTACCATGTGAAGTGGAGAGCATCAAGACCTCAGACATTCATTGTGTATTCAGAGAGGGGACAAAATTAAGCAAGAGTTTCCTTGCATATTCTCATTTAACTAGTTAATGCACTTTCAGATCAAAGAAATGAAGTATGTGAACGTGTTGCTTAACCAACCTCATTACTATTATGCATTTAGAAGCTTGGGAAAAGATAATGCTTTTTCAGATTTGACCCAGTTTTAGCAATTTTTGTTGGCATAACCATGGCAAATTGGCCTCAGCAGTGAGTCTGAATAGGAAATGATTTAATGCAAACATGTTCTGCAGAATACCTAACATGCTCATACAGGGTGGGGGCAATGCAACTACCTCTCTTACCCAAGCATCTCCCTTTGCTAAGAGGATTCCAGCCGATTCATCCCAAATGGTGTTGATCTGGAAGACTGTGTCAGAAATATATGCTAAAACAAACAGACTGCAATCTGAGACACAGGTGAGAAGGGAGAGATTGGACCCTAGTCCCAGACACTGGGGTCATGAGGAGCTAGTTTAGCCCCCACTCTAGTGTTTCCAGAGTAATACCCCCTTTACTTTCTCTCACATAAACAAATGACGGCCATTCATTTGAAAACGTCATCTTCATGTTTGAGGGGGACTCCAATCTCCTTTCTATGTTAGTGAGCGTAAACCAGCCTCTGTGAAGAGAGTGGAGTTGGTTGGGTGTGTGTGTGTGATGTACACCAAAATACTTCTCTGTATGGCAATGTTTTATGTGGTTGCGTTAGGTTGCTTCTGAAGCACAGCCTGGCTCTGCGGATGCTGCTGAAATCTATGAGTAGCAGCCATGTGCCTGTTGCTCGGCAGCCTGCAGCTGAGGCAACTCAGGTTGCTTGTTTTGAACAGAGGCCCTTGGCGCCCTCTCTAAAAACCAGCCACACAGAGTTACTTTTCCAGTACTTGCCAGGAGTTCTAGGGTAGGCAGCACAGTGTCAGCTATGTCACAAGCATCCTTGGGCGGAGTGTGCATGTGTGTATGGTTGAGTGCAAATGTGAGTATAACAGAGACTCTCAGCCACCTTCCCAAAGGAAAGCCATGACCAAGCTTGCCTTGGCATGCTTGTGGTCCAGGGAGGTGTCAGATGTAGCTTGATTATCTTGGAGAGAGAGGATGTGAGAGAGACTCCGCTGCCAAAATGAGCATGACTGAGCTGCATCCATTCAGCGCGCCAGGGGGACCTTCATTTCAGCCACAACCATTGCCCACAATATGGTGTGAACACCAAACATTTGAAAGGCAAAGCGGACATGGGACAGCTTAATGCCTAACCTTCACCTTTCAGATTTGATAGGCACCATTGCTATTGTAAGTATCAGCAGGTGCAGTGGTGTATTGGATGGGGGCCCTCAAATTAAAAATGATCCTTAACAAGATTGAGGACCTACAGGTTGAACCTACAGAACTGCACCCGCAGTGAATGCCCATTTTAAGGATTTTGCACAGGTGTGCAATGCCTAAATGCTTGGGGACTGGCTACCTAAGAGAATTCTTCCTACTGCATTATACAACAGCTCTGGGAGACTCTGTTGGCTGTGCTGCGTTTTACTGAGGTTCGGTTGCTGGTTATGTGGGGGAGAACTCCAGCTTTGGAATTCCCTCACTTCTGAGATAGCAATTGCTGCCAACTCTGCTGCTGAATTTCTAGCACCAGTTAATGACCTGGTTATTTGCCCAGGCTTTCTTTAGAGCTTAATGTCAGACTGAAAGGTTGCCTACTTTTACTTTATTGTGATTTATCTGGTTTGCTTTAAGTCGTCGTCTATATGTATAAGAGGTATATATTAACTATATTTTACTTGCAACCTACACTGGAATGACCTTCTGTAGTGAAAAGCAGGCTAAAATGTTTTCAATAATAATAAAAAAATACTCCAGATAAAAGATATATTTTATCAATACATGTCAAAGTATCCACGTAAATTATGAACTTACTATATGCACTTAATGTACTAATTACTGAAAGGGTCAAAAAGATGAATGTTTGCCAGATAGATGAAAGCAGCCTTACAACCTAAACAAAAACAGCATGCAAAAGGGAATGGGGAAAGAAGCTGACAATTTGAAGAGTCAAATATTCAAAGTGCATAACTACTGGAGGTATAAGGGAGCAAGAGTTTTTTCTTTCCATTGGGGCATTTCTTTTTGACGTGGGGCACAACTCCTAGCAGCTACTGGTACTGTGTCCAGTGACTGGGTCAGGGTGCCCTTCCCCAAATCACAACATGTCCTTCAGCAGTGGTTCTCAAGCTGTGGGTCTCCAGATGTTGTTGGACTACAACTCCCATCATCCCTAGCTAGCAAGGCCAGAGCTCATGGATGATGGGAGTTGTAGTCCAACAACATCTGGGGACCCACAGCTTGAGAACCACTGTCCTACAGGCTCTTCATTGTCTTGCAAGTTCATTCGCACACATACACCCCAAATACCACTTTGCGACAGGGGCATTAAATGTATGCACTGGGGGAGTCACTTTTGACAAGCAGTGAGTGACTGCTTATATTAAGTTATGAGAGAAGATCTTTATACCCTGGCAGTGTCTGTTTGCTGTTCCTCAGAACATGGGCAGCATGAATGGCATGTGCTACTCCAGCATTATGCACTGGATGGGGACATTGGGGTGAGGTTGGTAGAGAAAGACTAAGCAGAACTTCCTCCTCCTCCCCCTCCTCCTCCCCCTCCTCCTCCCCCTCCTCCCCCTCCTGTGGTTCTGTTATAGCATAAAACAGCCTGCATTTGAACAAAGTTGGGGGGAGGCGGCTTTCCTTACTGAACTAATTTTGTCTTCTGAAATGACAGGGACATGACATCAGCATCCAACTTTGCCAAGTACACAATTAGGCAGTAATTTGTTTTCCCTTAACCCCCTGCTGCTCTCCTTTTCCCTTACCTAGAATTCTGCTCATATGCCGATTAGTAGCTTATCTCTGAGGGTAATTGGCTCCTTGCTTATCCAAATGGCACCCCATGCACACAGACACAAAATATGCTTGTGGGTACCTCAAAATTATAGTGGTGCAGGGCATGGAGATGGCCAGAACTCCGATGTAAACAAAGTGTTGTGGTTGTCTTGCCACATACTGTATTTACTCAAATCTAAAGCATAGCTTTTTTGGCCAAATCACGTTGCAAAAATTAAGGTGCGCATTAGATTAAATGCCACATTGACATTCACAAGCAAATACCTTTTTCTTTTCTTTTCTTTTTTTGGTTTCAAGATTCTGCAAATTGAGGTGCACATTAGATTCAATGGCGCATTATACTCGAGTAAATATGATAGTATACATGTTCTCTATTCGTCATCCAAGTCCTGATGCCTAAGATTATGTTTCATCAAGCAGATATTGGTCTTGGTTAGGCCTGGATGATATATCGATATACTGTATCACCCAGGTAAGGTATGAGGAGCAGACCGCGATGTTGGCTTCAGTCAGCGGTATATCACTGGTGAAACCGCCACTGCTCCTGAGTCCCTCTGCTAGCAGCATCTGCTAGAATTCCTTCCTCCAGCGAGCGTTGCAAGCAGAGGGACTCAAGAGCGGTGCCGTTTTCACCATATACCGGTGAGTGAAACCGCCATCACACTCTGCCCTTCTATGATGCAAAGGGAGAAACAAGCTGTATTGGTGAGGCACAAAGCCGCTCCGGTGCTCCTGGGCTCGTGCACAAGCAGCAGAGGACTGGGGCTGACTCAGCTGGGGAATGGCAACCTTCCCCCTCCTAGCTGAGCTGCACAAACAAGCTGCGTTGTCCCGGCCCACAAGCGCCTGGGTGAAACAGCTTCAGTTCCCAAGGTGAGAGCTGGGGCAGTTTCACCCAGTGCCTCGCAGGCAGAGGCCAATGCAGCTTGCTTTTTCAACATCGCGGTATATCGCCAAACCGTGATGTTGGGATGGGGATACACCGCGATGTTGAAAAGCTGATTTCACCCAGCCCTACCCTTGGGACAAAAGTTGGAAATGGTTTCTGATTTCCTTTGGAATGGGAGATTTCA
This sequence comes from Podarcis liolepis, assembly GCF_965112155.1. Lineage (NCBI taxonomy): Eukaryota > Metazoa > Chordata > Lepidosauria > Squamata > Lacertidae > Podarcis > Podarcis liolepis. The sequence goes on from NC_139555.1 coordinate 30,594,581, forward strand.
TAGAGTGTGGCTTCACTGCAACTTTTGCTAAGAATTAGAACTACCCCTGTTTCCTTGGGGATGGGTGGAGAACTAGAGACCATAGTTCCTTCTAAAGTTGCTTTCCACTTCTCCATACCATCCAGATGCGCCCAGAAATGGTGCTGAAAGCCTGGAGGCAAGTTGAGGAAAGAGGGCAGTACCCAGCCAGGAGTGGGGAGGTCGCTGCCAAAGAGAGGGAGGCACCAACTTACATCAAACATTAGGGAGGTCAACCCCTCTAAATATTTTATGGGGTGTGTGTGAAAGGACCAGGGCCCCATAGAGAAGAGGGCTCCTCCACTCCAGAGGCTCCCCAAACTGAAAGCTCTTCAGCAGCCTTGCCGCAGTGGCATCAGATTCTTAAATCCCTCTTCTCTGCTGCTAACTCCTCTGTTAACTCTTATCTTTCTCACCCTGCAGCAAAAGCTAGTGAGTGTGCCATGAGGATAACTCCAGCCAGAAGAGCAAGCTGGGGAGATCAAGCTGGGCTGGTGGAGAATACACGGTATACTTTGCAAAGTTTGCTTGGCCTTTCCTTATGGCAGGGAGGTTGTAGCACTTGCCTCCCCCTCTCTTAGGTATCATTTGCAAGGCACCAGGTGTCTAGAGTGTACAAGTTCCTCTCTCTGAATGGCATGTGCTGGATGAGCTTTCGGGAATGATCCTGGTCTCTTTCTTGTGTCTCTGCCAGGAATGATAAACCCCCTTGACTTCTCTATTGACCTAGACACCAAAGTACTGAGAGAGCTCACCTAAGGCCTTCCTACGGTTCCTTTCCTGTTTGTGCACAGTAGGGAGGTGTATGTGTGTGTGCGCTTGGAGGATGGTTTTTGTAGCAGCAGCATACGCCTGCTTTATGCAAATCCTTTGCTCTTGGAGGCATCTTCCTCCCACAGCCCGCAGGGTGCTCCCCTGCCATCAGCAGCCTGCACATGAATGTGCAAGAAAGCTCTGCAAAAATAAACGATGGTATAGTATCCCATTTTTATTTTATTGCTTGCAGTTTTGTGGCAGCAGTAGGGGGGAAGCAGCAGTCTCTGGAATATTTCCTGTGTGTAACAGGCTTTGACTGCATTGGGGCATGTTTACTAATCAACCATCTTTGTCCCAAGAGCAGTGCAGACATATGGTATGTATTGCGGAAGCCTGGTTCACACTCTAGGTCATGGGTAGGCAAACTAAGGCCCGGGGGCCGGATCTGGCCCAGTCGCCTTCTAAATCTGGCCCGCGGATGGTCCAGGAATTAGCATGTATTTACATGAGTAGAATGTGTGCTTTCTTTAAAATGCTGTGAGGCCTGCCTGGTGTTTTTACATGAGTAGAATGTGTGCTTTTATTTAAAATGCATCTCCGGGTTATTTGTGGGGCATAGGAATTCGTTCCTTTTTCTCTTCTTCAAAATGTCCCACAAGGTCTGAGGGACAGTGGACCGGCCCCCACCTGAAAAAGTTTGCTGACCCCTGCTCTAGGTCTTCCCTCACCATTAAGAGGGCTAAAGCAAGGTCACTAATGACACACTTCCTGGCCCCCCAGGTGCTCTGGTTTTTGGTGGGCACCGTGGCTGGAAGCAAAGCAGTTCAAGAAACATAGGACTGCTGCTGAAAAAGGCAGAACCCTCCTGTCAGTGCTGCCCCACCCCACACCCCACCATATTGTATAGTATAACAGCCAGTCTCCTGATGTCTCTGCACTGTGTGTTTCACCACCAGCCACACTCAAAGATGTGGAGAAGGTACAGGCCCCTCCCCACTCACGTGCCATCAGCATGTGTGCAACCGCTGACACGTGTGCCATTTTGGGCACTGGAAGGGGGCGGAATGGACCAGAAGGGACTTACATGTGTCCCAGAACAGAATCCCTACTTAAGCAGGGATTCCCTTGTACATGCATGTCATAATGGCCTCAGGATATGAAGCATGTTTCAGTAGATCAGTCGTCCCCCCCAACATGGGTCTCCAGCTGTTTTTGGACTACAGTTCCCGTCATCCCTGATCACTGGCCTTGCTAGCTAGGGATGGTGGGAGTTGTAGTCCAAAAACAGCTGGAAAACCAAGTTTGGGAAACCCTGCAGTAGATGATATGGAATTGGGAGCAACCTAAAAAAACAGGAACTTTGCTTAGGGCATGCAGAACCACATTTCTTTTGGTAATTCTGCCACGTGTCATTATGATCTGTAGTGCACATTTGCTTGCTTTGTTGATGTTATATACTTTTCTTCCAACTTTGTTACTGTAAAATGAAGGTCTTGACAATGCCCCTAAGTGCATTACTGCTGGTGCTCAGCAGTAATGGATTTTGATAGGCTTGCTCCTTTCTTGATTATTGTAGGGAGCCTTAGACATGGGGTAGGGGTTTCTTTAGTTACATTTCTAGCCCACCTCATCCTAAAAGCTCATGGTGAAGGTGTGGGGAGCCTTTCGCCCTCCAGCTGTTGCTGAGCCATAAATACCATCAGCCTCAGCAAGCATGGCCAATTGTACTTCTGCAACATCTGGGAGGCCAAAGGTTCCACACACCTGTCATAGAAGAGTTTGGATTTGATATCCCGCCTTTCACTCCCTTTAAGGAGTCTCAAAGCAGCTAACATTTTCTTTTTTCTTCCTCCCCCACAACAAACACTCTGTGAGGTGAGTGGGGCTGAGAGACTTCAAAGAAGTGTGACTGGCCCAAGGTCACCCAGCAGCTGCATGTGGAGGAGCGGAGAAGCGAACCCGGTTCCCCAGATTACGTGACTACCGCTCTTAACCACTACACCACACTGGCTCTTAGAGGGTAATAGCACTGAAACTATCCTTTAAAAGAATTAAAGCTTTATGTTTGCCAAGTTTCTTCTCCTATTACGACTGCTATTACTGCTACTACCTGGAAAAAGACTGGACAATGCACATCTCCCCCCCCCCATTTTATCCTCACAACAACCCTGTGAGGAGGGCTAGGCTGAGATAAACTGACCAAAAGTCACTTTGTGAGCAGGGATCTTAACCTGGGTCTCCCCAGTCTTAATCTGACACTAACCATTATATCGCACAGACTCAGCAGTCCTTTCAGGAAGATTATTCATGCAGTTCTGGAGAAAGTTGATGATCTCTCCCATTTCTTGTTTAAATGTTCCTTTGCCATCCTTTAAATTTCAGTTGCACTGGTGCACCTGCTGACAGGAATCCTCTTTTCATCCTTTGGTATGCTTATATGAACCTGGGATTTCCCAGGTCACCCATTGCTCTCTCAGCCTAACTGCTGTTCCTGGGCATTAGAACTTCGAAGTACAAGCCAATTACTTCCCCTTTCTGCTTAACCTAATAATCTGCAAGTCAATCTTAAATGTTTCTGAAGTGTTGGTATGCTCATGTTGTGCATGTGGAGCTGGCCATGAATTGCCCTTGGAAGGTTGTTCACATGAAAAGCGCTCTTCGGTCCCTTTGTGGTGGGCTGTTATTTTCTAACTTTTGATGTGTTAAAACATGAAAGCAACCCCCCTCCCAAATCGGGAAACTGTCTCAGTTCCAAGCTCCTTGTTCTTATCTGCCTGCCTTTGATTTTAAATGTATTGCTGTCCGATAAAGTTTTCCATAAAGGAAGAATTCTTGCTACTCAGTTGGTGCTTTTTGCTGGCTAAATATCCATTTCTGTAATCTCTGACAGGGGTCAGAGTTGGGGATTGTTCTCAAACTTCAGGAACCAATTAAGTCTGGCTATGGATCATCTGCAATTAGTGCACGGTATAAATCCCTCCCTTTTAATTCTCTCATAGGCAAGTAACTAACTAGAAATTGACATTTCCCCTTGATTCCTTTACTGGATTGAAAGCTCATGCCATGTTTTTTTTGTATCATAACCAATAAATCTATATGTCTCATCTAAATTAATCTCCGTTTTGATCTTGGTGGATTAACAGGACAAATTGCTCTAAGTTTTGGCATATTTTGGCTGCTCTACTAGGAAGGTGCTTCTATGAGTCTAGAAAGAAGAGAGAATTAAGATTCAAGGTCTAAGTATTTCATATTAAATATCTATTCCTGATTGGCATCTTCATGAGTTGTTCTGAAGTGCGATCAGCAATAGGTTGATCTGTAGTGATGTCACTAAATGTTTACAAACATCCTGACCATTCAGGGGACAAATACAGTGGAACCTCGAGTTGTGGACGTAATCCGTCCCGGAGGCATGGCTGCAACTCGAAGCATTCGCATCCAGAAGTGCCACATCTGCGCACGCTTGCTGCGCGATTTAGCGCTTCTGCGCATGCGCAAGTTGTGAACCCGGAAGTAACCTGTTCTGGTACTTCTGGGTTGCCGTGGGACACAACTTGAAAAGACGTACCTGAAGCGGACGCAACATGAGCTATGACTGTATGTTAACAACAGAATGTTCATCATTCAGTTATCGTGAGTGAAAGGAAAGCTGTTTGTATGGAAATAGGTGGTAGAGGAGAGGTCTGAGAAGAGATGGGCTAATGAAGGATGTGCAAAGAGCCCACACAGAGAGGTTACACCCACACCATGAATTTAAAGCATTATGATACCACTATAAACAGCCATGGGCTCTCCCAAAGAATCCTGGGAGCTGTGATTTCTTAAAGGTGCTGAGAGTTGTTAGGAAGTCCCTATTCCCCTCACGGAGCCGCTTGTGAAGAGGGATAGGTTGTTAAAGCACTCTAAGAATTATAGCTCTGTGAGGGGAACTGGGGGTTTCATAACAACTCCCAGCACCTTTAACAAACTACAGCTCCCAGAATTCCTTCACGGAAGTCATGGCTGTTTAAAGTGGTCTCATAGCCATTTAAATGTATGGTGTGCATAATCATAAGGGGCAGGAAGTTGGAGTAAGGGCCATCTGTATGCTGGGCAGACAGGAGGACTTGTCAAAATTTGAGGGGGGAGGAGGAGCTAAGGGAAGCAGGGAATAGTAGGCAGTAAGCTGGGACCTTACAAAACAATGAATGGTAAAGACGAGTTTGGTAAAGGGAAGGACAAGAAGAGAGCTCGGCAGGGTCAAAACCTCACATATGGCCCTAGGAATAGAAAGGCTGTGAGCTGTTGACAGGAAGGTAGTTGACAGGCAAGATTGCTTTGGAAGCTCTGTTGTCAGTCCAAATTAATGTAGGTTCCTTTCTTTCTTACATAGCAGGGAGCAGTCACCTAGGTGCAGCTTTTGCCATCATTACAGCACTGTGGTTGGGGGGGGGGGAGTCACACCTTGCTGAGCTTCTCCTTTTCTATGCAAAGCTTACAGAGGTTCTCTCCTTCCAAGGTCTGGACCTGGAAATCCTGAAAGACCCTAGATAATGGGGGTGGGGGTGGGGTGGAGGGTGGTTGAACTTCGCAAACTGATTTCACCCAATTCTGTGTTAAGAGGGATGAGGTAAATCGAAGACCAGGCAGTCCTCCACAGTGGGTTTGAGAGATTAGCACCCAGCTTCAATTTCTGTATTTCCCTCTGTGATGGTAGCATCTCCTTATAATTGTAAAGGCACAGCTACTGTCCTCAGTGTTGTTGGGGAGATGTTGATTCAGCCTTTCCTTTCACTACTTCCTTCCTGGCTCGCAAGAAGGATCACAAGGGCAGTCTTACGTCTCAAGCTAAAACACTGAAATACCGTAACTTATCAGAATTAGAACTGCCCCCATAGCAAAAATAATACGTAATTAAAAAAAATTCAAAACAAAAACACTATGTTGTTACCTTTGTTTTTGTTTATTTCATTTTTATTTTTTAAGGTTTCGTATTCAGGCTATTGGCTACATTAAGAACAAAGTACTACAAAAATGTCCACCGTTAAACCAAGCAATTAGTACCCAGAATTATATTCGTTCATTTACAATGGACAACAAAATACCATATGTACAGTGGTACCTCTGGTTACATACGCTTCAGGTTACATAGGCTTCAGGTTACAGACTCCGCTAACCCAGAAATAGTGCTTCAGGTTAAGAACTTTGCTTCAGGATGAGAACAGAAATTGTGCTCCGGCGGCACGGCAGCAGCAGGAGGCCCCATTAGCTAAAGTGGGGCTTCAGGTTAAGAACAGTGTCAGGTTAAGTACGGACCTCCAGAACGAATTAAGTACTTAACCTGAGGTACCACTGTATTCAGTTATCAAAGATACTTCTCTTGTAGATTTTATCTTCTGTTGGTGCTTAACGGCACAAGACATGTTAAAGTCAACTTAAAAAGAAAGAAAGAAAGACTCTTCCAAGAGCGGTGAGATAATAGTATTTTTTAATTGTTACGCATAACAGCGCTACCAAGTTTTCTGTATGTTGCAGACTCATTTTAATTAAAGACCGTGCTTCACTTTCAATCATCTTATTTGATTTTTGTCAAGTTTTCACTTAATGTTTCTACTAGATGGCAGTGACCTAAGACTACTGCTTATATTGTCAAGTGTAAGCGTTGCATGGTTCTGAGTCTTCCCCAGGGACCTTTTGTATAAGGGCAAGGAAAAAAATCTGCAGAGGTTGTTTCTGGGATGAATACTACAAGGGGAAGTGGTTGCAAAATGTAGAACGAGTAATGTAAGGTTAACCTTATGATAAAACTGAAGGCTGAATGAAACAGAATGTTTATTCTGGAGTGCTCTGCTGTATCGTGTCTCAAACAGGACTATAAGTTTCCACATCACTTCACAAACACTGCACTGGAACACACCCCATTTATTTGTTGAAAAGCATTAATATGTCACTTAATGTTTCAAATAATATCTAAGTGGTGATATTTGCATGCACTAGAATGTTACATCTTTCACCCTAGACTCAAAAAGCTACTTCTTGGGCTACAACAAAATCTGCCTCACTTCTCTGGGAGACCAGCAGTGAGTATGCTCTTTTGCAAATCTGTCCCTGCATGGTCCAAGCTTGAATCCAAACTCTTTATCAGCATGCTCCATGTTTGCTGATTCTGGAGAATTTAGTTAGCCAAATACTATTACTACCTCCCCTGCCCCCCAAAAAAAAACTCCACTGGAGGGAAGAACCTGCACACAGAGAGAGGTTGAGGGAGGGAGAGAGTGTGTATTTTGCAAAAGGATTTAGAATTGGGCTGTGACAGATTGCCTTTAAAGGTGACTGATAGAAAGAGCTGGCTGAGAAGCCAGGAAGCCTTTTGGCAATGAGCTGACTCATGCTAAGCTGCTACCCAGCTGTGCATATCAATAGAGTCTAATGAATGGGTATAATTAGGTGGAAAGGGAATTCCAGCCATTTGGGGGGTAGGTGGGGGGGGGGCTGTTTGCAGTAAGTAAAAAATTCACCCTCCCATTTCTTCTGCAGCAGTCTCTCCACCTCACTAATTCATCTGCGTTAATAGAATGTTGGTTGTTAAATATATTAATGTCTGTCCTTTTAGCTTATATGTATGAATGTGCTCTTAAATTTCAATGCAAATATTTAAAATGCCTGATTTTGTTTCGTTGGGTTTGCTTTCAACCTAGGTCAGGAGTAGGGGGACTGCATCTGCTAGATTTGTAGCTGTTGGGAAAGGTGTAACTAATGGCAAAAGCAGATGCCTGTTGTCTGCCTCCCAGAGCACAAAAAAACATAAGCAGCAAGGTCTCTCATGGGCATAGGTGAGGAGGCAGTGCGGCTAAGGCTGCTTGGGTGGATCTGTTCCTTTCAGTGCCTTGATTGATAGCAGAGTGAGCAGAAAGTAAGGAGGGGGAAAGCCCCATGACAATAGGGGACAAGCTGTTAAACTGACTCCTCTCAATTCAGGGGTGCAAAGCAACCTCTGGCAGCTGAGATCGATCCAGCATGACATGGGAGCCTTTTGGAGAGTTTCTGTCCTTAGGAAAGGTTATTATTTTTGTTGTTGTTATCTCTGCTGTTTGTCCTGGATGTGTATAAAACACTGATCCTTTGCAGAATCAGGGAGTGAGCCCAAATTCATCTCCCCTTTATTCTGCAGAGGACCAGTGTGTTATCATTTAAAGGGTCTAACGGGAGGCTATTTTCAGGCCCAGTTGCTACACAGGGTGGAGGGTCAAGGGGAAGACTGGAGTCTGCAGGCCAGATGGTTCTATGGGTCCATCTGGCTTGTGGGAAGGTGGCTCCCCACCCCTAATTTTGGTCCACATAAACAGAACATTGCTGGAAGTTGATATATGTCTGTTCATTTTTGTAAATATATTCCATGCTTAGCTAAAATAAGCTGGATTGAAAACGTGATTGCCTCTAAGATATAAGTTCTTAACATCTTTCAGACTTGCTGTTCACCTAGCAACGTATGGCTAAAGTGGAATGTTTAACCATGGTCTTTGGGTTCTCAATTAGGGGATTGATGAGTTCAAAGGAAGATGGTGTTTCCCCACTTTGTTCAAGCATGATGGCCATTGTCCATTCAATGTCTCCAGATGAACCAGTGGCAAGCAAGCAAGCAAGCAAGCATAAATGTGTAGAACACATTTGCTTGTGCTGGGCTGCTGAGATTTGGCTTCCTCCATGCAAGCTGGCAAATAAAGCTTGGTGACTTTCTCTTCCCTTAACACTGGGGCCTGGGCTGGTGTTTTCAGCACGGACCATTAGCTTTGTACTCAGAGCCTGATGGACAAGGATAAGGGGTTTGTCTGGGCCACTCCTCCCATGTTCAGAATAAACAGGTTCCAGTTCTGTGATCTCAGCTGGTGGGCAAGTCCTTGGATCGAAAGCACAAAAATTGCTGGAGTGGTAAATAACATTGAGGACAGGGCAAGATATACACAGAGCAATTTGGATCGCTTGGTCAGCTGGGCCCTGTGCCAACAACATCTGTTTTAATGCAGCCAAATGCAAGGTCATATCTCTAGGAATAAGAGTATCAGCCAGAGCTATAGAACAGGCAGCTGTATCCTGGAAAGCAGGGCTGACAGTCCTCATGGTATGTAATTTAACTGGTTGTGTGTGCCTAGAGGGTGCTGCAGGAATGGGGGTTAGTGTGATCCATTTTGATCTAAAGCTGCAGATGGGGATGGGGTAGCGTGGGGAAGAGTAAACCTATTGCTACATGCTATCCGAGTCTTGGTGTCTGGGTGGTGGTTGTTCTTTTTTTAATGTGCTCCTCTTTTCAGAGTCACTGTTGGAACGATTTGAGGACATGGGGTGGGTTGGCTTTAATAAAGAGTCTTCAGAGAAATGAAGTGAAAATGTCACTTGATAATATAATAAGCACTTTCACGGTGGGGGAAAAATACTTTGTGCTCACAGGCGAAGTCCAATAGCTGTAAAAGAGCAATCCTGAATGCCAGTGGTGGCAGAGGTTTGAAACAGAACATTTCACCAGACTGGTATCAATCTTTCATTCCCTGCCTGCTTATCCAAGGGCTTTTAAAAGATGCAATACAATTGCTGACTAAAAGAAATAAAAATGCTTCTCTGCAGGGATTAACTTGCAAACCTATGTGAAATACTGTCATACATGGCTAATTGTATGGTTATTGTCTTTTTGTTCTAGCACACATACCTTCAGTATATGAACAGGGGGAAGTTGCAGCTAATCTCATTCTCAACACAGCTGCATGCACTGGGAAAAATTATATATGCACATGTTGTACCTGTGTGTTTGCATGCTAGAGTCATGTGTGTTGATACACATGTAAGCGCCATTCAAATCACTATACAAATGTGTCTTCTTCGTCAAAATTTTACTGTGTCTAATCTGAGGCTCTGACAATGACATCTAATGGAAGTCAAGGGCTGAAAGTTAAAAGTGGGAGTATATTTAATAATAGGAAGTAGATCACATATCTGTAACAATGTGTGCGACTAACTATCCACCGGGTGATTTAGTCTATGTTTACATCTTTTCCGAGAATACTACAACCCGAAAAAATGATGGTTTCTAAGTGTTCAGATCAAGTATAAATAAAAATTGCGGTTTCCCACAGACAGCTTTATTTGAAATTTAAATGCAACTGCTCATTTGCAAGAGAAATCTGAAAATGTCCCAGGTCATGAAGTACCAAATAAGTTAAGTCTCACACTGAATCTAACAGAACTGGGGCTTCAAGGATACACTAGGAAGGCTTCAAAGAATACTCTCAATGGATAAAGATATTGATTGTACTACAAAAAGAATCAATAACAATGGATAAACATCTTGGATTATGTATGCATTTTGATTGTGGGTGTGTTGTTGGTTTTTTTGCTGAAATATACTAGGGGATTTGTATTTAGGAAAAGTTTTATTTTATGCACGTTCTCAAGCAAATGTGCAAATAAGTTTATTAGAGCCTTCATGTGCTCTCAAAGGTTCAACCCAAATCTAACACTCCCTAGCCAATCAATGCATGTTAGTGGTAAACTTTCACAGGGTAGGGGTGATGTGTGACTTTTTGATCTCGTTGAATTCTGAATCTGTCCTATCTATTCTCATCAGACAGGCATATTTGCTGTTTTGTTTTAGATGCTTGCTAAAACCTTTCTTTCAGCTAACATGCCCAGATATGTATTAGGTTACATACTTGTTTCTAAAGTTCTGCTGATGTTACCTGTATTTTATAATTTTATTTTGCCTAATTTTTCAAAAAAAAAATGTTTTGATTTTAACCGGGTTTTAAAAATAAACATTTCACGCTATGTTGTGTAAACTGCTTTGAGATTTCCCTTTTTTTATTTAAGTGATCTAGACATTTCGTTATTTTGTTTTTAAAAAGTGTAAACGCAGCAAGGAATTTTGCAGTAGTAGTGTTGAAGCCTCTGAAGGAGATTGCCCTAACATTGCAGGCATATGAGGCTGGCCATACAGTCTTAATACCAACTGTTGGCTGAGATGCTCAGAATTTACAGAGAAGCAGGGCAGGCAGCATTGTCTAAGATTAATCAAGGGTAGGAAATATAGTATGTGCCTTTTGGAATGAGGCAGCACTGGTCATAGGGACCACGGAAGTGAGATATGGATGTAGGATTGGACTTGGGATAGGATGTGGACCAGTGAACCTCAGCTGATACTGACAATAGGAGGGAAGGGAAATTGCCAGAACCTGAGCAAATAGCCAGTAGACCCAGTAAAATCAGATGTGGATCTAGATGGGTGGGACTTCCTGGTCATAGCAATTCTTTTGGATTGAGAATGGTTGGGTGGTGTAGAGAGCCAAGTGGCTAGAGAATGGGAGATTGGCAGAGAAGTACAGTATCATAACATGAAAAAATGAAAGAATGTGTGGGTCACTAAAGAGTGGCTCTGAGGTTTTTTTGGGGGGGGTGTTTTTGTTTTTGTTTAATTGCTGGGCATTTCACTTGGTAGGGCTCAGCCCTGGCTGCCCTAATGGCTCCTGTGACCCTAAGCAGTTGCACTTTCTCTGTCACCAAGTGGAAAATGTGCCATTTAGAAACCATTGTCCTGTTCTTTCCTCTGTGTTCCTTAACATGCGTGTGGAAACAAGGTCTCCATTTTATTTCTTCTTCTTCTTCCAGGCCAAGGAGCTAGAGCTGGCACAAGGACCCCGATGGCTTTCCTTTCCAGCACAGAGTGCATGTATCTGCACTAGATTGTGACATCTGCTAGAAGCAACACAACCCTTTGGTGTTCCAGGTAAGAGTCCTTGGTCTAATAGAAAGACTCTTGGAAATGGCTGCATCTACAGTATGAGGCATTTATTCTGCTGAGGCGTGAAATAGTGGACCATGGAAATACACAGAGGAAAATAGCACCCCAATCTCATCTGGTGGATTTGCAGCAAGGACCCAGTGATAAAAACAAGGCATAGAGGGCCAGAAAAATCCATTTTGACAACATATAATGCCTAAACTACATAATACACCCTAGCTGAAACTGTTGATGCCCTCCAATGTGGATGGTGCAGTTCACAATACTGGGATTAATGAGGCTGTATATTTTAATTTGACAGCCTTCCACTGAATGTAATGTGCACATGTTAAACTGTTAAACAGTGCATTATTATCTGTACCTGTTGCTTTATAAGGCATTATCCATGTGATATTATCTTTTCGTTTTTCTATCTAATTCTTCTTCCATGATTGTTTCCCTCCCCAACTGGTAAACTCGCTACCCAATTCATTCTGCCTACTGTCCTCTAAGTGTAATAATTCAGTAATGGATGCTTCAGTGTGAACTGTGTGTGGGGGGTGTCCGTATTTGAAGCTCTTTAGAAATTCTTATGCATTTCCTAAACAGTTCAAGAACAGAAGTTTGAAGAAGTCAAGAATGAGCAGGTACAGCAGGGACCCTGTCTTGTTTATTCCTAACAAGCCATGATTTGCAAGTCAACATGAATCCATGATTAGGTGTTAGCTGACTGGTCATGTCTTGCTAGGGAGCGACAAACCAAGGTCCCTAGTTCAGATGTAACAGGAAACCAAGGCTTCCTGGTTTGTTTATCCTGCTTGTGCCAGGGGAGGAGTGAAATGAAGTGACTGGGCACTGGGCACTAGCATGCTGTTCATTCCTGATAATCCACAATAAACCAGATAGTCTGGTTGATTGTTAGATGTGATTACATTCCTCTGTGTTGGTTAGTCACTAGTTGGGAGTGGGTGGGTGGGGGCGGGGGGTGCCTTTCTTTTGCAGCTTCTCTTCAATCACTGCCTTTCCATTCTGTGTTGAAGCAGATGAAGAAATTGTGGGCTTGTTATTGCTGTGATGCAGAAAGATACAGTCATGTCCATCTGTTCTTCTCTCTGATTGGTAGCCCTGGACTAAGACCAGCAAATCAAACATTTATATCAGGCTGTGAAACCTGCAGCCCTCTAGATTGTTGGACATCAACCCTATCAGCCACAGCCAGCATGAGCAGGGATAATGTGAGTTGTGTAGCAGCCTCTGGAAACCCACATATTCCCAATCCCTGGCTGAGTTTTTCATAAGTCTTGACCATGTAAAATACTTGTCTTCTTTTGAGCTGCTGCTGCTGCTGCTGCTCCTCACCAAGAAGCATTTGTCTCCATTTTTACATTGTGCTTTTAATGGAAGAAGGAAATGCAGCTGAACAGTATTCAGTAATTCATATGCTGATTCTTGGTCTTGCTTCACGCTATCAAAATTGCACACCCAGAAACTTGTAAAAGTTTTTGGACGAGTAAACTGCTAGATCTCCCTTGGCTGGAGTGCTAGGTACACCCACACACCTAACATCTGCGCCAAAATAGGCTTATTGTGTTATTGTGACACTCTCTACTGTCTACCAGTTCCTCAAGTGTGTTTCCATCACCCAAAAGCATTAATTTGATAGGGAATTATTATCTCAGTTTTTCATTTACTTGAGTTGGCCTAAGTTTTATTTAAAATGAGTGCTGATGGCATCAGCCTAAGATGCATATTGCAAGGGTAGGGCTGGATAATACAGCTTTGGGTGGAGGAAACTAATGAGATTGAGATCATTTTGCTGTGCCCAGAATGGAGTGGGCCTAGGGCGTTCATTCCTAAACGATGTGCTGAGAGAGGATGGTTAATGTGCTGCAAGAGGAATTTAAAGGCTCCTGTGAAACTGTCTCCTCTGTGTGTGGGTTCTCGCTTTCCAACCAGCCTCTGCTGAGGGAGGGGGCAATTCTCCCACAACTTTGTGTTAGGTGTGGTTGGATCATTAATGAGCATGGTTACTTGCCCCCAGATAAGGCCGTCCTGTGAAATCTTACTCTCAGTGAAAGCAACTGTTTTGGGTTGTAAGCATGGCATGTACCTCCAGTTCTAGTAACATAGAAATCTGCCTTATCCCAACCAGGTGAGGCTGTTTGTCCATCTCTGTAGAACCTCTACCTGATCCTTTTACATGAAGATTGGAGGGCCTGAACCTGGGACTTGCAGTGACAAATCATGTACGCTATGTTACTCAACTCTGTTTTAATTAAATGGGAGTTTTAAAGTTGTAATCTATACCTCCCCCCCACAAACACAACAGAAGGGGTTCATGGTGTGGTGGGGCCAGTGCCACATCTACAGCCCTGCCACTCACAGCAGCTTCAGAATCAATGGATCCTGGACCAGCTCAGCCACTTCCCATCTCTGGAGCATCCCTTTTCGGGGCCTGCCATCAGCAAGTCCACCCATGCCTCACTTCTTGGGTGGCAGCTCATGGGAGGTAGGCTTAGCTGGGAGAGCTGGATAGAGGAAAACCTGTGCCCATTCCACCACCACTCCAGCCAGGAGCGATCTGGATTCCAAATCAGAAATTGGAAAGCACTGGAACAAGAAGTTTGGTATTTAAAAAGAATGTACGCAGGGTCACTTTGTTTTCTTTCATATGTGATGAAAGCTTCTGTGGTTTATTGTAGGATAGATTAATGATATAAATAACAAAGAATAAAGGACCAGTAGCAGAACTCTTGTCATGTCTACTTTGAAGTAAGTAGGTTTAGGATTGCAACTCAGTGCTGCGTACCTAAGGCAGTGAAACTGCAGGTAGCTGAACTGCAATGTCCAGAGTCTTGCTGGGATTGAGCCAGCAGGGGAGAAATAAGGATGAAAGATTGATCTTGGGGTTCTCCATCTATTTCTGGGTATTACTCTTCTTCTTCTTCTTCCACTTCTTCCCATTGGGAATAAGGGGACTGTGGCTATCAGGGGACTGGAATGGCTTTAGATCCTTAAGATACTAGTCATTTCCCAGTTCTCTCCCAGCATACTCCCCAAACCACCCCAAATATACCCGTTTATGTCCATGCTCTGAAGTAGGTTGCCCCAGGGCCCTGGAGGCTTTGGCTGGAATGAGAGGGAGTTTGCTGACATCAGAGTTCTGTCCCTGGCAGAAAGTAAAATCCAATATATCCGATAGCCTCTGCAACACCCAAAAGCCGTTAAGATTGTACCCTAAATTAAGTTATTTATTTTAGATTGAGTCTCCCATTTTAAAATTAATTTCTTTCTTGAACAATCATGCAAGCTAATGTTACTGAATTAAAAACAAAAACACATTGGTTTTCAACTAGCTAGATCCTTTATACAACCTAGAAGCCTAAACCTTTGGCGTTCCACAAAACGAGAGACAGTTTCCAGTTTGCCTTTTTTTGTACACGTTCAAGGACACTAAGCAAGATGAAGGTTGAGGCTGCACTCCTGTGCACATGAATTTGGAATTGAATTTTGTTGAACCAAGTGGGGCTTACTTCTGTGTAAGCATGCATATAGGATCAGGCTGTAAGTGGCCAGACCTTTCTGTAAGCAAAGGCTAGTTGTTACTGGGCAAAACAGTGTTTCTCAATGAGATGGAAAGTAAATGTTCAGGCTGTTTGGTTAGCAGAGTCCTAAGTAATCATAACTTGAAAACTGGATACACTGCAGAGTTTGAATAGAGGAGATTAGATGTAAGGTATAAAATAGGAATATGAGCTCACTAATATGGACTCTGTAGATGACTTTAGTGATATGCAAGATGGCATCTCCTGGATCTGACCTCTGTGATGACTTGCTAGTTGCTGGGACCAGTAGAAAGCCCACAACCATAAATACAGTACATTACTTACCGGGGCAAATTGAATACACACCCACCCACCCACCCACCCACCCAATTATGCACATTCTACTTGTGTTCAACCACACATATATGTGGTGCTGGGAAATAAATAAGTAGAATCATACTAGGAAATGACAGGAGAGAGCTAGAGAGTCCTCTCCTTCTTGGAAGGGAGACCCTTCTTGGAACCTGAAAAGGATGTCAGTAAGGGTGGAGGAAGCCCCAAAGAGACCAGAGGTTTCAGCAGGGCTTTGTTTAGGCTGCTCAGCCTCCCTGCCTAACAGCTGATGCTCAGGGTAGTGCAGCTGCAGCCACTGACATGTCTTCCAGCCTCCAGCCAGCCCCAGAGCTTCAACTCTAGATACTTTGGTCTGGATTGGAGAGAGAGAAGAGCGAGCGAGCGAGCGAGCGAGCTGGAGAGCAGGGGAAAATAGGCATTTGGAGGTTTTTTAGAGGGTGCTCCCCACTTTATGCGATTTGACTTATGCAAAAGGGGGTCCAGAATTTAACCCTTGCATAAATGTGGGGGTGCCTGTACAGTTTATTAGGCCGAGGCGGTGGTAGACCGTAATGACCAAGGATAATTGGGAAAATAAAAAGGGTAAAGGTAAAGGTACCCCTGCCCGTAGGGGCCAGTTGTGTCCGACTCTGGGGTTGCGTGCTCATCTCTCTTAAGAGTCCAGGAGCCAGCGCTGTCCGCAGACACTTCTGGGTCACGTGGCCAGCATGGCGAAGCTGCTCTGGCGAGCCAGCACCAGCGCAGCACACGGAAACGCCGTTTACCTTCCCGCTATAAAGCGGTACCTATTTATCTACTTGCACTTAGGGGTGCTTTCGAACTGCTAGGTGGGCAGGAGCTGGGACCAAACGACGGGAGCTCACCCCGCCGCGGGGATTCAAACCGCCGACCATACGATCGGCAAGTCCTAGGCACTGAGGTTTTACCACCAGCGTCTATAAAGAGACATATTTATCAATCTTGTATTTTTGATTTGACACTTTTTGGGTGGGAATGAAAGGGGTGGATGCTATAGAACAGGCATAGGCAAACTCGGCCCTCCAGATGTTTTGGGACCTACAATTCCCATCATTCCTGACCACTGTAGGGGTAATGGGAGTTGTAGCCCCAAAACATCTGGAGGGCCGAGTTTGTCTATGCCTGCTATAGAGAGAGACACTGGAATCCTCAACTAGAGGCACTCTGGTTTCTGAAGCTGTAACAAACAGCTTTCCTCAGTCTTTTTCCTGACAGCCATGAAGGCTAGAAACATACTTTCATTAAGCAAACAAAAAAGAAAAAGGAACTGTGACTCTGTACTGTGAAGCATGTATGTACAGAATACAAAGAGCCCTGCTCTGAGAGGCGCATGTTGGACCATGCTGTGCTACTTGCATCTCCGCTCCTTCACAGCTTTCCACCTTTGGGGCAGCAGCAAGAGGTTACTGATTATGTTTGCCTTTGCGAAGTAGGACCAAACCTGTAGCCCGGAGCTGCATCCCGAGAGTTAAAAAGGCTTCGGCTGCTGGATATGGCACTTCCCCTCCATCTCTCTCTCCCCCTCCACCCCAGCCAAACAGCGGCTGCTTTCTGCCTTATTCTTTTGTTGCTCCCAAGTGCACCCTCTGAAATGGTAAAATACGGAACGTGGTTCCTTCCCCGCACCCCGCCTCTGTTTTCCCTGAGAACCTTCATTTCTCCACTGGGGGCAGAGGTCGTCCTGAGAGAAGGATTAAAGAGAAGCCTTGTCTTTCTGAAGAGGCGGCACAGCCGTATTTCCCCAGCTGCATTAATCAGTCTCAAGGAAGCCAGGCTCGCTATATCACCTTGAAGGTTCTTCAGACTGCTTTGAAAAACTTTGGGTGGATTATAGTGCTTCTTCCGCAAGGGGTGGTTTTGAAGGGACCAATCGTGCTTGTTTCTGGCAGGCAGAGTGTGGGCAGACATTATGCAATCTTCCCACACATTGTTCCCTGGGTTTTTCCATATTCAGTTCTTTCTCCATCTACAGATCGCTCTCACCTGGCTTGCTGTGTCACTTTCTGTTCTGGATGAGTCGCCTAATGACCGGATTTGTCTCTTTCCCTTCATTCTTCATCTGCCATTTCGCCTTTTGGTTATTTATGTGAAGCATGCTTCCTCTTCTGTTTACTTGTAGCTGCCGCTTGCTGTTCAGCTGAATATAGCATTTTGTTGGGCTGTTTTTAATTTTTACTCAGTAGGAAACAAAAGTTTCCTCCTCCCCTCATGATGTGTGTGGTCTGGGTCTTTAGGTGCATCTGTTATATACTGGGTTACTGGCCCATTTGCAACCTTGGAACATTTTGAACTCCTGAAAAGTGTTGGGATTCAGGGGAAAGGTTCGGGCTGAGGATGCAACCATGGCTGCTACTTTGCGGCTGTGGATTTGGAGTGGGTGGTAGTGCAGGGATCATTTTCTGGATAATGGAGTGCTGGGGTCAGTCAATTTCCGATCTCTCTGTCTTGATGGGAGAATAAGAACTGCAGGCAGAAATGGCTTTCTAGGATTCCCAGCAGCGCTCATCAGTTTGGTCATTGAATGCTGCGTGGAGAACAGTTGAGCGAGGCCTGGCAGAACAGCATGCCGGTTAACTCTGCCCAACAGGGTGTTTTTGTGATCTAAGCTAAGTCGGTAAAGCATGTAAAGGAAGGGAAAAGCCAGGAGAGACTGCTTTTGCTCTTCTTACACAACTGCCTTGCAAAGTAGGCCAGTTGCATCCCAAACTATCTGGGAGCCAATGCCACCCCTCCTATTAACCCCCTACAGGACAGAATTGTAGGACTGTTCAAGGCAAACTCTTATTAAACTGGGACTTGGAGGTGGCATTAAGTTCACGTGGCTGTCACCAGGCTGAAGGAAAATGGCTCTTGTCCACCAAGATCCCACTCAGTTTACAAGGGGAGGAGAGCCAGTGCCCAGCTCTCTGTCTTACCCAACTCTATACTTTTCTCTTTCAACTCCAGCCTTATAGTTCTGTAGCATGAATCAAGTGGGTTAGGCTAATGGGTTCTGTTTCACCAACCCTGTGAGTTGGCAGCAATGCACACAGGACATGTTGTCAAATTGGGCATGGCTAGCCGCTCGGGTGCCTGGGGGAGGGGTGAGCCGCCCATTAGGTGGGGTGCGCTGCCACATCCCCCCTCCCCCTCAGCTGTAAGGCAGCTGAGAGAGAGGTGGTGGAAAGATGCAAGCCCCATGCTGCCCTTTTGAGCAGTGTGGAGCCTGCAGGCACCCATGCCACTGTGTCACCCCCAGGAGAGATGTGTGGCTTGGGCGCACTGCGGGCCCCACAGTAAGAGTCGCCCGCTGCAGTGTGGTGTGGGGCCCAGTGTCACACTCCCCCCCCCCCCAGCTATGCCTCTGAAATTGTTTAACATTTATTCAGAATACAGAAGGCCAGAGAGAACAAAGCGACAAAGCAGAATATTGAAAAGCAAAGGAGCTCTTTAGCTCAGATCTACTAGTTACATACGAACAGGCTTCTGGTCTCTTCCTGCGTAATACAGTATAGATGGTCAGTTGCAGGGTTTTCTGATGGTCAGAATGTGAGGGACAAGTGACCATTTCCTCAGTCCTCTTTAAGGGATTTTTTTACCCACATGGCATTTTCTTGGCAGTTGGCACCTTCTGGCCAGTTATATCCCAGGTAGAGTTTATCAGGTAGTCTGTAAACACCTTTATTTAGCAATGCAGAAATATGCCTTGTGAAAATTCAGACCACTTGTCCACTTAGCTCCATATTGTCTCTACACTGACCGGCAGTAGCTCTCATCTTCTTTTTTCTGGCCATTCCAGGAATTGAACTTGGTACCTTCTGTGTGCAAAACAAGGCCTCTGCCTTTGTTTTGTCTTTTTTAAATGATATTTATTAGAAGTTTAAAAATTACAGAAAAAAGAAGAAAAGAAAACAACAAAAAATTTAACAGGACATACATTACAATATATAAAAAGAAAAAACATAAAAAACAATACAACAATACAGCAAAAAAGAACAATAACATTAAAACACACATCCAATATTCCATATCATTATCTTTCATTTACTTGTTTCATCGACCTCCTCACACCTCCCTTTTTGTATTCTAGTTTAATTAATTGTTTCAGCAAATTCTTTCCATCTTTCTCAATTTTTGTTGTATAACGGTCTGCCTTTGAGCTTCATCAGGGGAAGCGTGTGTAGCCAAATGTCCTCTTTTTCCTGGGCACACCCTCTTTTTCAGAATTAAAATTTCTGTCGGGGCAGATTTTTTAAATTTGGAAAAATGTGTGGGGGTTTTTTTGTGTGTTTTCCCCCACTAACCCAATATTTTTTTAAAAGAAAAACAATTTTAAAAGACCCATGTGTTGTGCTCCCCTCGCCATTTTTCATGAATGGAATGCACATATTACACAGTGTAATAAATTGTTTTGTGCACACTTACATTCACAAAGATGGGAGCATGAGCCCAAATCCTTTCATGTGGCAAGTGAGGGAGCAATATGTATTATTATTATTATTATTATTATTATTATTATTATTATTATTATTATTTTGTTGAAAGTTAAGAACATTGTTACAAGCAATATATTACAGCCTCTATAGCCGACATATAGTAGGGGTATTTAAAATGAGAGTTGTCATAGCGATCCGTAGTTAAAAGTAGAAGTCGGCAAATGCATCCTCTTTTTTGCTCTTCAAAATATGGCAACCCTAGACAGGCAGATGGATTAACAGCTGATTCTGAATAACATGTTGTGCATTTTGAACAGCTAGTCCAGACCCAGCAGGTTCATAGAGCCACGTGGGACTGACACCTTTGTGTCCCTTTTCTCTCTGCTGGGTGAGAAACTATCACTTTCTGGCCACCTGCATAAATGGCATTGCAAGCATAGTGGCGACCGGTCCTGCAGTTCCTACCATTTTTTAAAGTGGAGCAGGGGAATAGAAAGCAAAGCGAGTCCATGCAAGTAGCTACTATCACCACAATAGCAGTCTTTACTCTCACAATTGTTCGTTCCCTTCCCACACTGCAAATGTCATTGTTTGGGGGAAAGGGCTTTCAAATTAAGCACTGCTGTGGAGTGGCACACTGAGAATTGTTGTTTAAAAAACAACAACGACAAAGCAGTTCTGCAGGATCAAAGCCAGTCGTAATACAGTGGTACCTCAGGTTAAGAACTTAATTCATTCCGGAGACCCGTTCTTAACCTGAAACTGTTCTTAACCTGAAGCACCACTTTATCTAATGTTGCCTACTGCTGCCACTGCGCCGCTGGAGCACGATTTCTGTTCTCATCCTGAAGCAAAGTTCTTAACCCAAGGTACTATTTCTGGGTTAGTGGAGTCTGTAACCTGAAGCGTATGTAACCTGAAGTGTATGTAACCCGAGGTACCACTGTAATAGCAGATTCTCATGGAAATTCACAGTGCAAGAACAACACAGTAAGTAAAGAAAAGTAGTCATTCTGAGATATCTGCAGAATGTAGGGTCAGAAGTGGCAGTATAACTACAGGTGGGGGCATGAATCAGAAGTGAGCAGGAAGCAACAGGATCTGGGAAGGAAGAGTGCCAATGTGGATTTGGACCCAGGAATGGAATTCTGTCTCAGGAAAACTCTGTGAGTTACTCTAATGGTTGGCTGCATGCAAGTGGATAGAGACACCAATCTGCATGGCGTTATGGACACTTGCCAGGTTGACACTGCATCTTGGGAAGTGCCATTATAACGTTATCAAATGGGACCAGGATGGGTGGCCCCAGGTATGTTGATACATGCTCAACCCCATGACAATTGCTCAGCCCTTACTGTTTGCCGATGACATGTATAGTCTTGGCTTGCTTCTCTTGCCAACCTGATGCTGCCTCCTTTGCTTATTTCTAGTTATTTCTGCAACGTGCCCAAAGTTCTCTGCCCACAAGTAAATGATGAATGGCACAAAAGCAAGAGATGGAAAGGGCAAGAAGACAGATGTTTTTCTATTCCCACTGGAGAAATAGGTTCTCCTTAATCAATATTCCCTCTTAGCCGAGCATTGGGTTTCTCCACCGCCCCCGCCCCCGTCCCTGCCCCCGAAGCCTAGACTTCCTCTTACGCTGTTGCCTCTGCCCCATCACCACTGAAACTTCTGCCCTTTAGATTTATCTCATTTGCACCAGCTGGAAAGACAGCATTTGGAGTGCTTTTTTGCACGGATTGTGGAACCTGAGAGGCCTGCAATGACAGGGGGAACACAAATGTAATTTGGCGCCTGCAAACATGCTCCCTGTCAAACCTAAATCCTCCTGGGGAAGGAAGCACTTTTTAGAGGAAGACTTGAAGAGCAGCAGCAGAGAAACATCTGAGAGGGGAGCCCTCAAGGTACTTTTGTTCCAGTGAGTAGGAGTCTTTAGATCCGCTTAGACATAAAAGGCGGCACAGTTCCATTCCCAAAGCCTCTGCTGAAGGAGAGGAGGGGGAAATGTGCCTGCAAAGAGAGGGAGGGGGAATCACAAATAGAGTGGTGGCTAGAAACTAGGAGGGGCATTTCTCTTCTCCCCTCCCCTTGCCTTTCCACCCCAGGAAATAAATTGGGTCAGACTTGAAAGTGAGTTTCCTCGCTGTGGATTTAATTTTAGCTCTTGCAGACTAGTTATCGTATCATAAATGCCAGGGCGATTTTTAGGAAACATGCCCAGCGAGGCTTAGCTGCTGTGTAACAAGATTTGTGTCTATTTCCTATGGTGCCATGCTTTCAATAAACAACTGTGTGTTCCCAGGGGCCTGTAGCAAGGCTGGGATGGGATAAAAGAGGCAGGCGGCTCTGTGCCTGTCCTTCAGCTGTTTGGTGAAGTGCATTTTTTGTCTAGGGTCCTGCTAGCGTATCCCTTGCCCTGGATCCATCTTTTCGTAGTAGAAAGCACCAAGCCTGGGAAGGGAAGAGGCTGTGTGGGTACCATTATCTGCCCAGTTACACAATCAGCAGTTTCTATTATAGAGTTGCCAACCAGCCTGTTTGTTCCTTGATTCTGAGCTGCTTCTTCCCCATTGCAATAGCCACAAGCCCAACGAGCTGAGAAGCTGATTCAAACCAGAGGGTCACCTAGGAAAGTGTCCTGTCTCTTCCAGTAGTTGTTGGCAGATGCTTCCAAAGCAGATGTAGGAGGAATGCACAGCATCAAGGCAACCTGTTCTCTAATGGCAATGAGGGAAATGTAATAATGTTTTGAAGATTGCATATGATGGGGGAGGAAGGGTAGTGGTAATGGTGCTGGAAAGCTTTTTGATCTAATGGAACTTTGGCTAAAATATTGTGATCATGGCTCCAAGGAACCATCACATGCAATCACCATGTAGTCACATTGCAGCCTAGCAGATGCCCTGGGCAGGTACCCTGATCTGTGAATTCCCTTAGCACCACCCTAAAGTAATTGCCATTATGTCATTACACCCCCTCCTCCACACATGACTTGCCTTGATTTGAACATTATTTTTCTTTGGGCGATCTTTTGCTATGACAAAGATTGGGCAGGTGGCAGAGATAGGTAACTAACAGCATTTCTCTCTTCTCTTCTCTCCCCCTCCCCATCCCCCTACATCTTGCTTCTTCTTTTAAATCTGTCCAATTAGTGTCTATTAGTCACTCAGTGTGTTAAAGCATTAAGAACAATTAAGGGTGCAAAGAGTTTCCAGATGCAGCGTTAGCACAGAAGCTGGCAGGCTGCTGTCTGATCCCATATGCAAGCACTCAGAGAGAAGAAGGGCATGCAACAGCAGCAGCGGCTATGGGATGGGCCTGAACGCTCCTCCGCCTTCGTAGTGAGCAAAATCCATGGGTCTGGTTGTAGTTTATACAAGTTAGTTTTACACTTTGTTCTGAGTTGTAGTCATTTACTGCGCTAGGAAAAGGTCATAGCAAATAAGAACTTCCAGTAGCAGTTTCAGCTGAATGGTAAATAGGAAGTGTTCCACAGAGAGGAACTGTATTCATGGGTGGTGTTCAACCACCTTTTTCTGCTAGCTCAAGGATTAGTTCCCCAAATTTAGTGGGTTCCGGAGGGAGGAGTGGGGGTGATCAGTCCACCGTGCAAGGAGAATTTAATCTGCTTAGCGTTACATTTAATACAACCCTGTGTCCATAGATGTAAATTGGCCAATATGTTTTCTACTGAAGTTGGGGGTTTTTTTAACGGTCATATCAGCATCCAAGAAACATCTGAAAGTATAATCGTCCAAGGTTTTCAGAACCTTAATAAATAAATAAATCCCAGGGTGACTAACAGTACAAAATCAAAGGGACAATAAAATCATGTTTAAAACACAAATGTGGCTGACTAAAAGCATGATCTGACATTTTAAAAAGAGCAGCTAAATACTACTACATAGCGATAAAACTTTGAGGTATAAAGGCCTGGGATTTTTAAAAAAAAGATATTTAAAAAGGTCTTCCCTTGGTGCCAAAATGACATCAGTATAGCTGCCAGGGAGATCTTTGGGAAGAGCACCGCACAGTTGAAGTGTCACTTGCTTCTCAGACAACAAAGCAAATGTGGCAAAGGGAGTTCTGGAATTCTGTATCACAACCTTTTCACTTCTGACCAGTGATGCACCATAACATGGCCTGATAACTACTATTAAGTTAATGGACATTTAGAAAGGTTCTTAGACTAGACTAGACAACCTGGAATAGAACTGTGCAATGTTTTGAAACCCAGGTCTGCCGCTTTGTTCACTACACCAGCCTCTCCAAAGCTTGTGCTGTCCATGTGTTTTGGAGTACAACTTCCATCAGTACCAGCTCCTGACTGGGGAGTTGCAATCCGAAAAGTATGGACAGCACCAGGTTGGGGAAAACTGCATTATACCGTACCAGGTTACACCACAAGTAAGCAAATTTCCTGCAGATCAGGTTATCCTTGTTAAGAAAGTAGGGAATGGGTCTATCCCTCTCATGAATGCTGATGATTTGGTCAGGCAAGTTGCTCCGATTCAAAACTTCTGAAATGCTCTCCAGAGGTAAGTCCTATGACATTCGGACAGATGGTGTGCATGCATGCATATATATATATATATATATATATATATATATATATATATATATAATGACCTTGTTTTTGTGCTAAGCAATTCCCTTGGTTGCTGAGTAAAGGCAGGTGGACTGTTGCTGGAAGCTAATAACGGAATCGCGAATCCACGGCTGTTGCCAGGAATTCACCGACAAACCAGTGCCAGGTTCAGAGTGTGGGTGGCAACATCAGAAGGAACTGTCAGAGGGAGCCAGAGGCTTAACAATGCCTATGTAACTGGCAATTAAAACTGCATCACATCCCCTCCTACCCTGCACTGTCCCAAGACTGCTTTGAATTAGGCTTACAAATTAAATCTATTTTGTTATGGAAGGAGAAAGTGGAACTTCCTGGCCAACTTTTATTTTGGAAGTAAACAGACCCCATATCAACAATTCAAAAGCATTAAGTAATGGATGGTTTTCTCTCTCTCTCTCTCTCTCTCTCTCTCTCTCTCTCTCTCTCTCCCTTTCTCTCTTGTCCCCCGCCCTTCCTCTTTCTACGGTGCAGGAGAAAGAGTCCTGGGCATGTCAAACACATGCAGATGCTGTTCCAGCTTCTGCAAACCAAGATGATGGGTGGATGCTTTATTGGGTTTAGCTCTAAATCCAGTTTCTAGAGAATAAACAGACAGTTTGTCTCTACAGCCCATTCTAGAGAGTTTGTTTTCAATGCCTAGAGTAGAGAATGGGGGGGGTCCCCCTTCTGCCTCTAGCTAATGTGCTTTACCGTAGGCTTGCTGAGGTGGTACAGCCTTGACATAAGATGGGCCCGCAAATTCTGAGCAACGGCAGTTATTTAACATGCAGCAAGTGTTGTGCCCAGAGAAATTTAGATGTAATGGTGTGTGTGTGTGCGTGAGAGAGAGAGAGAGAGAGAGAGTGAGTATATTCGCATGTAAATATGAGTAGGTGCTGTCCTGATTGATGGCAATTAGCATTTTCTAACGGGAACAGATGTTCAGATTGCCAGGAGGCTGGTACCTAATGCCCACGCCACCATCTGTTCCACTGGGCACTGCCACAGGAATCGGTGTTATCAATGCTGAAATGTGTCTGAGAAGTCCTTGTTGGGGTGTATTGAAGAGTCTTGAGTGAATGTTTTGGGGTTTTTTTTTTTAAAGCAAGGAAGAGAAGCATTATGACAACAACAGTAAAGATACTCTTAGGTTTACAAATACTTGGCACGGCTTATTGTGGGACTGAGGGTTTTATTTCTGAGAAGCCTTTTTTTAAGTTTTGAATCAGACAAGCAAGAAGTGAGACATTTGCGCGGCATGCAGACTGCTGACTTCTACCTTCTGTGGATGGGGCAGGTGCATTTGACATGTGGTTTTGCATGCAAAAGGTGGTTGTGTAGGTGCTGTATGTTGGCACTCTCCACTCCCAGCCCAAACTCCTTCTGCTGCCACCACTTGGGGGAAAATTTCACTTGTACATTTATAGCATGAGGGCAGTCCAGTTGTCACAGCTGAGAAGCATTAGAGCCCCGTGTCTGCTGTTGAGTCGGAAACATGCTGGGCCAAATGATTACACAGTACAGATTGGAAATAATAACTCACGCCCCCCCCACCCCCGATCAGCAACCCAGGATATTTCACTAGCCTTGCATCCATCAAATTGCACCTTTAATTTGTCTTTAAATGAAAAGCCAGGGAGATCTTGGCTTTTAATTTAACATATTTCCCTTCAGTACTTTATTTATTTTATTAATTTGCCAATGGTAAATTATTTAAGAGGGTTACATCCAAATTAGCCTGCAAAGAATTGCAGGAAGGTCTCATAGCTCTAGCGGTGTGTTGATAAATGCAAAGTGAGGCTCATCGTGGGGCTGGGTTGGGGAATAATTCTTGTTCTGCATATGCAGAATTGAGCAGCAAATTAGTGATGTACTATTCATGGAAAATCTTGCAGTTGTCAATGTTTCCCAGAAAATATCTGTTCAATATGCTGCAGGCACCCGAACGAGAGAGGGGGTGGAAGGGGGAGGGGGTAAGGTGGGGTGGATAGGATGGAATAGTAAAGATTAGTAGGAAAGATATAGGCAAGGGCACAGCATATATTGTTCTGTATAAATCGTGTGTCCACATCTTAATTGGTATATACAGTTATGATCATGCAGTTTCCTAAAAATATAATAGTATTGAACAAAGCAGAGGGCACAGGAATGTAGCTTTAGGAGTACAGAAGTCCTTCCCTAATGAGATTAGGAATCTCTTCCCCAGCCTCTTCAATAATGAATCTGATTAAATAATATTTTTAAAAAAAATCATAAGGAGGCTGAAAGAAGTGAATAGGGAACATTTTCTCTCTCCCTGTCATACAGTACTTGATCTGGAAAGTGCCCAATGAAATGAACAAGCAGGTGGCTTAAAACAAGCAAGAGAGAAAACATTTTCTCACACAGCACAGCTAACCTTTGGCAGACTGCCATCCGAAGTACTGGTGGCCAACAGCACAGCAGAATTAGGCAGCAATCCCCTGTACACACTCACCTGGGAATACTTTTCATTGAAGTTAATAGCACTTACTTCTGAGTAGGCGAGTGTTGCATTGTCAAGAAGGCATCGAAGAGGCTCGGCAAAATAATGGGGATTGCTGATGCTATTAGGCAGAACAATTACTTCCACCCCCCCCCTTTAACTTCCATTTTCCTCCTGCCCAGGACCTCCTCATAGAAACATAGGAAGCTGCCTTATACAGAGAGCCACACCATTAGTTCATCTAGCACAGTATTGTATACAATGATTGGTGGCAGCTTTCCAGGCCCTGTAGCGTATAGGCAGCAAGCGCAAGCCTTTGAGCACCAGAGTTATGTGCTAACAGTAGTCTGTACCCATCTGCAGTCTACCTCTGGACAAGGCCCAAGGATAAGACCACTTAGAGCACATTGCAGTAATCTAGACTAGCAGTTACCAATCACTGTGGCCAGACTAACCTTGTCCAAGAATGGCTGAAGCTGCTAAAAGGCACTCCTAACCACTAAGGCTACCTGGGCTTCCAGTGAAAAAGATGGATCTAGGAGGACCCCCAAACCTGTTCTTTCAGAGGTAGTGCAACCCCATCTAGAATAGGCAACCAGCCAGACTCCCAGACATAGAGAAAGAAGAGAGAGAGGTGGAGCCCATTGTCTAAGGCCAGCATCCAGTTGCGTTGCCTTGGAAGCAGCCCTTGGCTGGGGGGTTGGGTAGGAACCAAGCTGATCCGAGTGCTCATGCTTGGAGAAAGTGGCAAAATATGCAAAAGTCTGGAAAACAAAACAATGCAATGCAATGCAAAATGTGTTCCTTAGTGTAACTGTCGCATATAATCAAGAATTCAAAAACAAACAAAACAAAAATGTTTAAAATACAAATAATTCTAGCAGATGGTGTGACAGAATGATATTCGTAAATAAAAATAGAGAGAGATAAATATAATCATCAATATGTATGGTGAATGATACCCTATGTGCAATAATAGTGAACACTGTTTCCTTTCAGTGCTTATGTAGACAAAACAGCACCAATAGCACACAAAAGGAAGTTTTATAATAATAATAAATATAATAATAAATTTTTATTTATGCCCTGCCCTTCCCGGTTCAAAAGCCGGGCTCAGGGCGGCTAACAACAAATTTAAAACACTTAATTGATGCAACAAAAAACAGCATAAAATACAGTATAAAGCATGAGTAACAATAAATTCAGAATTCAAAAATCAATATAGGGGGGAAATCCATCCAATAAACATTAGATGATCACCAGGGCTAGCTGGCTAAATTAGTCCTATTTGGGCCAGTGTGGAGACCAGGGGAGAATTAGCTGTGGGATCCCAGAGCAGGTTTGAGGAGGGGAACCCACAGCTTGCAGAAGTACAAAAAACTTCAGTGCTATACACCATCATCGGACATACAACACAAGTCCTTTTGATGGCAAACTGCTCTTCCAGGCTATGCCAATGTACACTCATCTGTCATTTGGAAAGCTTAGTAAAGAACCCAAGACAGAAGTTATGGATGATATCTCACTAACAATCCAGCAGCCCTCAAAAGTAAAATATTACCAATTTCCTAACCTTTCTGAAATCTGTCCACCCAGGCTATGTGTTCTGGCAGCAACTTTTTTTCATAGGTTAATGATTAATTAGATGCCAGCTGCCCAGAGAACACAGTAAATTGGGCAGGATAAAAAATGTTAAATTAAACGAAACAACGAAAACATGTAGGGGAAAAAACCCTAAAGAGGCAAATCCCCAAGAACAGCCCAACAAGGACTGTTTATGCCAATGGCCACAGAATGCTACTGAGGGCAGGGAGAAACAGACGGAAGAGGAATGGAATGGAGCAGTATAGAAGACATGGCTGGGTGGCTCGTATCATGAACAGAAGCCCTTTGAACTGCAACATTTTGTTGCAGGTCCTACTTGTAGCTACAATTGCTAGATGCATTCCAGCCTTAACTGTCTTCACTGATGTAAGTTTTGCAACCAGAGGAGTAGCTACCCTTGAGTATGGTAAGAAACTTGTATAGAACAAGAGTCAAGGGTCGGGGAACCTATGTCCCAGTGGCTGGATCTTGTTGCCCTTTGCTGAATTTGATAAAGCCATGGATCAGGCCAGGTGTCAGCCACATTATCTGTGCCTTCAAAGCTCTCCCTTCTCAGGTAGGAGGCTAAGCTTCCCATCTGAGGAGAAACACATTTGAAGTAGTTGATAGTCAGTTGATTCACAGCTTCAAAGCGCCCCACTCCTGCTCTAAGCAAATCTTACCTGTGTTGCTCTCCTTATTTAAAAATGCTGCTGTCTGGGCTTCACACAGTAATTCAACATGTGTTTCTTCAGATAAACAATCTTATTATAGGAAATTTTCCAGACTTTCCCAATCTGTACAAAAATAAGTTCATTTGCAATTCCAAATGGTTAGGTGCAAGTCTGCAAACACAAATAAACAAAGTTTCAATTTTATACAGCATACAGATAGTGTTGCTATGTATTGCGTTTTAAATTGCAGCTCAGACGTTGTGTACCCCGAAAGCATCTATCCAGTTACAGATGAAATCCAATCCTCATTCTGATGTGTTTTCAAAATCTACTCTGGAGGAGCTCAAACACACAAGCAAGAGAAGTAGATCAACTGTTATATAATTAATGAACTACTAGGCACAATAAAGGGACATGGGTGGTGCTGTGGGTTAAACCACAGAGCCTAGGGCTTGCCGATCAGAAGGTCAGCGGTTCGAATCCCCGTGACAGGGTGAGCTCCTGCTGCTCGGTCTCTGCTCCTGCCAATCTAGCAGTTTGAAAGCACGTCAAAGTGCAAGTAGATAAATAGGTTTACCTTCCTCCAGCGGGAAGGTAAACGGCATTTCCGTGCACTGCTCTGGTTTGCCAGAAGCGGCTTAGTCATGCTGGCCACATGACCCAGAAGCTGTACTCTGGCTTCCTCGGCCAATAAAGCGAGATGAGCGCCGCAACCCCAGAGTCGGTCACGACTGGACCTAATGGTCAGGGGTCCCTTTACCTTTACCTTCGGCACAATAAACCTAACTTCATTACAGTGGTACCTCTGGATGCAAACTGGATCCGTTCCAAAGTCCCGTTCGCATCCAGAAGCGAACGTAACCCGCGTCTGCATGGGTCATGATTCACTGCTTCCGCGCATGCGCGTGACGTCATTTCGAGGACCTGTGCGAGCGCCAAAACCCAGAAGTAACGTGCTCCGTTACTTCTGGGTAGCTGTGGAACGTAACCTGAAAACGCTCAACCTGAAGCATATTCAACCCGAGGTATGACTGTACTGTGTAAGGTTCATTCAGTTGTGGAGAACCTGTGGCTTTCTGGCTATTGATAGACTGCAGCTGCCATCAGCTCCAACCAGCTTGGACAGCAGCCTGGAGGAGTGGATGTCTTGAGGGTCTCAAGTGAGCCACCCCTGCCTTAAATTACATTGTTTTTTAGCCTGTGAAAAATTAGGGGTATTAGTTCCCCATCGGCCAACCCCTTTTCTGTGTAAATGAAAAGAGAACCTTTAGGATCCCACCAGGTATGATGAGCCTCCTGCCCCAGTCTAGCTTAGGGATTGCTGACGTGGTGCCATTTTGGACTCCCAGCCCCTGCCTTAATGGCCAATGGGAAGGGAATCGTGTCGTTTGCAATCTGCAGAATCTGGAGGGTTATGTATGCCTATCCTAGTTTGTCCTACTCTGTGAGACTATTTCTGCACCCTATGTGTGGACTTTTTGCATGCCCTAGACTGGGTTAAGAAAATTGGAGTTACTATTTTCTTCTTCCTCCTCCATTTTCTCTCCCCCACTCCCCACATTTCTTTGTTATGGCAGGCATACAAATGCTAAAAGGACCTTAGAGGACGGTTCTTTGTGGTCCTTATGCAGAGGCCTAGTCTTCCAATGTAGAGGCACGCCTTATTTCGTTCTTAATGTTCTCAATGTTTCAGAAGCTGGCCGTTGCTATCATACTGATGCAGCCTGACAGTTGGTGGAAGTGTTTAATGAATTTACTGTCTCCTAAACAGCACTGGCACTTGCTTTATTCCACAGGCACCTCTGGCTAGTGCTGTTGCTGTGCCGGGTACCTTGGCGTTGCAGAAGAGTTGCACCTGCTCCTGTCCCCTCCAGAGATTCTGGAAACCTGCAATACTCCTTGCTGTGGAGCTCTGGTGACATAGCACTGTCAGAATAGGAAAGTGATATGCCCATGACATGTGCCTTTCACCTTTCTGAGTACCATTAAAAAATAATAATCCAAAAAGGCTCATGGCTCTTTGCCTGCTTGCCTTGTAACATGCTTTCTGCAAAGAGGGATACTCACCTATGTTTCTTTGCTGAGCAGGGTGTGTTTTAGATAGCTCAGTGTGTAACAGCAAGAGGATTCCTATTGTCTGAGATGCACAGTGCCTGGCCTGTGGTCCACCAATACAAATTACCTTGTCTATTGGCACTGAGAGGGATGTGATAATGGGCCAGGAAAAAGTTGTTCATCTTCTTCTCTGTACTAGTCTTGCTTTTAAAATCTTCCTCTCTCTTTTAAAAAGTATGCAATACATTTATTAAACAAAGAGTGCTTTCATTTCTGGGGGGTGTTCATGGAAGGCTGTTTGGATTCCCCCTTCACTGCTTTTCAATGGGAACTGGAGTGAGCAACCCAAATCCCAAGTTTCCAGCAGTTGTGTGTACTTGAATGATGGCCATTGTTGCCCAAGGCCTTCCTGCTACTTGCAGGTCAGTCGGTGTCCTTCAGCCCTGGACTGTGTTTCTTCCTCTACTGCCTCTGTACTCAACTGCTTAAACATTTTCTTGGGCAGATTTTTCCTGCCACTTTGCATATTGATTCTAACAACATAATGTGGCACACAAAAAGCATGTGACATGTAGAGCATGTAGAGCATATTTCTTTTCCTAGTAGAGCATGTAGAGCATATTTCTTTTCCTAGAAGTTTGTTCTCTAACCCAGAGCCTACATTAGACTTTCTGCAGAGACAATCGGATTTTGTAACTCGAATGAAGTGCATTGGAGAAGTAGTGAACAGTAGCCTGGTTCACACTTAACAGTTGGGTGGTTGTATTTTCTTAGAACTTATTCTAGTTAGAGACTGTTCAGCTGTACAGTTACTGACTTACTAAACCTTTGGTTCTGACATCCTGGTTTAATTATACTTCATTTAACTGTTCTGTCCAAAACATGGAACTCTGGCTTAATGCCAGTTTGAAGTTGATTTACAATCCCTGTTAGCAAACCCCAGTTTCCCATTTGGGATGTAACATCCAACCATGGTTTAATTAAACCAGAATGTAAGCACTGAGTTAGGGGATACGCAATGAGATGGTTAAGGAGGGGGTACATGGTCCTGTCATTCATTCCTGGCTGCTAAACTATGGTTTAGCAAGCTGGGAATTGTATATATATACTGGGCTATTGTATGCCTTAAAATGTAAGGCTTACATTGATCATGTGGGTTTATGTCTGGGGGAAAGCAATGGCAGAAATGAATACATTTCCTTGAAACAAGGGTGTTTTCCCCCCCAGCCGGAACTCACCGGAATTCAGTTCTGGCACCTCTCAGGTGGGCGCCATTGCCATTATAAGAGAACAATGGAGGCGTTTATGGTGAATTCTGGCACCTCTTTTTCTAGAAAAATAGCACTGCTTGAAACTGTCCTACAGGCAGCACTGCCACGTGGAGAAGCGTTTGGACTGCCTAAGGGTGAAATGGAAATTGGGGTGCCCACTTGTGGGTTTGGGAATATTAGTATGACTTAATAATCACATGGTTTGTGTGTATATATGGGGGTAGAGTGCCTGTCCCTAACAAGCTTGCAATCTGACAGTTGGAAAAACACCCAACATAAAGACAAAGGTAGCAAGGGATCAATGAGGGAAAATGCAACAATATACAGTTATGCTAAGTGGTACGGTTGTTGGGTGGGTGACAATTAAGGGGTTAAGCCAAAGCCTTTATAGAAACACTGAGTTTTGAGGGAGGATTTGAAGGAGCGAGAGATTGAGGGAGAATCACATCCATGTTCAAGGAAGGCGTTCCAGGCACAAGAGAGAACGAGCAGAAAGATAGCCAGAGACCTTCAGGTGACTGAGGATGATAGAATTGCAGGAGCAAAGGTCACAGGGAAGGACATATCTGAGATAAGGGCAGAAAGATACAGTGGGGCAAGTCTGCGGAGACCTTTTGAAGGTTAAGGTTTGAATAAAAGAGGGCAGGCAGCTTTTCTCTCTCGGGAGTTTTATATGCTATTCTCCTCCGTCTAGTTCAGCATTGCTATTCAAGGCTCTTCAAGCTTCTATAGGATGAATATGTGTTGTTTTTTACATCCAAGGGTTGTAAGTGTGTGTGTGTGTGTGCGCGCGCGCAATACCCTGCTCATGGATGCAGAATTTATACTTGCACCTTCTTACTAATTCCTTCTCTGCTTTCTTTCACCATGCTGCCTGCCAAGAGGCTTGGAACACCAATCAATTGTTGTTCCTGCTCAATAGTCAGACGGTGCCACCGGTGTGCTTCCCCACCCCCATCGAGATGGAGCTGAGCTTCCAATTTAGCCAGTGCGCTCCAAGATCGATACGCCAATCTTTACGTGCTCTCTGTCCCCCCCACCCCCAGTCAGCCTTGAACATTAGTGGCAGCAGGAGCTGGCATGAGCTGCCCGCACCCCAAGCGCTAATTATTACGAATTCTAGTGCAGTCTAGAAATTGGCTGAGCAGTTCCTTTTTGCTGTCCTGGGAGCCAGGAAGGGCAAAGCGTGGGAATAAAGTATTTCAGTTCAATGATACTTTACTGGCATGGCAAGTGATGAGAGTGTTTTCCTCACATTTGTGATATTGGAGGACAAAGTGTCTGCACTGGTCTCCCTTTGATCACATTGCTTGTATAATCCTTCTGCTATTTGTATATTCTGTGTTTGCTACTCAATACCTAGTCAGATGTTTCATGCAGGATCCATGATTGGCTCTCGACTCCTGATGTATTCTCCCTCTACAAGAAGCTGCAGGGGGCAATTTTCAGAGCAAGGCTGCAGTTTCGGATGGGGAGGTGGCCATAATCCTCCTGGCCCCATGCCATGGCCCTGTCAAAGCCCAGAAGTGCTACTAGCTGTTGAAGGGAAAACATGTAGACACCCATATTGTGACTGGGGTTAATAGCAACTGGGGGAGGCAATATGTACTGATATGGAAAGAGTTTACGAGCAACAACAACAACAACTCTGCAAGAACCACCTTTAAAAGCGTGTTCCAGAGAAGAGAAGTAGGAGCCCTTAAACACCCAAATGTAACAGAACACAAACTTCAAAAAGACTTACTAAAGCTAAGCTGGTCTGAAAGGAAGAAGAAGCCACCTGAGCATTTGATCTGGTCAAATTAAGTTGATTGATTCCCACACACAACCATGGTCGGTGAGGAGTGTAGTTAAGTATATGCAAAGTTGTGTGGGTATTTGAGAGTTAATGCCAGAGATTTATGGAAACTGCTGGGTTGGCAACAAATGCCTGTCTCTGTGGTAGAGATTGGAGCCTTCTGACCTAGTATATTTATAGAAAAATAAACTTGTACCTCTTACCTGGCTGAATCTGTTCCTTGGAAACACATTACAACAAAATGAATATAACAAGAAGTTTAGAACCAGCAGAATGAAGAAGGACACAAGGAGCTGAAGAGAATATGAAGCTTATGATAAATATAAAAATGACAAGATGGCTGAGGAAAAAAGGAAGATGTGGTCAATGCACTAAGCTAACCTCCAGCCAACTTCTGTGACATCAGAACAGGTAATCCAATGGTAGCTGAGATAAAGTTGCCAGTTTGCCACAAGTTAATTCTCACTGTTCATAAAACATGCAAACAAGTAGTACAAAAGTGATTGGGTCATATATCAGAGAAAATCACTTGGTGTATTGCCTAAATGTATTGAGAGCCAGTGTGGTGGTTAAGAGCGGTAGACTTGTAATCTGGTGAACCGGGTTCGCTTCCCTGCTCCTCCACATGCAGCTGCTGGGTGACCTTGGGCTAGTCACACTTCTCTGAAGTCTCTCAGCCTTCACTTCACAGAGTGTTTGTTGTGGGGGAGGAAGAGAAAGGAGACTGTTAGCTGCTTTGAGACTCCTTAGGGTAGTGATAAAGTGGAATATCAAATCCAAACTCCTCCTCCTCTTCTAAAAAGGTGCAGACTGGAGCTGAGGCAGATGTCTCTGGACAGTAGATTCCATAGTAGTTCCACTATTGAAAATGTCTTGTTACTATACCTCCTATGTTGGCTGCTGATTTCATCTCTCCAAAGGACCAGGTACTCTATACTTGATCTTCAAATACAGGAGGGCTCAGACCGGCCATGTGTGTTCCAGAAACTGGAGAACTGTTCTGCCCTGAGAGTGCTGCTGTGCTGAGTGGCTTTGAACCCGGGCAAGATATTTATATCCAAGTCAGGTGTGAGATGCTTCTGCAGGGTCCTCTGTTGGTTTGCTTGTTTGAATGCCTACGTTGTTCCATCCTGATGGCTCCAAGTGGGTTACAGTGACATGGTTCCATGAGGCTACTGCAAAATCCTATTTACATGCATTCTAACAATTGATGTTTAATTTAAATGATTTCATATTGTTTGTTAATTACTTCTTAAAACTTGTTTCCATCTGAACTGCCTAAGATTGTTTGCATAGATTTGCAAATGCCAAATTGTCCGTTTAGCTTGATTACTAACAAAAGTGGAATTCAATTAGTGTGTGCTCAATATTCATTGGTTTGATTTCTAGGCAACCAAAATTTTGCCTCAGTCTTTAAACCTAGTTGGACATAAGTTTGAATCGCCTTTCACCATTCCAGCCCAGGTTATTTTCAACAGCTTGTTTTCACATCTTCCCACTGTCACACTTCAACCAGCAAAATATTATTTGCCTAATGAGCGACCCCGCTATAGGTGACTCAGATTCACCCTTGCTTATCTAGGGTTATCTAATAATAAGCTGTGGACTACAGCTTGGTGTGTGTCTGGTGAACTAGCTATATGGAGGAATGAATATATTAATAGAATCAGAAATATCAAGATAGTATAAAATGCAACATTCACCAAGATGGACTATTCAGAACTCCAAATTGGATGACACAAGATTCATTAAACCCAGGGATTCTAAAGATACCTAGCCTCCATCTGGTCAGAGCATCGCTCTGGCCTCACTTTTGCAAGTGCACTCATTGCCTAAATACAAAATGCCTTTGTAGTCCAGTGTTCTTCAAATTTGGGTCCACAAATGTTGCTGGTCTCCAATTCCTATCATTCCCAGCCACTGGGGAAGAACACTAAATTATAGCCAGCCCCCTGGAAAAGTATGATTTCCTAGAAAAAATACCAGGCAGGTGAATGTTCAGTCTTGCTTTGGATTAAACTTGCTCTGTTGTTGTTATCTTTTAAAAAAATGGTGCACATCTCTTCTTCCTGATTTACCATCTCCTGGCTTAATACAAAGAGCCGACTGTTGCAGTTTATAAAAATGGAACTGAGTGGGAGCCATTTCGTGTGGGAAGCTGTTTTTCTTTTTTTCTTTTATGAAGATGCTTCCCCGATGATTTGGCCATTTTTAATCATACCGCTGCAACCTGGCATATTAGTTTGGAAGACTTAGAGCCCTGATATGAGCTGATGCACAAATGCATATCTCATCCGTGCGCGAGATTTGTTGTTGCTGCTGTCTTCCCTGTCCCCTATTCCTGCCATCTAAGGAGACTCCATAACCAGGAGCATGAGACTCTTGATTCCAGGGTTGTGGGTTTGAGCAAAAGATTCCAGCATTGTTGGACTAGATGATCCTGCTGTTCCCTTCTAACTCTTCTATGATTCTATACCACCCCTTCCGTGAGCCCAACCATAGCTCCCACCATTTTTGGTTGGGATTTTCTACAGCAGAGGGGGCTAAACCCAAGTTTGGGAGCCGGATCCAGCCCACAACTCATTTTTTTCTGCCTTCCCAATGTTGGCAGCAAATAGCATGAAGATGATGATGATGATGATGATGATGATGATAATTGTTATTGTTTTTTAAAAGTGGACACTGTTGGAGTGGGTTGAGCCCAGCAACTTGTTGGGGATGCAAATCACCCTCTTCTTGGCCATCAGATGAGTGGAAGGAGACCGATAATTTCCCTACCTCAGCCAAGGGGTGGGTGCTGTGTGCCTCTGTCTGTCCCTGCAGGATGTGCATGGGAGAATGGAATGGGCGCACCCATGGAGGTAGCCAGGTTTTTTAGTAGGGGGCAGGCCTTTTGTTGAGGGGGGCAGAACCTCAGTTAGCTATGCATTTTTATCGATTTTATTGATTTGGGGGGGCAGCTGCCCCTCCCTGCCCTCCTGGCTATGCCCATGGAAACACCCACCACCGGCTTGCCATAAAAACTGGATTGGCCAAGGGTAAATGTGGTGCACACAGGCCAAAAACGTGAGCTGCTCTGACCTACAGGGACAGATGTATGTGTAAAAAATGGATGTGGCAAAGGACATCACATGCTTCATGATCAAACATGTCAGTGCCTGACTTATAGACTGCTTCAGAGCCCAGGGGTAATGGTAGAGAGCTTTCCCTCTTCTCTCCAGCAGATTGAGAAACAATAATAAAGGTTGTAGATGTGGGAGGGGAATCCAGAGCAGACACTCTGAGATGGCATGTGTGTATGTGTGTGTGTGTGTCCCATGTCATAATGCCAGGAGTGTATTCACTTGTTTATAGAAAAGTCCTGTGTTACTGGGTGTCATGGAAGTGTGTGTGTGTCCTTTATGAAGTTCCAAATGCTGGACTTTATCAACGCAGAGGAACTCCTTTGCTTCCCCCCACCCATCCCAAGTAAAACCTTATTTGTGAGGTTCTAAACTCACCCAGTGAACTATTCCAGCATTTTTTCCCATCTTATCCCCTGCGCACAAGGGCACTGGCCACTGATCCTGAAAAGCAAGTAAGTGTAGGGCATCCCAGGGTGTGTACGTGTGCATGTCTGCACCATCTGATGCCTGCAAAGAAGTGTGAAATGTGGCATGAAATGTGCAAACAGCCCTGGGCTTGTGGAGGTTACTTCATCATGTCCCATGCCTCTCACATTGCTGTTCTGCTTACATTTTTCTGGCAGAGGCAGGCACGTTCTCAGTCTTCCCTTGGAAGCCATGGCTGGAGTTAGGTTTTGCCAAGGTAAGCAGGGATTTGTTTGTTTATAATATCTACCTATACAGATACAGTATATACATATAAAAAAATCACATGAAGATTGTTACAGTAAAAAACATCACAGCACTATCCCTTTCCTTAAAAGTAAACGACTGTCATTAGAGAAGAAGACTCCAAAGCGTTGATTGCGGCGAGCTGCTGATTCTGTAGGTTTATCCTATCTGACCTTAAAAACAGCCATAAAGACAGGAAGCATAAAATCATAATCATCATCACCACCATCATCATTTATTTTAAAGAAGCATTTACTAAGTCCTTTCAGTGAAAGCAAGTTGGCAGGTTGCCTCTTCTTTGCTGCATGACACTGAAATCTGGGGAAGCCCTCAATAAGGGCTGGATCTACACTGATTGTAAAAAACGCTGTAAAAAAAGTAATAATAGCTCTCAGTGCAGTTTCCCATTGACGGCGGATCGCTGCTCTAAAGCGCCCTCTGGTGTCACATTTTTATAACACATTTTAACATTATAACTGATCAGTGTAGATTTGCCCAAGGTGCCCTGCCTGTATGTGGTGGAGGGGTGGACAGGGATGTTATTTTTCTAACCACTTCTGCTGGATGGGCTGCCAAGACTCCCGAACGCCTTTGCTGCCTCATCAGTTCTGCTAGCTTGTGGAGCCTAATGTTCCATCCGTTTCTGAACAGGAAGTGTGCTCGGAAATGGAGATTGGAGTTTAAATCAGACTGTGGTGGCTAGAGCAGAATAGAGTTGTATCCAAAACACGCTAGGGGAAACCAGGTTGATGAAGGCTGATTAAATATTCAAGGGCTACCATGCAGCAGCAGCAAACTGTGAAGAAGGAAAATTCATACACTAGCTCTTGTTCTGCCTAAACTGGGAAGATCAGGACTAAGACATCAGGAGAAGGGAGAGGGCTGCTGCTAGATCTCAAGCTTTGGCCCAGAGATTCAGTCTTTGAAGTGCTTTCTTTGGTCCAACAGTTTAAATCTCTGGGCTTTCAGCTAAACCCACCCAGCATGCTGATGTGTTTGGCAAGCATGGGGGAAGGAAGATTTATACGTGTGCATGGTGGGCATGTCAAAATATGTTTAAAAAAGGAAAGTAGAAAGTAGAATAGGTTGCAGTGGAGGCAGCAGTAGTAATGGCAGCATGTGCACATTGTACTTCATGGCAAACTGGCTTGGTCCTGGCATCCTATTGGGTTGCATGCTTCTGGTGGCAACTTGCAAGGCTGTGTTTTTTGCCAAACACGGTGCAGTCCCCTGTTTTAGCTGGCAGTGCTGTGTAGCAGTAGTGGTGGTAGCAACCCAGCATTTCCTAGCCAGCACTGAGAAGGAAGCTGGATCTGCAATCAGAGAATATTACAAAACACAGAACTAAAGGAAGAATTTGGCATCAAACTCGCCTGATCGTTCAGGCAGCACCAGCATTTCTGCTTGCCAAACAGAACACACACACACACACACACACACACACACACACACACACACACACAGACACACTGCCATATTTGGGAGAGGTGCAGGGCATGCATGAAACAGAAAGGAGGGGAAGCCTAGTGGGAACACTTGCACTGGCTAGTGCCCCGGGTTAGTTGAATCTGGGCTGTAGGAACCTTCCTTGTACAGGGTCAGACCATTGGTCCACCTGCCTCAGTATTTTCTCTGCTAATTAGCATTGGCCCTCTATTGTATCAGGCAGGGGACATTCCCAGCCCTACCAGAAGACATCAGGGATTGAACCTGGGACCCTTGCTTGAAAAGCATGTTCTCTATCACTAAGCCATGGTCCTCCCTCAAGGGCTGTAGTCGGAGAAGGGGGTGATGAAACGTGTTGAAGGCCGAAGTGGAGGAGTTGTGATCAGATCTCCTGGTGTCTATATTTTTAGCGTTAAGCAGTCTGGGTTTGGGGTATGTATGCTGAGATGATTTGATGCAAGGGTGCTTAATCTTTTATCACTATGCAGTTTTCACACTCTTAATGATGCCCCAGCCACAGTTTGCCCTGCTTCAATGGAGTAAATAGCAGTTTGGGGGGTGCAATTTAATTTGAGGAAATGGCACGGGAGTGGAAAACTTAAGCTGTTCTGTTCTTATTTGGAGATTCAGTCTCTGTTTTGGCACTGAGAGTGTGTCATATTGGGGGGGTGTATGTGTGTGTCTGCGCGCGCGCGTTTGAGGTTTGTAAATGGTGGATGGGGTGCATGGTGGGTATAAGTGCACATGGGGATGCATTGGTGTATGTGATGTAGTAGTGTTGGCTCACTTTCTTGTTCTGTGGCTAGGTTCACTTAGTTTGAATTATGCGCTTTTAGCTCTTTGTTTGTGCTCATGACCCACTTTGAACTTGGAATACGTTAGCGTTGATCTGTGTTGGCCTGAAATAGCATATGAATGCACGTATAGCTTGATGGCAGTAGACTTGTGAACATATTGAATAGCTATGCTGAATGCTTACAGTTGCTATCAGACATTTGTCTTCTGAGCATTGGCAAACCTGAGACATCATCAAGCTCTGTCTCATGAATCTTAGGCTTTCAGCTGCTGTAGCAAGGCTGGACAGAGAGACTGAGGGAAATCATGATTGTATGGAGAGGTGAATTGTATGTCAGTGTGTGCAAGCAAGCAAGCAAACAAACAAACAAACAAACAAACAAACAAACGGTATTCCTGGATGCCAAGACCCAAGTTTAGAGCAAATAAGCTTTGGTGAGAGAACCCCAGCAGAGATTTAAAATCACAAAATATGCATCAAAGTAAAGCATAGAAATATAGGCTTAAAAATATGCCATTGTGAGTTCCAAAACTTCCTCCAACATAGGAAAAGACCATACGTTGGGTAAGTTAAAATTAGTTTACTTACAAATTCTTCAAAGGTCTGGTTCATGTGATTATCCATACAGCATTCATAAAAAAGTTGCACAGGCAGTAAAACCTGGCTTAGTGACAGTGGTGGAAGTTTTTCAATTATTGGTATAGGAACTCAAGAGAGGCTTGTTAGAGTCATACAGTCTGGAGCAACCAGCTCAGACCTTCCCAAACGTTGAGCTTCTCGGGTAGACTGGAGGGGAACAAAGTCTTGATTACCTAGTCCCTCCCAAGGTCTTGATTACCTAGTCCCGCCTGGAAGGATGGCTTACTTTGTGGTGTTAACTCCTTCATGCATTAATTAGACTAAAGCATGTTGGTTATGTGAGGCTGGTTATCCCTCACTGCAGACTGAGAAGACCTGGCAGGGTTATCAAAGAACTAGTATTAAGAAGTATTAAGATAAGGAAGGTAACATGGTGGATTAATTGGATGATAATCTTGGATAGCAAGTTTGCTATCCAGCTGGCAAGGTTGCCCTGTTGCACTGATGGGGTAGCAGAAGAGTCATAGGATGCTCTCCATGTTGCAGCCAATCTGACTTGTTTCCTCAAGTCCGTTTATCCCCAGGCAGTTTAATAGCCCCTGGGTTGCTGGGTTTCTTGGTCTTAGGAGAGCTTAGAGGTTGCAGTAAAGGCAATTTAATTTTGTGCTCCCTCCCCAACATTCCTCCACTGCTCAGCCCTCTCAGGGGAGTCTCTTGCTCTGCTTCGAAGTTTTCTTACTGCGATGATCATTCTTTCTGCTCTGGCATCCGTTACAGTGACAGCAGCCGGGGAGAGCGGGGCGATCGGAACAAATTTCTCATAAAAAGGAGCTAAGTTGATGAAACCATTACAGTGCATGCATCCTGTACTCGATCATTGTGACACATCAGTGGGGGAGGCGTGGGCAGGACACACACGTGCACGCGCAGACACACACACACACACACACACACACACACACACACTAGCATCCCTCCAGGCAATCTGGGGCACATTCTGTCCCTTTTTTATTTCCCACTGCCCCTCTTTCCTTTTTCTCTCGCTCACCACCCTTGCCTGTCATGTGAGCTTGCAGTCAGTGCCCACCTCCAGGCAGTCTGCTCCTACTTGCTGATGCAACTGCTAATGCTTGGCAGAAAGAGCCCAGTTCCACCACTCCAGTCACCAGCTTCTATACTGGAGCAAGAATCAGTGGTCTTGATTTCCCTGATAATAGAGCCATTGGGAGCAGGCAGTGCTCCACAGAGCCCAGTTGTTGCTCCAGTGCTTCATCTAACCTTTCCTTTCAGACAAAAGGTGCGTTGGGTGGGTGTGCCATTCCTGTCTCTCATTCATGTACAGAAGGATGGCAGGATTTGCGTACAGGTGGGACATGAGACTGGGAGGCATTTTAAGAGGACTGGCCCACTCCTCTGATGGATGACTGATCATCCTCAGCTTTAAACTCAGGACAGCACTATATGTGAACCGTTGCAGGAAACCTAGGTGTTACTCCCATGTGCATGTACCACTTGAGTATATGCACCCTTTGTGTGTGCATGGCATTTCTGAATCTGGGCTTAATATGTGTGCTTACATGCGTATTTTAGGGCACAACTATATGTTAGGCAAGGGACGCGGGTGGCGCTGTGGGTAAAACCTCAGTGCCTAGGACTTGCCGATCGCATGGTCGGCGGTTTCGAATCCCCGTGGCAGGCTGAGCTCCCGTCGTTCGGTCCCAGCTCCTGCCCACCTAGCAGTTCGAAAGCACCCTTAAGTGCAAGTAGATAAATAGGTACCGCTTTATAGCGGGAAGGTAAACGGCGTTTCTGTGTGCTGCTCTGGTGCCGGTTCGCCAGAGCAGCTTCGTCACGCTGGCCACGTGACCCGGAAGTGTCTGCGGACAGCGCTGGCTCCCGGCCTATAGAGTGAGATGAGCGCACAACCCTAGAGTCTGTCAGGACTGGCCCGTATGGGCAGGGGTACCTTTACCTTTACCTATATGTTAGGCAAGAGATCTGTGACAGGAATCCCTAGTACTAAAGACATTGCAGAGTTTTGGTACCACCACCGAAAAGGCTT
Source organism: Podarcis liolepis (assembly GCF_965112155.1). NCBI lineage: Eukaryota > Metazoa > Chordata > Lepidosauria > Squamata > Lacertidae > Podarcis > Podarcis liolepis. The sequence continues at coordinate 30,637,605 of NC_139555.1, forward strand.
CACATCCTATACTGCAGGCTTCCTCAACCTCGGCCCTCCAGATGTTTAGAGACTACAGTTCCCATCATCCCTGACCACTGGTCCTGCTAGCTAGGGATGATGGGAGTTGTAGGCCAAAAACATCTGGAGGGCCGAGGTTGAGGAAGCCTGCTATACTGGGTCGTCTGATCTCACATAATGACAAGGCAGAAAAGCAGGGGCCTCTGAAGCTGATCTGAAACTTTGGGGAGGTTCTTATGGCAGTGCCAGTGCCAGACGTTTTATGGGTCCCAATCTTCTTCCTTTCCACTCTGCTAATAGCAGCATTGGGGGGCAGAAGGGAAAACCCCACCCCATCCCCAGCTCTGATGCTCTGAGCCAACTGTACTTTCCCCACAGTGGTTGCTTCTCGTGGTTGTTTGTTTCCAAGAAACATGTCAGGAGATCTGCCATGTAGTTTCACTCTTAGTTTCACACTTGGCTGAAGAAAACACCAGAGCAATACAAAATATTTGCTACTCCACAATAATCATAGCTTGTAGTTCTGTCCTCCGAAAGGCTTGTTCTCTGCTGCATCCGTACAAGAAGCACCAGCCCAACATTGTTGTTGGCAAAGGTAATCTAGTTCTCTTTCAAATAGCACATGCTTCTTGTTTTGTCAAGTGGCTGTGTTTTCTTTTGAAGAAGAAGAGCTGGGTTAAAGTAGGGTGCATTCACACGTAGAATCAGCCTTCCCACACTAATTTTCTGGCCAGGAATAGGGATGGCTGACTTCATCTTGTTGTATTTATTTATTTGGATTTTTATTCCTCCAGCTCCTGAAGCTCTTCTGCCAACAAATGGTGACTCCTTCCAAATCCCACGCCAGTTCTGTGTTGTGTAACATGCTTGTTATGATTTATCCACAACCTCGTGCACTACTATCTACAAGGGAGCCCATTTTTCGATCCTATATAATGGCTCAGGCTAGAGGGCCTCAGGGGCAAGCCTGCGTTGCAAAACATATGTGTAAACAGAGGGGAGAAGGAAGTAAAGTACATGAGAAATTGCCAGATAACGCATCAGAATGTTAACTGAAGAGTAGATTTATTTATTTTTTTAGTGTTAGAAAGAGAGAGGGGTGCCCCATTGTTCCCTTAACTTCCCAGTTCCCTTGCCTCTCTGTCTCCTTCCCAGCAGTAGCACAGAGCCCCTTCTTTCCCCTGCTTCTGTATGAAGGCCGCTTTTCCTTTACACCTTTACACCTGTCTCATCTACCTACTCTTTCCTTAAAGTGCCTACTTCTCCATCTTTGGTGAGTCTTTGGGTCAGCAGAAGTGTCCTATCTGCAAGCTGCTTTTCCCACTTTCGAATTCCCAGCTCCCTTGCTTTCCAGCCTCTGCTCTCTGTTCCTGCAAAATGCAACGTCCCCTGCTGTCCCTCGACACTGTGTTGAAGCTTCTTCACACTACCCCCTTCCTTAGTTCTTTGCTTCTCTTCCCCCCCAGCCTTTGCCCTAGATTTTACAGGTTGGTTTTGAAAGTCAGCTTGCATATGCGGGGACAGACTGTACGCTTTGAGAGAGACTCTCTCATGGAATGAGGTTCTGTACATAGGGCTTCTTGGACTCCCCGACTGCAGTACCATTACTGTGGTTGCTGGGAGTAGTCCTTTCCACACTGAGCAAAGAAGTCTACAAGATCTGGAAGGGCCTCACTGGGTAAGGTAGAGCCACTGCATTACCTTCCTGGCAGGTGGGTCACTGTTGCTTATCAGGAAGGAGGGGGGAAGCAACAGGGAGGTCAGCTCAGTGCGAAGACACTGGTGGAGCCACTCTAGTGCTCTGCTGGTGTGTTTGCACTACACAGCTTCTCCTTCTTGGTAAGCAACAGAATCCCACCATCCCATTTGGCAAGCCACTTCAGCGAAAACTCTGGAATGCAATGGGAAACACAGCACCATGTGAACTGTAAATCCTGTTTCTGTTGTGTCAGCATTGGCAATCTAGAGTGCTTTTGGTCACTGCCTGTTAAGTTCAAGGTGTGTGTGTGTGGGTAGGCCATGTGCCCAAATAATTTGCTCCACAGGCATCAGGCTGGGACCCCTTCCATGAACACAGAACCAAGCTTTAGTACCACAACTGGTTTGGACACTAGCAACAGGCTATTTTGGTTTTGTTCAGGACGCCGTTCAGTGAAGAGGCATTCAGAAGGCAACTGTTGCATCAGAAGTTTCACATGAGGATGGGGCCAACTCATCCCCCCTGAAAGGTTTCCATAAAGGCTTTTCAGGTTAACAGGTTTCCTTTAATATCACCCACTATGACGTGGTAAGCTAAAACTAAGGCTTACCAAAACTGTGTGTAGATGCCCAAGGTTCGGCTTAGTGTGCTGTCCAAACCTCAGGCTCACAGGACAGGGCTTATTCATCTATCAATGAGCTGCACAACTCATTTTTGTGAATGTAGAACCTCAATAATGAAAGCAGATTCCACTCCTTGTCAGAGCCTCTCCTGCTGAGGCCCTAAGGGGAAAAGAGTATTAGCTTGCAGCATACATTGTCTTCTGTGTCTCTCTCTCAGTTTTTCATAGATTATCCAGTGGCTCTGCTGGCTGGCCGTCTCTGCTTCTGCCTTCCTCTCAGTGGAGCTCTCATACCTTCTGCCAGGGCAGAATCAGAGGTTGTCTTCTCCTCTCCCACCCCCATAAACTAAGCAGCTCATCTGTGGCCCTGTCAGCTCCACGATTTATACTCGGCCCCTGCCAATTGCTGCCTCACCCCTCTCCCGGTTTTATCCCTGTCATAGATCACTTGAGGCGCCTTGCATCGCCACCACAGGGACACTTCATCACACAGAAGTTCCACCTTGTCATTCTCATACTCCTTTGGGGAGAGAGGGAGTGGGAAGAGGAAACGGATTCGGTGATGTTAAAATAATGGCTTAGCAGGAGTTGAGAGAGGGAGTGGTGGGGAAACCCAAGAACAATGAGACTGAGGTCTGCTTCCTTCCCCAAGAGAAGGACCACATCTCTGTATTTATTGGTGGTGAGGGAGCAGGTGGTAAGGAGGGCCAGGCACCAGTCAAGCCTGGAGGGAAGGAAGTCCAAACCAGTTAGCACTTCCTTGCTTATGCTTCTGGTCTCCACTGCAGCTTCATGAATTCACATTTTATATGTGTGTGTTTTAACTCTGCTGTGCCATGCCCTGTTTCTGCCCTTGTAGAGGATGGATTGCAATGTTTTGGCACTGTCCCTAACCCTCCCTATAAACCTTTCCTTACACAGACAAAAAACTGACTCCCAACCAAATGTCCTTGCACCCACTCCTTTTTGTCCTACTGAAATAAATTTCACATCCACCCACATGCACAATCGAAACACTCTTCCCAGATTCATGATTCCTTTCTCAACCTAGTCACTCAGACTTGTACAACAGGGATGGTTAAACCTGTGGCCTTCTAGATGGTTCAACAGCTCCCATCATCCCTGATCATTGGCTTTGCTGGCTGAGGCTAATGAGAGTTGGAGTCCAACAAGATCTGGGCAACCACAGGGTCCCCAGCTCAGTTGTGCAAGATTGTCCCTGTGAGTTGCATAAATAGCGCGCATCAGCATAGAGTTTCAGGCCTGTTGGTTAAAATGAGAGTTACTCTGCTCCCAGTAAAGTGGTGCTGCACAAAAGAGACTAGAGGTGTGATTGGTGCATTGTGTCACTTTTCCCCAACGTGGCCAGCCAGATTTATTGGACTACAACTCCTATCATCTCTCATCATTGCCCATGCTGGGAGTTGGAGGCTAACAGCTTCTAGAGGGACAACCCAATTTCCTTCCCAGATCAAAGCCCTTAAGGTTATCTGGCTGCAGTATTTGAGTGTGAAGTGGACCCTTGTAAAGAATGACACCGAGCAGGCTATCTTCATCAAGGGAAACTACAATTCCTTAGTCAGAGGAGGTAAGGAAATCCAGAGCATTGCTATCATCCAAATTGCCTTCAATGGTCTGCAAGCTTTTGTGCCAGCCTTTCATGGATCCTTGCAAGGTATTGCTAAATATAACAGTTTGGTGGGGTTAAGTTGATCTGAGCTGGCATTTTGGAAGTCCAAAGCAGCTGCACTTTTAGCGAGGGGCAGGTGACCTTTGTTGACTTCTTGATGGTTGAAAATATATCAACTTGAGTTGCCCCTCTCCACAAATGGCCATGAGTTTTGAATGGGAAAAGGGAGGCAACATAGACAGGACCCCAGCCCTAAAAGTATCACTTTTTAGAAGCCATCCCCTATTCCAAATATGTCTTACCTCTTGACCTGGGAAATGCACAAATCAGTTGACCTTTTCTGCTTGGGCTTCACAACCAGAGCTGCAATTCTCATAGGCAAAGGAGCTGATTGCTTGAACACCAGCAAACGCTTATTTGGCTGGACTTCATCCCCATTCAGTTTCCCACAAGCCCTGGAATTCCTGCAAGTGCATTAGATTATACTAACAGACTGGCTAACATAATTAATTCTTGGTACTGAGTGGAGTGGGGTTGGTGGGCCACATTTGCAGGGAGAATGCAATCCTGACTGGCCTTTTTGCTTGCTTAAATTTATCGCATAGCTAGGTGCAAGAAACATCAGCCTTCTCCCACATCTTTGGGACTATGGGCCTGAGCCCAGCGCACACATTATTAAGGGTGACACTGATTGGCAGCTGCTGCTTGCAGGAGCTGCAGGCTTTCCTGTCCCTCAGCTGTCCTTCCTACCAAACATTATTTATTTAACAGTCTCTTTGTATTTCTGGGACAGCGGTAGGAACTGGACAAGGGGAATGGTTTGGAATTGGGGAAGTGGGGGAAAGAAATAAGCGCTGCTTGAAAAGTATTTAGACAGACAGCTGTCAGTTAAACTTGTTGGAGTTTTCCAAGCCTGCAGGTAACGTTGGCGTGCTTTCCCCCCCTCTATGGCATAGGAAGGAAGGAGAAGATAGCTGGCTAACTGTGCAATTCTGTCTTTGCAATTAGGGCCTGGAGAAAATAGCAAATGAGAATAATGTTGGCCCAAGGGGATGTCCAGAAAGGGATCCCAATATCTTACCTCTGGACACTTGCAGACAGCAGGCATATAGTAGCAGAACATGATCGTGTTACTATTTATTGCAACCATATACCAGGAGCGCAGATGGTAGCAGAGGGACTGGGGGGGCGTGTTAGCGGCATAGTTGGGATGATTGCATGCTGGTAATAAGCTAAGCAAAAATACATTCTCCAACCCTTGTTAAATGAAGGGGGAATCCCAATTGTTATGGTATCAGAGCAGAGTGTAGCTCTGGTTGTTGTTCAAGGCATCTTGGAGCGGGGTGCTTAAGCTTGGCAGTTCTGAAGTAGGGGCAGTTGATACTTCTATGCCAGAGGTTTTCAACCTTTTTGGGGTTCTCGGCTCCCTTGACCAACTACATTCTTTCTGCAGCACCCCAGTGGAACTCAGGAGCCCAGTTATGTTTCCGAGCACAATTCAAAGTGTTGGTGCTGACCTCTAAAGCCCTAGAGGGCCTCTGTCCTGTATACCTGAAGGAGCGTCTCCACCCCCATCATTCTGCCCGGACACTGAGAGCCAGCGCCGAGGGCCTTCTGGCAGTTCCCTCATTGTGAGGTGAGGTTACAGGGAACCAGAAAGAGGGCCTTCTGGGTAGTGGCACCCGCCCTGTGGAACGCCCTCTCTTCAGATGTGAAGGAAATAAGCAGCTATCTTATCTTTAAAAGACATCTGAAGGCAGCCCTGTTTAGGGAAGTTTTTTTTATATTTAATGCTGTATTGTTTTTAACACTCGATTGGAAGCCACCCAGAGTGGCTGGGGAAACTCAGCCAGATGGGTGTGGTAGAAATAAATTATTATTATTATTATTATTATTATTATTATTATTATTATTATTGTTATTATTGTTATTATTATTAGTCACCCTTTGCCTGCAGAGCCGGCAGCCCCTCACCGCTTTTCAAACACCCTCCCTTGTGGAGTGTTCCTTCAGCCTCCTCTCTCCCTGCCCCCATCTCCTTGGGAGCCCTCCTGGCAGCCACTGTTGCCGCCCCTGGTCTCTGAGCTGCCCTCCCCCACCCCAAAGAGAGGTGCCTCCTCACGCTGCCCCACAGGGACCTGGGAAGCACCTTCTGGACAGCTTCCGAGGCACCATTCATTTGGGGAGCTTTTAGCCAGGGCTGCTGCAACACACAGCCATGCAAGCCTTTGGGAGGCAGGGATGAGAGAGGGCATCAGAGAATGGAGGGAAGGAAAGAGAGACAGACAGAAGTCAGTGTTGCCCGCTGCACCCCTGACCATCACACACACACACACACACACACACACACACACTCACTAGTTGTAGTCTTGGGTGCGGGGGGAAACACAGAAGTCATATTCAGCATCCACCTAATGAAATTAATAGATAAGTTAGCCAAGATCAAACTTCATGAATCTGCTCTTAAGTATTACCAGGTGGAATTCAGCATGAATCTAAGTGGGGTATGCATGTGTGGAATGAGGTTCATTTGCGCAGTGAGACTTCCCCATCCTTCCCCTGCATGCACTCCTATACACCTGCATAATATACCTTTTCTGGGTTACCCCCCCCAGCCCTCCAGAGCAGATTGTGGGAAGTGCATGGGGGGACGGGGGAAGGGAAAACTCCATTATGTGAGCAACAACTTAGTTGAATCCTGCCCACTTAGCTTTCTATTTTTTAGATGGTTCATCAAACTAACTATTTCAAGAGCCACATGCTGGTGATGGACGTGGCCAGAAATGGAAGAGTGCACAGGTCATCTGAGGAGGGGGCTTGTTGTCTTTTCCTTCATCAACAATTTATTGTTCTGATGACAGGAGGGGTCGATTTGAATCCCCATCAGGGTGCTGGACTGATCTAGTGTCATGTCTAGTTTAATGTGTGTCTGTTTTCCTTTCCCCCAGTGCTGTCAACATCAGTGGTGTCTTGTGAGGGGCATGAAAATCTGTAGGGGAGCACAGATCATGCTTGTGGGCTGGAGGCTAGTGGTCACCCCTGAAGTTTATTTTGGGGCAGGCTCCATCTTGGGGGTTCCCTTCCTGTGTGAGAGTACAGGCAGAATGCCTCTTCTGATAGGGTGCCAGTTTTAGTACTTTTATTAAAATACAGTCATACCTCAGGTTGCAGACGCTTCAGGTTGCAGACGCTTCAGGTTGCGTGTTTTTGGGTTACGGACGCACCGAAACCTGGAAGTACCGGAACGGGTTACTTCCGGGTTTCGGCACTTGCGCATGCACAGAAGTACTATATTGCGCTTTGCGCATGTGCAGAGGCTCTGAATCGCAACCTGCATGTGCGCAGACGCGGCGTTGTGGGTGTTGCGGGTTGCGAACGTGCCTCCCGCACGGATCACGTTCGCAACCCGAGTGTCTACTGTAATTAACTTTTTTAAAAGTGTCTGCTTTAATTGGGAATGGCTTTTTTAAAAAATATAATTTAAAATACTTTTAATCAATTAATCTAAAATTTTAATTGATTGACGAGTCCAGCCCTCGCTAATTATTTTTGGGTGTTTTAGCTGCTGTGCTGCAGTAGCTAAAAAGGCTGAGCTACGTGCCAATCAGGTGGTCCCCTGTTTGATTCTCATTGCAGACACGAACTCATTAGGTAGCTTTGGTCAAGCATCTCTCCCTCAGCCCCCTCCCCTCCTCTTCCAATTATGGATTGTTGGGAATAACACTACAAAAATACCTTGTTGTAAGGATTGCATGTGAAGTGGTTTGGAAACTTGCTATGCAAACATTATGTATTATCATCACCGCGGTGCATCTTTTAAGTGGTGCTTTATCAATTATAAGCTTCTGGGAAAGTGGTGCATGGATTTCTTAAGCAAACAAACTTTTCCTTTTACCTTTCCCTCAACCTGTTAGTTGTAGTAGTCTTGTGGCTGGGAGCACCCATGATTTCTGATGCTCAGAAACTGGGAGGGACTGGGAAGGAACTAAATGAGGGGAGGAGGCTGCAGGCAGCCTGTAGGGGGCACATTGGGTTGCATGAAGCAGAGGGAACATGCCTTCATAAATGTATCCACTCTGACCATCATGTGGGACTCTATACTGAGGGATTTAGGCAGTTGGTACATAGTGGAGGACATGCTCTTTCACTTCTCTTCTTTCCTATCCTGTAGATGTTAGACTAATTATTTTAATGAGGCACTCTGCATGCCTCCTCTGGCAACTCTGCCTGGGCACACACAGCCACGGAGGCTCTTAAGCAGCTTATTAGCAGTGCTATGAAAGGCCCGGAGGAAGCTAAACTTCCAACAGAGTCTGACAAAGCTGCTATATGGGGGGGCCGAGTGTCTGTCAAGCCGTCCCTCCAAGTTCCAGCTCACAGGCCAGCCCTGTCAGTATGCATCATGAATACCAGGTGCCCTGCCCAAAAGGGGTGCTGTGGGGGCTGGTAGGCTCCTGTATGTGAAGCAGCCGAATCTTGGCTTTCGGAGAAATTGCTCCGCATTTAGGCTCCTTGTGGCTTAGCTGCTTCTGCTCCTCCTTAATGGCATTGCTGAATAGGGCAAAAGATGCTCATGTGCTTTTCTCCCCAGTGGCGTAGCGTGGGTTGTCAGCACCCGGGGCAAGGCAAGTAATTTGCGCCCCCTAACCCGTGGATTTGCGCACCCTAACCCTAACCCCCATATGTTGCACCCGGTGCGGCCGGTCCCCCTGCACCCCCCACGCTACGCCACTGTTTCTCCCCACCCCATCCCTTTCATTACCTCTGGTTTCTTCCTTCCACCAAATGTCTAGAAGCTTTGAGAGGCCTCGAGGGCATGGTTTTAGTAGCTGCCACATAATCCCCAGAAATCTCAGGCAAACCCAACTTTTGCTGGGTTGCTCCACCAGCTGACTTCTCCTCGCGAATGCTAAGGGATTTGAAATTACCTCCCCCCCCCCCCGCACAAGGGTAATCGACGCACATACGTATCACTGTGACATTTGCAGTGGATTCAGCTGCACATTCCTGAATTCTCACTGCCCACATTGGCTGGTGGAGCAGTCTATTTGTTATGTGGAACAAATTCGTGCTGCATTTTCCTACATGGGTACTGTTTATGTGTAGCAACCATGTGTAAGCTCTGTTTAAAGAAATATCCCATTTGGAGCATGTTGCATCCCTTCAGGTGTCTTGCTATATGTGTCCCTGAGGTCTTGTCATTTTCTTACCTATTTCTACCTGTCTTTGAGCCATAGCTCACCTTTCTTCCCTCCCTCCTGGCAGCGCTATTGTAGTTAGTTCCTGTTCCCCGCCTGTTGTGAATTGGTGCTCCCTGGCCTCCTAAATTTAATCCGGCTGATATTTTAATAAATCATAGAGAACAGCACTGAAGGTCTTTATATATATCACTCTTGTGGCCCCCTGAAGGCTTCCAGCTCGAATGATGGTTACAGCGGAAATGCTGGAATTGTATCCGTGCATCAGATCTTCGTCTCCTCTTCTACTAGGAAGTTGGGGTTGGGGGGGGTGCAAGGCATGATTAGAAGACAGGCAGGGCGTTGGTGAGAGATTCCTCTACTTGCTATTTGACAACACAGTCATTTCTGGGACAACAGGGCCTAATGAAACTAGATTACATGGTTTCACTTTGACAGATCGTTTTGAAAAATGTGGCATTTTCATTCTGTTTCTCTTATTTATCATTATTCGGGACTGGCTGCCGTGGGCGGGAGAGCACCCTCTCCATTGCCAGCTACGGAATCTCTCAGCTGCATGCAGGAGGTGTTGGTGATTTGGGGCAGGGGAGGGGCTCGATTAGGGCTAGCCTCTGGGGTGTCTCCATTCACTCCAGGGCAAAAAGGGAAATGACTGCTGGCATATGAGATGCCAGGCTGAAAAGGCATGGTGTGGCTTGCCATCTTCTGGCACAGAGAAGGAAGGGCTGTATCTATCTGTTGGCACACCTGAACCTCTTAAACCCCTGCAGCCACAGGTAAAAAACTAGTGGCCCAGGATTTGTTATTTGTAGCCCCCAACATTTCCAGAAGATGTACCATTTTTTCATCCCATCAGAGCTCTTCTTGTTATTTTCCTCCTTATTTTTCAACGTGTTTCTTCTCCTGTTTCTGTGTAGTTTTAGAACAATCAGAAACACACTAAAATCAGAAAGGAATTACTTTGCTTTGCTTTCTTGAATAGTAGCTGTATTGGTCTGTTGTGTTGGAACTTGACATATATATTTCAGCAGAGTACAGAAATAGAAAGTATAGTAAGGCTGCTGGTTGAAAGAATAAAGAAGGTTTATTACTCCTGGCAAATTAAACTATCCTGAGTACAAGCTTACATGTGGCTTTCATGGATTCATGAGATTTTCACAAGGAAGGTCCAACACTAACTGACATAGAGAAAAGGCAGGACAGAAGTAAAGCTTGAGAGAAAAACAATCTACAAGACGGAATTGGCAAGGGAATCAAACGTTGCGTCCGGTGTACCCCTCCCTAGCCGTGTTCAGGTAACTTATTGCAAGCAGTATTGCTTTACTCCTAACACGTTGTACTGGAAAAACAACAGCACCCCTGCATACTTATTTGAGACTGATACCAATAGACACATTTGGGGTTTACATTTGAGTTGACCTGCATAAGCCTGGGAATTCTATTCGGAGTTAGCCATAGTGAAAATTAAAGTAGGGCAGTTTTTATTCCAGATTAGCTGCATCATCCATACGTCATCATTTCTGGCTCTGCCCACCACTGGCACCCTGTGATGCCCTATAGGTTGCCCCTGATGGAATGTGACCCGCAACTGAAAAAGGTATCCCACCCATGACTTGGCCGTGGTTGGGAATGGGTACTGCCCAAAGAATGTAGGAAACGAGTGGGGAGAGCCAGATTGGAGCCCAGGGACTGAAGAGACTTCCATAAAGTCTCCTTCTCTGTGTCTTTTTCAGTTGAGCCGCAGTTTCCCTAGGACTGAAACTGACCTGGAATGCTTGGAACAGGAAGCACGCTGGAGCCTGCTCCGATTTTGAAAGGATTATTTAAAGGCATTGTTAGCTCACCAGCCAAATAGAGGACTTTAAGGTGATTACCAGAGTCTGTATCAATTTGAAGCCTTCCTTGTTTGCGTGCTAATTGTGATGTGCCTCTTGAATTGTGTTCCTTGCACCAGAAACATCTGTAGACAGGTGTATGTAGGATTCTACCATGCTGCAATATGAGGAGGCTCAGGCTTTCCTCCCTTAGTGCATGATGCTGTAAGAATGTAAATTGATAGCATTTCATTCAATTGAACATAGTGGCACTTGGCTATAGGCATGCAATTTCTTTGCATCTCTTATCCCTTACCAGTCTTCTTGATTCAAAGCACTGTTTGCTGCTTAAAAAAAATAAATCTCAAAGAGGCGTTTGCATTGGCATTTTATTTTTCTTACAAGATCCACTGCTACCTTGGATTACCTTTCACTGTTCACATCATATCATGTGTCCTGTCTTAATTCCCATTGTACTTCCAATTCCACCTTCCCTGTACAGGGAATGGGATGATTCCATGGTGGTGATGTGTATGTACCCTCATTTGCCTTTTCATTTTTAATGTGGTTTTTATCGAGTGCTGCAGTCTGAAAGCAGCTTTATACCAGAGCACCTGAACAGCTTATTTTCACTTAGCAGCTTTGGCAAAAAGGTGCCTTTGTTACAAATGATAAAGATTTTTTTTTTTAAAAAAAGAAGAAGACAAGAAAAGGGGGGGGAGGCAAAATATCAATTCTGAAATGGTGTGAATGGAGATTGTGGAACAATAGTAAATAAAGACTGGTCTGAACAATTACTGAAACAACAATGGAGTGATACAGGAAGAAATGAGGTTGAATTCAGAAGGGATGTTGCAAACACACCCCTAGTGAGTGTGAATGCAGTTTAATAGAGTCACTATCATGCTCAGCGAAGGTCAGACCTGTAAAAGGGAGGCATGTTCATTTTGGAGTCCCTCTTCTTCATGATTGGCACTTCAAGTCAGCAACAATTAATAACAATGACCACATCAAGATGATCACTTCAACAACTTTTGTCAGATATCGTAAGAACGTCAGCCCTCCTTATTGTTCTCTCAAACCCACAGCACTCTTTTTTTTTTAACACTTCTTATTATTCCTATTCTTCTTCTTGCTTCTAAGTAAATAAAAGTGTATTTAATAAACCAGCCAATTCAAATGCTTTAAGAAAAATGGTTTCACATTATGCCACTCACTTCATCACTGGTGCACTGAGCAATATATCAGCCCAATGCAGACGTTTTTGAGGTCCACCTCTTGACTACAATTGCCAGAGGCATTATCATACAACCCACTGAGCAGAAAGTTGATGACTTCCAGGTTCCCCCTCTACAGCAGCTTGACTCACCCCATTGGTGATTTAGAGCCGGAAGTCTCGGTGCTGACACAGAGAGGGTTCCCCTGATAGCATAATCTCTGCCAGCAGATGAAGTGACAGAAGCGTCATTAACAGCAGCATATGCCTGAAAACACACACATTCGGCAAGGAGGACAGGAAGGGGGGGAGAAGGCCTCAGACGCTGGAAGAGAAAAGGAGCAGAGAAAATAAAACAATTACTTTCCCCCTGCTGCTGAGATGCACCCCCCCCCCAATTTGCAATATTCAGATGGTGCATTAGGGGGACACCCACCCAGCCACAGGCCTGGGAAGCCCCCTCCCTCAATGCACATAGCTGTCATTATCCACATTTAACCCAAAGTCTGCGAGAATCTACTGTATTTTTCCATGTATAAGATGAGGTTTTGTATTATAAAAAAATGTTAACCACTCCCCCCATTTCATTAATTTGGAGTCCCCAAAAATAGGGGTCGTCTTATACATGGAGGTGTGTTATACATGCAAAAATATGGTATTTGTCTAGCTGAATGTAAGTGTATTTGCTGGGAATTAAATCTGGGTGGGCCATGACATAGAAAAGTTCCTTACCAACCAACCTCACTTTGTTTTTAGTAATACAGAGTGGAGCAGCATGCTTCCTTTCCACCTCTGTGTAAGTTTGGTGGCGCAGAGGGCTAGCTGTTCTGTAGATGTTGTATCCCTCCTTTATTTTTCTCTCCTCTCCTCTTCTCTGCAAGAGGCAGGTCCGATCAGAGTGAATTTGCAGTCCGTATCTGGGAGAGCTGTGAGTACACCCACCTCCCCTCTTAAAGTGTTATGACCCTAGGGGTAGCTCTTATCATAAGCTACTAGTTGGTCTGTGTGTACCTTGTTTGCAAGAGAAGGGAAATGTGCCCTTGTACACACCAGCCTTTCTGCGGAATTCTGAAGTGGTTTATCACTTAGCAATCAGCCTGGGAGAAATGGGACCCCCCCCCCTTTATTGTGTGTCCATCACGGGGCAGCTGGAACCTAGGACAATTCTTGGATAATTCTCTAACTAGCACTCATCAACATCAAAAAAACTAAGATCATGGCCACTAGTCCCATCACCTCCTAGCAAACAGAAGAGGAAGAAATGGAGGCAGTGAGAGATTTTACTTTCTTGGGCTCCATGATCACTGCAGATGGTGACAGCAGTCAAGAATTTAAAAGACGCCTGCTCTTTGGGAGAAAAGCAATGACAAACCGAGACAGCATCTTAAAAAGCAGAGACATCACCTTGCCAACAAAGGTCCGTATAGTTAAAGCTATGGTTTTCCCAATATTGATGTATGGAAGTGAGAGCTGGACCATAAAGAAGGCTGATTACCGAAGAATTGATGCTTTTGAATTATGGTGCTGGAGGAGACTCTTGAGAGTCCCATGGACTGCAAGAAGATCAAACATATCCATTCTTAAGGAAATCAGCCCTGAGTGCTCACTGGAAGGACAGATCCTGAAGCTGAGGCTCCAGTACTTTGGCCACCTCATGAGAAAAGAAGACTCCCTGGAAAAGACCCTGATGTTGGGAAAGATTGGGGGCACAAGGAGAAGGGGACGACAGAGGACGAGATGGTTGGACAGTATTCTCGAAGCTACCAGCATGAGTTTGACTAAACTGTGGGAGGCAGTGGAAGACAGAAGTGCCTGGCATGCTCTGGTCCATGGGGTCACGAAGAGTCGGACACAACTAAACGACTAAACAACAACAAGCACTCATCATGTGGGTACCAAATTTCTTCCAGAAGATAAAGATAATCAGATAAATTTTGACTTGATTCAAATGTTTGGCAAGGAGTGTCATTTGAACGCCTTAGACAGGGGAAGTAGGAAAGTTAGTGTAGGAACAGGGAGTTGTAGGGTCTAATAACATTTCTTGTAGAGGAGATGCCTGGATTTCAATGTAAGTCTGGTGCTCTGTGTTTGCAGAAGGCCAGTCAGACATAGTGATCACAATGATTGACGTGACTGTGCTGATTGAATACTGCCGGTCAATATTGTGATAGCCGTGCCTAAAAGAGAAGATTAAAAAGACTAATGGAGAGAGAACATCCCTTTATTGGCTCTTAGCTAAGGAGACCAGGATCCATGGTCACCCTTGGTATATTCAAAATGTCTAGAGCTGCAGAAAACAACACGTGGAGCAGTTCAATTGTTTGATTCATGGCCATAGTCTGGGTGTCTGAAACTTGGTGCACACTTGCAAGAAGGACCCATTGAGCTTAATAGTACTAACTGCTGGGTATTGCACTGGGTAACTGCACAATGTATTTTCATATAGCTTCAATTGCCTTAAAGTATCTCATTGCAGGTTTACGTGGATTTGGTCACTGAGAAAAACATGAAACAGAATGGGCAGCAGATACAGATTTTCCGATAATGAGTTTGCCACGATCACACATGAGGCTCCGGGGCTCAATGAATTGTTGATCTCTTCTAGCATTTAACACTATGAACTGGGCCAACTGTCTTGTAAAATTCTGTATTGTATAGTTTCTGCCCTGGAATGGAAAGCATACAGATGGAAAGGAAAATGACTCAGGGGCACAACTGCAGTATATGATATCTTGCACTGATGTAGCAGACTTACTGAGGTTCTTGACCCACAGAGAGAGTACTACTCCACCTCCTCCAAAAAATACGATCAGAGCTGCAATGACTTTTTTAAAAAAAAAATCAGGCTAAGCCTGTTGGCATGGAAAGAGTTAATACAGAGCGATTTGTTGTTGTGTTTACCCTGTGGCATAAACATTCTGAAATGCATGCCGGCCTTCGTTTGCATATTGATATGTATCCTGAAGGGACTCGGTTTGGAAAGTTTTTTTGTGCTTTTTTAGAAATCCATCTTCCCATGCAAGGGAGGAAATTATTCATAATTAAAAAGCAATAATAACATAGAGTGAAGGAACCCAGCTGTATCATAGTGTGTGTGTGTGTGTGTGTGTGTGTGTAGGGGGTGAGGGAACACGGGAGAATCTATTTTTAATAGTTTCCACAGCAACAGAAGACTTTGCTTACAGTAAATTTCATCCTGCTTGAGGAGGCCATTCTGATACTGCATTTGAGAGCTGCTTGTATGTGAGTAAATGGGGTGATGGAGGGCTGTTAGTATCCCCTCCCTTGTCTTAGTGACCTGTTTCAGAGTTCAGGGGATATTGGCCACAAGCCAAGGGCCACTGAATGCTGAAGCACTTGGCAGTGCTTCTGAAACAGAGCTGCTGAAGTACCATCTGAAGCGAGGCAGCAGCTGCTGTGACATCTGCCTGTGCCAGCCTAGCTCTGCCTCGACCTCCTGACATCCCCTTCTATTCTTGATTTAGGAAGGAGCTTTGCAAACTGTGCCTTGACTGGACAGTTCAGCTTAACTTCTACCCAAAATTAGCCTTGGATTCACCTTGCCCAGAAACCGACCTCAGCTGGTAGCGTATGACCTTCTCACCCTACCCTCTTCCTCTTCCTCTCAACCTGGTTCATCCATGCCCTCTTTTGCCTCTTGCGTTGCATCTGCCAAGTGCATCAGATGCCAGTTTCTTTCTCTGGCTTGTTTCGCAGCTGGAGCAGCAGGTGGCTGTACCTTTGGGGAGGAAGTGAAGGAGGGGGGTCTAATTCCAGAAGAGCACTTCACAGCTGGCTTGCTGGAACCTGGCATTGCATGCTGAGCATACATGTGCCAGTCTGCCAGAACGGATGGCATGGGTCACACAACTTTTTCAGTGTATATCAGCATTGTCCCTGACACTCTCATTCCATGTCATTCCATGTACTATCTAAAGCTCATTCCTTTTTTTGTCACTATCTGACACATGCATGGTATTAGAAGCACTCTGCCCTGCTATTTGTGGATTCTGAAAACTCACTGGGTCAGATGTGTTTCTGTACTTTTATTATTTACATTCATAAATGGATGAAGTTTCCCTCTTGCGTACGTTGTTTCCTCTGCTGTGTGGCATGCATGCAAACTTTGTTTCCTGGAAGAAGGTTCTGGACGTAGGCTTGATGGGACCATGATGGAAATACCTGAATCCATATCTGACGCTGGAGTTGAATTTCCAGGTGGTTTCTTAAAACTCATTTGGAAATAAACACATGGGACATCAAACAACCTGTTACTCAGTCATTATGCTCAAAGGGCTTTGAATGTGACCCCCTCACACACCACAAAAAAGTGACCTTACAAGATGCGGTGCTCATTTCTGAATGAGGAACAGGAATTTGGGTCAACCTGTGTGGATACATAAGGCTCACATAGCAATTCAACATTGTGCTGTACTGAACATTTTGTCATCGTAGCGAGAACAGTTCTCCCTCTGCTCCCCCTGCAAGCTGTTTCAAGGGGTCTCCTGACCCCTCCTCCCCCAGAGCAAAATTTGCAGGGCTTCCGCTGACCGGACGCCCGCCCTGTGTATTCATTTGTAGACTGCCCTGTTCCCTTAAAGGAGTAGAGCAGATAACAAAAGCAGGATCATCACAATCTAGGATAGTGTGTGCGGCTCTTCGTTAGGCAGAATATGCAAAAGCAAATTCAAAACAGTGGGATTCTCTTTATTATTGAAGAGCTTCCCTTTCCTCAGGATGGAAGGACTTGGCTGTCTCCTTCTTCTAGCTGACTTCATGAATTGATAGGGGAGAGGCTTTCCTCACCTGCTCTGGATAATTTTCGGTGGTGTGTAATGGCTTTGGGAAGCAGATAATTGCAGTGATCACATTACACTTGTTGGTGTTGAAAGGAATCAAGATTGGGACTGGAGGGAAAGGGGGCTGGGGGAGGCCATTAGCTAATTAGCTGCCCTTCTGCTGAACCAAAAACATATTAACCTTTTGCACAATGGCAAGCTATTAAAAACTGAAGAGGCCGACTTTAATGATGAGAGAAACAGGGAAACAAAATGCAACCAAGACTTTTATTATTTTGCTGAATAGGGTTTTGCAGGTGGGGCAGGAGGGCATGGGCAAAAGGCAGGTTACAGCTGCAAATGTGAATTTTGGGGGGAGCACGAATGGGAGGTTGTGAGGGACTGGCTTTGCTTTGTCATCTGGGGAAAAGAAAAGCCACCCAATTATAAAGTAGGTGCAGGAAACTTTGCATTGAGGCAGCAAGCACAGGTGGGACTAAGAGAGGGTACCAAGCGCAAGGCTAAGAAGCACAGCAGAAGAAACTGGAGACTCTGAGCATGGGATTGCAGGGGTTTAACCTCCTGCTGATCTAGGCTTCACTCCTGCCTGCCTGCCTTCGCTCTGCATCATCTGAGCCTGGTGGCAGCTGCCTCTGTCCAGCAACGTCTATGCTCCTGTTGCCACAGTGACAGGCACGTGTGGCTGAGAATAGCAGAGTCCCTTCCTCCATGGCCTTGCCTGACTCTTCCCACGCAAATGTTGAGGGCTGAGTATTCTCTCTGGCTTTAAGGCTGGCTAAGCAGTGACATGGGGCAGCTGGGGATGGTCTGTGATAGACGGCTGGAGCCTCCTAGCTGCTCATGGGCTATCACACCTGCATATATTTGAGCCGGGATGCTAGCATTAGTGACTGAGAACCAGAAAGTTTTCAAAAACGGGGAAAAGGGGCAGCAGAGGGGTTTGGGAGAGGAAGAAGTGGGTCTTCCTCAGAGTTGTCCTGCAGTTGTCCTGGACTTTGCCACGGAGAGTTGTTGCAAGAAGAAAACTGGAAGTGGAATTCTTTCTATGAGTGTTGCCCATACGTTCAGTTCAGTTTCCTAGTCCTGTAACTAGAAGCTCTGCTTGGGACTCATTACTTCTCATTGGCACCACATAAGTGAGCTCCTGGTTCTAATTTCCCCTGTTTTCATTTTATTTCTTTGTTTTTATTAAATTTGTATACCTCCCTATACCCATAGATCTCTCCCCCCCCCAATTTTTTAAATTCATTTTATAACACAAATAAAAAACACAGAAAAGACAAACAATACGAACAAATTCTTGTCATATCCTTATTCTTCTAAACATTGTTAAGTGGGCTTCCCCAAGTCCCACCTATCTGATTTTCATTTTACTTCATCTTTAGCAGTTTACATATATCATAATTTCTAACCATCTTTTTTATCATACTTAAAATAACTTCACATTTTATCACTTTCAAATACCCTATCTTCTACTTCTAACCCTACAGCCTATATCCACTTCCAAAGCTATTCTAAGGTTTAAATATTAACATTTTTTTCAAATATTCCTTAAACTTCTTCCAGTCTTCTTCCACCGTCTCTTCTCTCTGGTCTCGGAGTCTCCCGGTCAGTTTGGCAAGTTCCATATAGTCCATCATCTTCATCTGCCATTCTTCGATAGTTGGTAAATCTTGTTTCTTCCAATTCTTCGCTAACAATATTCTCGCAGCTATTGTGGCATACAGAAAAAAAGTAACATCCTTTTGGGGGATTTCACCCCCCACTATACGCCACTATACCAAGTAAAAAGGCCTCTGGTTTTTTAGTAAATGTGTTTTTCAGCACTTTTTTCCATTCATTATAAACCCTTTCCCAGAAGTCTTTTACCTTGGGGCACGTCCACCCATAGATCTCAGGGCGGTTGACAGGGCGGCACTTCTAAGGAGGTGGCGAATTTATTTCCACCTGCTATCAGAGGAAAAAGTGCCTGCTAGCAGAAGAGCAAAGAAACAAGGAGCAGCAGTAGTAAGAGATCGCTGCTGTAGCTCCGTGGTAGAACATCTACTTTGCCTACAGAGTTTAATCTTCAGCATCAGGGCTGGAAAGGACTCTTGGAGAGCCTCAAACAGTCTGGGTAGGTGGATCCATGGTGTGACTAAAGGTGCCAAGCCCTTCCTGCCCTTGTCTCTCCAAACCTATTCTTTTCTTTGGTTATCATTATTTGGCCTGGGTCCTACACATAGACAGGAGCTGGCCACTTTGCTGAATTGTACCGTGCCAACTTATTCTGTGATCAGGTTAGTGCTCCCATTTGCTCTTCTGATAGGCTTGCCTGGATAATCTGAAGAAGGTTGGTACGATGTGCCATCCCATGTTGACACTTACGCTGCCTCTTTGAAGCATGCTCCTAGGTTCCGTAGCCTCAGCACCGCAAGATTCCTACCTGGCCATGAAACCTACCAGGTGGTCTTGGGGAAGTTTCCATCTGTCAGCCTAAGCTTACTCCAGAGGTTTGTGGTAAGGGTACAGTGAAGTAACTCCCTGAGCTTTTTGGAGATTTGGACAGGGTGAAACATGGATGATGCTTCCTCATACAGTTGCCGCACCCAAGAAACAGTGGACTCTACCGAATTAGGTGCAAGAGACTTCATAACCAATTAGGAACAATTCGTAAGAGAGGATGCCATTAAAGCATAAAGGCTTCCAGTGCAGAGACTGTTCAGAAACAAACACCAAACGGTGGTTAGCAGAACTTCCTTATATCTTTCATCAAAGACATTTATTCTAACCAGCCAGGAGTCCACTGCATGCAACATATTTCGCATTCTTCCATGGCAACTGTCCCACTGTTGTTTAGAGAGAATTGTTGAAATGTGGCTAGGATTTAGTTCGTTGTCTTCTGTTAATGATTCATTTCTTTGCAGTGTCCCACCATTCCCTCCTGGAAGTATCTTGGATCCCCCTGCTGAGTTTGTTTGTGTGTTCCTAGTGGTGTTTTATCTCTGTCTCAGCCTGGGTGCTGAAAAGCAGTTACCCCTTCCTACATAGCTACAAAGTTGTGCCATAATCCCCTACTGCTCCACAGCTCAAAACGCTCATAGTAATTTCCCTTGTAACTCCCCCCCTTGCTGGATCAAGCATACTATTTTATTAGCATTGTGCTGAGAATCTTGCGGCTGCGGAGGCACAGCATGTGTGTTGCTGTGATTTTTGACTGAAAAAACGGACATTTTAGAGTTTTGTTTTGTAGATCCAGTATTACTGCATTGTTCCAAGTTTATTGAAGAGGAAAAATATGGATAAATGATAGCACGGCCACCTCCTGCGAGTTGACATCGATATTGGCATTTGAAAAAGCAAGTGTTCTGGTACACACATAGCACTAAGGTTTCCTATCGTAAGAGGGCCTCTCCTATTCCTGCCTGTCCGACTAGAGTCCAGAAGGTGGTGTTGCAACTCAACTCATAATCGGCTTACCATTAGATTCCCAAAATGCTCAGTGTTTTAATTGGAGAAATCATTTGTGCTTAAATGACATTTGATAATGAGAGAGAGAGAGAATATTTTTGGCTTGATCATGTTTGCGCCAGTTTTTCACAAGGCTCCATTTTCAGGGTGAAAGCGTTGAAGCCCCTGCAAAAAAGGCAAGCAGCTCGTCATGGGAAACTCCGTCATCAGGGAAGATGGGGCTCAATATGATCCTTTCTGCTGTCGTTAGCAAGAGTGTGGCCAGTTGGTGGAGGAAGGGAGGTATGAAGCAGAGTACACTGTGGAAAACCCCTTTAAAAATAGCAAATTTGCTGAACAAATTTTTGCCCCTACTTGTTTGTCTATCAGATTTGTTATTTCCCCAGTAACCTAGGTACTCTGCCCCTCTTCTCCCCAAAACACCCTCACCAAAAGGGAGGTGTCTGGAGAGGCCCCGTTTCATGGCAGGTGAAATGTTTTGCAAAATGAGGCCTTCTGTTGGAGTTCTGCAAGGGCCAGCCCAAAATATTTTGGCGCCTGAGGCTAAATCCCCACCCCTCCCAGCCACTGGCCAGGGAAGTTAAGGGGTAAGTGAACATTTACATTGGCGGAGACCAACAGTGCCTCTTATTCACTAAGAGGCTGGTGTAGAGGTGGTTTGGAGGGGGGGGTGGCGCTGCCAAGGAGGCGGCAGATCCAGTCACCAGGGAGTGTCCTTCAGCTGTTGCTGCCACTATGGCAGCGGGCAATGCCCACCTTGGAGGCTATTTCTGCTGTCCCTGTGGATTCTGCCACCAGAGGTGGTTGTCTCACGTTGCCTTATGGGTGGGCAGACCCTGAGTGCAGCCATAGGGTTTTCTGAACAGCTTTTTCGAAAGCAGCCATGATTATCCAGCCTTAAGCTTTCTGGTGGAAGGAATTTTGTTTTAAAAATGCAAGGAAGTTGTTCATCATTCCTCCACCTAGTTCTTCTCTTGGGTACATTGCTTGGGCTGCTCTATCCTGGAGTAATCCAGATGGTATTTTAAGGAACGGAGTGCTCTCTGAGGGAGCCCTCTAGTGGTGAAAGACAAAAACAAACCCCCATAAAAGGCAACCCTATAGTCTCACTGTAATTGTTGCCGTAGCATTTATAAAGGAGGAAGGTTTCTCAACTGGCCCGTCAGGGGTTCCAGAATTCTGAAGGTCCAGGTTGAACCTGGAGATCCCATTGTCCTGCTAGCAAAGTATGAATGAAGAAAAGGGAAGGAGAAAGGAGAGTTGTTTTGAAGAAAGACGTCTTCATGGTGGCAGAGGTGTCTCTGAATACAAAGGGGTGCGGATGTCACCCACACAACTATCCTGTGGGCAATGGGACAGTAAAATAAATGTTATATGAGTGAAGGGCAAGAGCAGGCCTGGCCTTGTGTGGCTCAAGCAAGGATGTTCTAACCAACCAAAACTGCTCAGGAGTCTCCTGCTTTAATCGATTTCCAGGTTTCCAAAGAATGCTGTTAGTGCTACATTTTGTAAATCAACTCCGTTTCAGATGCAGAGGCATATCTAGGGGTATGTAGGCCCGGGTGTGTGTGAAAACACCTCTCAGACTATGGAGTGCATGGTGTAAATGCGTGTTGCGACATTCGACCACAGTCGCAGTGAGATCAAATACAGGAGAAGCTTCCTAGCTTTCTTGCACCATGGCACAAAGGTGTGCGTTTTTTATTTTTGCCCTTCCTCCTTGCCTTGCCCTCACTCCAGACGCTTCGAATATTTGGGTCACATAAAACGTAGTAATTCCTAAAGCGGAAATTGCGGTGAAGTGATTTTTTTGGGGGGTGGGGAGGCTGCCAATACAGCTGCTTGCCAAGGGTGCAAAGGACCTTTGGGGGCCAGATAATGAGGCAAATTTAGGTGACTCGCCCCAACCCAACTCAGAACCCTCACAAAAGCCTTGCGCCACTCTCATTTTTCTACTTACACATGTGTTTCTTTTAGATCCATGGGCTTAGCAAGAAGTGAGTCTGTCCAGAATGTTGCCTGTGGAGTGCTGCGTGGTTTGTTTGTATTTAAGTTAAAAGCTGCATTTAAGTTTTCAAAATCCCACGTTGCTCTGCTTTAATGACAAAACTCCGAGTGCTGCAAGTAGCGTTCTAGACCCCTCACATTGTATGGGGCAGTAAAGGCTAATAGAGGACACAAACAACCACCAGAAATAAAGGCCTGTGTGAAGCAACAGAACATAGAAAAAATATATACAAACAAGACTATACACTGCTTGAGCACCTTTTTTATTATTTTAGGATGAGAAAGAGACTAAACCTCCTCGCTCCTCCTTCTCTCTTACAAGGTATAATGAAGGAAAGTTTATACTTTTACCCCCCCCCCCAAAAAAAACCCCTAGACTTACTTGCATGCACTTTGGTAGGCTTTATCAACTCTGGAGGGGCTCCTGTGCTTGCAAATTTCATTCACTTTGATCAAAAGGGGGGGAAATAGACCAGGGAAAAGAGACGGCGGAAGAAGATTGGAAGAAATTCAAGAATTATCTTAAGAAACATTGTAAAATTAATCAAAATAAAAAAATTCCTTCCAGTAGCACCTTAAAGACCAACTAAGTTAGTTCCTAAGTTAGTTAGGAATTTTTTTATTTTGACTATGGCAAACCAACACGGCTACCTATCTGTAACTGTAAAATTAATGATTGCTAGAATGATGTGGTTTTAGAAATTAAGTGAAGTACAGCTGTAAAGATTAAGTTAAAAGAAAAGAAAGGTTGACAATTGGATAAAATTAAGGGTGAGGATTTGCTGAACATAATATCTGAAATGGGAATGCAGAAAGGGGAGGTATGAGGAGGTCGGGGAAGTAAGTTTTAAGAAAATAAGGTTTTGAAATTATACTTGTTTTTCTTTTTGTTTCTGTTTGTTTGTATTGTTGTGTCTGATTAAAATTGTAAAACTTCAATAAATATTTCATAAAAAAACAACAACAAAAGGGGGGGGAATATAATTGAGATTCCTCATTATAGTGAATGGGAAAGGCTAGAGTTTTTGTTTTATACAGAGCAGCTTGGAAAGATAGAAGCAGAGAGTTTGCAGAATGGCTTTGGGTTTTTTAATGCACAGTTACAGCACAAGTCTTGGGGCCCATTAACACACCTTGTATATATTCCAGAGGACAAAATTCAAGTGTATGTAAATCACAAATTTCCCTTATAAAATACTTGGAAACAGAGGTATAATCTGTTTGCTGTTTCTCTTTACCTGAAAGGGGGGAAATAGCATTTTTCTTTGTGTGCAGTGCATGTGGAATTGCGACGTGGATTATCTATGCTCAAGTATAAAATGCAATGTGAAAAGCCACCCTGATTCAGGGACAGACTCCAGAGCAACACCAAAAGAGGGCAGGTGATGCTGAGTAAGGCTGCTCTTGCACACTTCCTTTTCTCTGTATGACTTGAGGTATGCACAGTCCCTGTTGACCTTCGTCATTTTTAGGCCTGTGTGCTTTTGGTGTCCCATAAAACGCTTCCCGTGTTCCAGCAAAGATAAAAGCTATAGGAATCAAGAGAAGGGGTTGCTGTTTTTTGAAAGAAAGACCCAGAGATAGTTTCAGATACATAGAGTATTTTACCACTGATGAAGCTTAGCTAGGGAGAGAGAGAGAGAAAGATAAGAAATAATTCTGAGCTATGGAAATGAATATGTACATTAGGACACCAGTCGTATAATTATTCTTTACATTGTGCTTGCGTTTATCTTAAGAGCCTCTACGTTGGATGTGTCCAGCAAACTTTTATTTGAATTAATAAATATTTGAAAGTTATCCTTGTGCCATGAGATAAGCATTTGGTCCTGGAAAGACCCTGATTACCTCCATCGATATATGCGTTACTCTTGCGCACCAAATAGTCCCAAAGCTTTTCTTCTAAAATACAATCCTGGCAGGTGCTTCATTTTCAGAGAAATTGTGTATTCAGAAGCTAAAAGTCTATTTGAGTTCCTGGGGAATAAGCTTGGAATAAGCAGGGGAATAAGCTTGGGCCCTATGAATTTGAAATATAAATATTAAAGTGGCCCTGGGAATCCTTAGGAAAGGGGAATGAGCTAAATCCAGCTAGGTCTTGCCGGTTACCCCGACAGAAAGTTATTGCAGAGAAAGCATTGCGGAGATCATTTTCTGGTTTGGCGCTCAATCTCAAATATGTGTGTGTTCATGTTATAATCAAGAGGCCTGCAGTCTGTTCCCCATACCTGGGGTTCAAGCAAGCTGGGGCCTGAGCAGGATCTACAGCACAGGGATACGGGTGGTGCTATTTTTCTAGAAAAAGTGGTGCCAGAACTCTGAACTCCTCACTTGTTCTCTTATGATGGCAGTGGGGCCCACCTGAAAGGTGCTGGAACTGAGTTCTAGAGAGCTGGGGTAAAAGCCCTGGGTTACTGGTGCTGTGGAGGTACTGAAACCAAGCCAGACCACTTGTTTAGAGGAACCAGAGCTGGGGTGGAAACTAGAGACAAGACAGAGAACTAGAGCTAGCACTGCTCAACGGAGAGTTGTAGAGAGCTGTTGTCACATCAGAGGCATATGAGAGATGGAGCGGCCTATAGCTACAGTATACAGCCTGAGCCCTCCCTTCCCCAGCTACTTGCTGGGTTATCCAGTGCACTGGGTTCCTCTCCATTGTTATCACAGTTCCTGAGCCTCAGAGGATGAAGGGGAAAGTCAAGGGACAATCAAAAGTATGAGGGAGTCCTGGAGGTGGGGCAGCAAGTTGTCCTTGGACCTGGGCAGCTCAGTGGGCTCCTCAGATTCAGCTGCAGTTGCTAGAGTTTCCCATGGCGTCATGTTCCTCCTCCTCGAATGTGGTCTTTCCAGAAGCCTGGCCAGGCTAAACCACGACACCACCTTAGGCTGAAACGTAACTTTGAGTGTATATCCCATATCAGATCTTAGCAACCAACATCTAGATTAAGACATAGGAAGTGAATCCTTTTGTTACTTTATTTCATCCTTTTAAAAAAAAGAGAGAAGAAAAGAAACAGGCAGTGAACGTATTTCCTAATAAGTGACCTTTAATTTATTATATTTTTCTGGTTTTGCATTTTTAATTCAAGCACTGTGCTCTGTAATCAGAAATTTTGCTTTCTGTGCTGCTCCAGAACTTATAGAGGAGTAAAATAAGAGGAACAACTAATTTGGTATAACCTGGTTTTGTACAAAACAAAACAACACAAAACAAAACATGTATAACTGTTGGTTCATTTCTCAGTGTAAATCTGTGAAGCTTTGGGTTTTCTAAAGCAGGCATAGGCAAACTCGGCCCTCCAGATGTTTTGGGACTACAACTCCCATCATCCCTAGCTAACAGGACCAGTGGTCAGGGATTATGGGAACTGTAGTCTGAAAACATCCGGAGGGCTGAGTTTGCCTATGCCTGTTCTAGAGCAAGGCTCTGATTCAGAGCAACATTCAACAAGTGTTCTCTGAAGTAGCCTGAGGCAAACTGATAAACTTTCCAAAGCAGGATCGGAACCAAATTTTGTTTTCAGCGCACATTCCTACTTTGGAATCCCTGCTGTTTCCAGTTTTGATGTGCATGTAGATAAGCGAGCCTCCTTGTAGCAGGTTTACTTGCCAGTCCTATGAAAGCTAAATAATTTGTTCAGTCTTCAGTTTGCCACAGGACTCTGTAGTGTTTCCTGCAACAGACTAACAGTTAGTGACTTCTTGATCATTCTTCGAGATGTGCACTTAGCTACAGCGTCAGGTAGCTTGTTCATATAATCATGGCTGGTATTTACTTCTGTTGCACGAGATCTGGAGCAGGGAGGTACAGTAATAAGAAAAAGCATAGTTTTTGCCAACTACCCCTCAGCTGAGCAACTTTCCGATTCAGTTGCACAGTTTACCCAGCAGATGGCAGCAATAGTATACGCACAGTGCATACTGTTAGAAAAACTTAGGTTAGCCTCCAGCTGGCAGTACAGCAGCAGCAAAAATAAAATAAAAGAAATAGGTATGGTGGCCAAAGAGGGACCAGATATTTATTCACAATGCTGCACATTTTGATACATTCAAAATAAGATGGAAAACTGGATCTGATCACAGATTGGCTTGTGGAGTGGGGAGATAAATGATAGGCACTGGAAGTGAGGGAAGTTATGGATAGCTGCCTGGGGTTTGATATTTCTGGACCCAAGGATCCCAGGGAAGACGACTTCAATCCCAATAATGATATTTAAGGGTTTTAGGCTTTGCATAGCATTTCCACCTTTGCAGGAGAGGGCAGTCACAGGTTGATAGCAGTGTATTCCTTTTTTCCTTCCTTTGCACTGGGTCTGGGCTGGGTAGAGGAAGAGCAGAGCAGAGTAGGCGTTAGTTTTAGTTATGTGGTTGCAGCAGGGGTGGGAGAACCTGTGGCCCCTCCAAATGTTGCTGGGCTACGACTCTCACCATCCCTGACCATTGAACATGTTAGTGGGACTGATGGGAGTTGGAGTCTGACAACAAGAGAACAGGCCTTTTCTGTGCTGGCTCCCCCGTTGTGGAATGCTGTCCGCAGAGAGGCTCATCTGGCACCATCGTTACATGTCTTTAGGCGCCAGGCCAAAACATTCCTCTTTACCCAGGCCTATGGCTATTAAAGGGACGTAGGTGGCGCTGTGGCTTAAACCACAGAGCCTAGGACTTGCTGATCAGAAGGTCGGCGATTCGAATCCCTGCGACGGGGTGAGCTCCCGTTGCTCGGTCTCTGCTCCTGCCAACCTAGCAGTTCGAAAGCACGTCAGAGTGCAAGTAGATAAATAGGTACCACTCCAGTGGGAAGGTAAATGGCATTTCCATGCGCTGCTCTGGTTCGCCAGAAGTGGCTTAATCATGCTGGCCACATGACCCAGAAGCTGTACGCCGGCTCCCTCGGCCAGTAAAGCGAGATGAGTGCTGCAACCCCAGAGTTGGTCACGACTGGACCTAATGGTCAGGGGTCCCTTTACCTTTACCTTTATGGCTAAATAATCGATGGACTGTGAAAGTCTGGTGGGGAGGACTGTTACTCTGATGACTAATTTTATCATTAGGCTGTCTGTCAGTATGTTTTTTATTATGTTTTTTATATTATTAATAATAATAATAATAATAATAATAATAATAATAATCGTTTTTTATTTATACCCCGCCCTTCCCGGTACAGAAAACCGGGCTCAGGGTGGCTAACAACAAATTTTAAAAACTTAATTGATGCAACAAAAAGCAGCGTAAAATACTGTATAAAACGTGAATAACAATAAATTCAGAATTCATAAATCAATTTAGGGGGAAAATCCATCCAATAAACATTAGATGATCACCAGGGCTTGCTGGCTAGGTTAGTCCTGTTTGGGCTAGCAAGGCGACCAGGGGAGAATTAGCTGTGGGATCCCAGAGTGGGTATAAAGGGGAGGGGGAGGGAAGGTAGGGGAATAAAAGATCAGGCTAAGTTCAAATTGAAAGCCAGGTGGAATAGCTCTGTCTTACAAGCCCTATGGAAGGAAGTTAAATCCTTCAGGGCCCTGGTCTCTTGGGACAGAGCATTCCACCAGGTCGGAGCCATCACTGAGAAGGCCCTGGCCCTGGTGGAAGATAATCTGACTTCCTTAGGGCCCAGGAACTATGATTATTCATGGACCTTAAGGTCCTCTGTGGGGCATACCAGGAGAGGCGGTCCCATAAATATGAGGGCCCTAAGCCACATTGATGTTCTGCAATGTGTTCTTAATGTTGTATGCCACCCTGGGATCTTTTGATAAAGGGTGGTATATAAATTGAATTAACAGCAGCAGCAGCAACAACAACAACATCTGGAAGGCCATAGGCTTCACCGAAATGACAACGTGAATCTGGTACTAGAGACCTTCAGGGTGTATTCTTCACCCAGTGGCCTTGCCCTTTGGGCATCCCATACAGGTGTCCTGCTGTGGCACATCTATGATGGGCACGTAGCTTAGTGGTAGAGCCCTTATTTGCACATAGTGAGGCATGAGGTTCAATACCAGCATCTCAATGCAGGACTAGACAAGACCCATCTTTGAAACCCTGAATCATAGAATTGTAAAGTTGGAAGGGGACACAAGGGTCATCTAGTCCAACCCCCTGCAATGCAGGGATCTTTCATCCAACATGGGGCTCAAACCCACAACCCTGAGATTAAGGGGTCTTATGCTCTACCAGTTGAGCTATCTGGCAGAACCTCTGCCAGCCAGCATAGAGACAGTACTGAACTAGATGGACCAAAAGTCTGTCTTGACACAAGTCTGCTAAATATATCGTAAAATATAACATGTGTGAACCAAGTGGTGCCCACATTCTATATATGACCCTAAGACTCCAAAAGTAGGTTTTCCTTGAAACAGCCTGTGAATCTCCCTTCTTAACTTTCCCATTGCGGCTGTGGCTGACTGCAGGCCATGCCAGGTCCACTAGAGGGCGCTGCAGCTTAGCAGAGGAGTAGAAGCTTTTGCAATCAATCAATGGTTTTGCTCAAAGCGCTGGCTTCCCCAGCAGGGAGTTGCGTGGCAGAGCTTCTCGTTTGCGTAAATTACACGCACCCTGTTTTTAAATGTTGCCACTGGCATGGCTAAGGGAGGTGTAGGCACCATTCTGGGCTTCACGGCGTTTTCTGAACCAAAGATCGATAGGAATTAAAACCTATTTCCAGTACTTTTTTTTAAAGCAAAAACAGCAGCAGTAACAACACACACACAAAAATTCCAACAAGCAGTGCTTCCTCCTGCAGGGTTTGCAGCCTGAACGAACTCTGCAGTATTGAGCTAATGCCTGAGAACCAGCAAAGGAAATTGAGTGGAAACTGACAAGGGAACAGAGATGAAACTGACTTCTTTCTCTCCCATTGGCAGCTGAGAGAAGGAAAGAACAGGCTATTGCCTTGGTTATTTATCTGGGTAATAAGGGCATCCCCCCGGTAAGAGCAGATGGAGTGTGTGAACTAGATACGGAGAGAAATGCAGCCGGCCCTGCCTCCAGGATCTGCAAGCCCAAGCTCTGATTCTGCAGATCTTCACGGGGTGGACTTTATTCACCTGTGTAGTCCTGTTGCAAGACCCTGATGTTGGAAAAGAATGAGGGCACAAGGAGAAGGGGACGACAGAGGATGAGATGGCTGGACAGTGTTCTCAAAGCTACCAGCATGAGTTTGACTAAACTGCAGGAGACAGTGGAAGACAGGAGGGCCTGGTGTGCTCGTGTCCATGGGGTCACGAAAAGTCGGACACGACTAAAGGACTAAACAACAATAGTCCTGTTGCAGAAAGCGAATGGGCCACCTCTGTACAGCAAGGAGTTCTAAAATGGCCAGAAGTTGTTTTTGGCGTCCCTTTGACTTCTCTGCTATATTAATTAAACACTGTGCAGAGATGGTCTGTGAATGTGTGTGGGGCGGGGCAGGGGGAAATACCACTAACCTGAAGGCCTGAACAAGTTCTATAGGCATCAGCTCTCTTTGCATGATTTGGAACCCTGCAAAAGATGGGGTTCCCAAATCACACGTACGGCACTTGCATACAACTCTCACACACAGGAGACCTTCTGTTGAAGGTGTGGTTTTTGGGAGGTGACAGCAGGCATGGTCCTGATTCTCCCCACCACCACCGCCCCTTCCCACATTGTTTACCAGTGCAAGGCTTTCATAACATCTTAACGGAGATGTTGACTTTTTAATCCTTTGTGCTTTAGGAGAAACAAACACCTGGATTAGGACTTTGTGCTGAGTCTTCCTCCCTCCTCCTTTGGACCCAGCACTGTACTGAAGTATAAGCAAGGCAACGAAGGCTGGAGGAAGGGAAGCGAAGAACAGGATCTTGCAGAAGCTCAGAAGCCGACGGGGTGGGCAGGCAGAGCCTGATGTGCTTATCTCCCCTGAGTTCTACTGTATGTGTGCTTCTCCTAGGCAGGTTATAACTCTTTCAGGTTATATTCTGGGAGTTGGTCGACAGCATAGGGTGTGGGAGTCAACTAAGTTGTTGTGTGCACATAACAAGGTCCTCTTGCACAACAAGACTTTCCCCCTCTTTATTTCTTCCATGCACCCCCTAAATCTGCTTAGGAAGGTTGGAGGAAACCCCAGAACAGGTTTGGTGGATGCGTGAGAGGAAGAGAATGGGGAGAGAAGTCTTAGCTCTGTATGTGGGCTTAGTTACACCCACACCCACACACCAGTTAGCACTACAGTGGTACCTCGGGTTACATATGCTTCGGGTTACAGACTCCACTAACCCAGAAATAGTACCTCGGGTTAAGAACTTTGTTTCAGGATGAGAACAGAAATCGTGCTTTGGCAGTGCGGCGGCAGCAGGAGGCCCCATTAGCTAAAGTGGTGCTTCAGGTTAAGAACAGTTTCAGGTTAAGAACGGACCTCCAGAACGAATTAAGTTCTTAACCCGAGGTACCACTGTACATTCAATTTCACCCAGTGGAATATAGAAGGGAGGGACTGTAATGAAGACACTATTGGCATATCCATTATTTAACATGATTCCCCACAAGTTACATAAAGGGGGCGGGGAGTCCAAGCTATATAGAACAATAAATGAATTTAGCAATATGTTGGAAATATCGACCGTACAACATTTGCGATGAACCCAATGAAATGCTGCTCTGGGTTTTCTCTGAGTATTCCTCCTCCTCCCCCAGTAGCATTTATAGCAGTTGGTTTTGAATGTCCCAAGCGACCTTTTTAAACACAAGGTCCAAGAGATAATTGGCCACTGATGACCACAGGGGCCCTGCTGGCACCAAGCTGCCTTCTCCACCCTGCTGGACTCTTTTATTTGATTTGCTCAGTAATACTGAAATCCCTTAAAAGGATATTGCAGTCCTCCCCTGGTTCTCCCCCTCCCCAGCCAAAGTGAATTGCTTGTTTTTCTCAGTGAGCAGGAAAGGGGTTAAAATGAAGCTGTAGCCGAAAGGAAAGTACTTGGGCGCTGGCGAAGGGTAAAGGACTTGGAAAGGCAGTTTCAGGTGTAGGTAAAGGTAAAGGGACCCCTGAACATTAGGTCCAGTTGTGACTGACTCTGGGGTTGCGGCGCTCATCTTGCTTTATTGGCTTTATACAGCTTCCGGGTCATTTAGCCAGGATGACCAAGCTGCCTCTGGCGAACCAGAGCAGCGCACAGAAACGCCGTTTACCTTCCCGCCGGAGCGGTACCTATTTATCTACTTGCACTTTGAGGTGCTTTCAAACTGCTAGGTTGGCAGGAGCAGGGACCGAGCAACGGGAGCTCACCCCGTCGCAGGGATTTGAACCGCCCACCTTCTGATCGGCAAGTCCTAGGTTCTGTGGTTTAACCCACAGCGCCACCCCTGTCCCTCAGGTGTAGTTGCGTAACAGTAAAAGCAGCTTACATTAGCACAAGGGTTTCCTGCTTGGCAGGGGGTTGGACTCGATGGCCCTTGTGGTCTCTTCCAACTCTATGATTCTATGGTTCTTACAACGTGGTCAAAAGTCATCATAAACTTATTTTAAGTGAAACCAGTAGTATAGTCAACAAGTGGACACAGGCTTTCCTTCTCTCCCACCCAACAACCAACCCAAGGGTGCCTCCAGGATGTCATTATTTTTGTGACAGCCACTGACTTGGATGGCTCTAAAAAGGGATTGAGGCTTCCAGTGGCTACTAGCCACAACTCTGCTTCGCCTCTACAGTTTAGGGTGGTTCTGAATACCAGTTGCTGGAAACCACTGGAGGGGAGACAGTGCTCTTGTGCTCAGGTCCCCACAGGCATCTCGTTGGCCACTGTGAGAACAGGATTCTGGTCTACATGGTCCATCAGCCTGATCCACCTGTGCTCTTTTTATGCTCTTGTGAGAGAGATTTAGGTGCACCTTGGAAATTCAGGTTTGCGCTGTTGCAGCATACAGTATTAAAGGGATCTGCCGCCCTAGAGCAACAAACCTCCGTTTTTAAGGAAACCCAGACTTTTTGTGGTTTAGGAAAGTGAAATGGAAGTGCACTGAAATGTGTGGACTGGATGAATGGAAGTGAGTGGCAAGCCCTGCAAACGCTCCACAAGTAAATGGGGATGCATTCGCAATGAAGGCGAGACATAGTCTAACCTCCGTGTAAGGATGGCGCAGGCAAATCAGGAAGAAGGCTCAATAATCAGGGCCTTTAGAGTGGCCCAGGAATGTACCTTTTTGCCACTTGCAGAAGAAACAAACTAGTAGATATTCTTTTCCCAAAGCTGTAGACTTCTAGCAGGTTTGGAGCTACACTAACAGCAGTCTTTAGCTTCCAGGTTGGTAAAGGAGGTGGTGGAGAATGGATGGCTTCTGTTTCCTTTGCCTCTGAATGTTTTTATCTGTGCATCCTCTGTTCGTCTTAGTTACCCCTCCCTTTAAAAACACACACACATTTGTGCCTTTGGCATGCATACATAGAGTATGGTATGCCATTTCGTCGCTGATAAAAATAGTTGCATTACGTTGTATAGAACTAGTGAGTTGGCAAGATATACAAGGTGTTCCTGAGGAATAGCCACATGGAGCATGAAGAGGGGGCGAGGCTTCTTAGGCTGTGTAGAGACAACAGTTTAAAGTGGATTTGAGTCATCTCTTCCTCCCCACCTTTAATTCGGATTTTCCTGATCTGTGGATAATGCGAAAAGGGGGCATAGCATAGTGGAACATAGCAAGCTGCCTTCTACTGAGACAGACCATTGGTCCACCTGGTTCAGTACTGTCTATACCAGGGTTTCCCAAACTTGGGTCTCCAGCGGTTTGTGGACTATAGTTCCCATCATCACTGACCACTGGTCCTGCTAGCTTGGGATAATGGGAGTTGTAGTCCCCAAACAGCAGGAGACTCAAGTTTGGGAAACCCTGGTCTATACTGACTAGCAAGATTGTGGCATGACTCTTGAGGATTGTATTCCTGAACCAAGCGGGAGGTGCTAGGAACTGAACCTTGGACCTTCTGCATGCACAGCAGATGCCTTGCCATTAAACTATAGCCCAGGGGTACACAAACTTTTTTCAAAGAGGGCCAGATTTGATGAAGTGAACATGCGTGGGGGCCGACCAAAGTTGCTGAGCTTTTTTTAGGAGTTTACCCCGGGACATATACTGCCATGGGGGGCAGATTAAATCAACTGGCGGACCGGATTATGCCCCCAAAATGGGCTTTGGACATGCCTGCTATAGCCCTTCCCCAATGCTGTTCTCGTATTACGACCCTCATGCAATAAGCAATGAGAAATGGGTTGAGGCTATTCACCATGGCTCCACGCTGTCTTAACTGCTATGAATGTAGAGTCCGGGTATGGGAGCTCTCCACGTGGTGAGCAGTTCTTCATGTCCAGACTGCTAACCAGGTCAGCCTTTTGCTTTTAAGAGCACGCAGTGTCCAGCCTTACAAAGGAGCCATTGTACACAGACGTATTCTTATGAAATGTTCTTATATGGTTATTGACCTACTTTTGGAGCTGTTTGATGGGGTTACTAATTGGCATTTTATTAAGCGATGCATGCAAAAGATACCTAATACGTTCAGAGACTAATAATAAAAAATCAGCAACCTAGAGAATGGAAGGGATAGCGTGTTGGGAACTGTGTTTGGGAAGGTAGTGTGTCTGCGTGGGCGGAGAACAGTTAATATTGCCATTGTCTAATAGTAAAGAAAGGCTTCTTTAAAAAAAAATCCATTTTGAAGAGGAATTTGAAAGTAGGCTGTGCTGGCTTGTGGGAGAGAGATTATTGTATCTGCAAGGACCAACACAGAAAGCCACAAAAGCTAGAGAGGGATGTTTTCTTTTTTAAAAAAATAAATCAACCCCAAACCATTGGGAGCACAGTAAGCTTGCAATCCATCCTCACAAGAAGAGATATTCAAAGTGGAGGAGGTGCTTCTCATTGGTGCAAGATTTTGAGCGTCTTGCAACACTTAGTGCAAAATGGATAGGTAAAAAGACTGTCCTATATGCAACTTCCTTTGCTTGCAAGTCGCCAGCATGAATGAGGCATTTTCCCTGCTTGCAACTCTCAGAAAACCTGTGGGTGGGGTGGGGAAAATACTTTTATTTTTCCAGTGTTCAGCAGTAGTGTTTGATCTTACTCTCATTATTTGGGGGGGCGGCGGTTATGTTTGTGTGTGTATGTGTGAATCCTGCACATGCAGTTAGGGGGCATGCAGTGTTTTGGCTTATTTTTAGCGTAGTTTCAGGGAGAACATTGTGAGGTGGATATGGTGGCCGCTGATGGAAGCTTTACTTCACAACAGCAAAACACATTTGAAAAGAACAAAAGAAAAGAACAAACACTGCTGCTGTTCAGCAAGCCCCTCCCCCTGAAATGAGCATAGACCCTTCCCTAAAATTTAAAGAGTGGCTGGGGAAACCCAGCCAGGTGGGTGGGGTATGAATAATAAGTTGTTGTTGTTGTTGTTGTCAAAGAGACTTTCCAAACAGATCCGTCTCACCCACCCATCCAAAATGTGAAGCAGAAGTTCTTTTCAAGAGAACATTAAGCTCAGTTCTCCTTATTTTTAAAGATAGACCAGCTGATACAGAGGGAGGGGCCGAACCTACCAAGTTCCATGGTACTTCCATGCAAAATGTTTTACAAAATTAACACTATTTCAGGGGATTGTGCCATTTCAGAGGAATGTCCTCTTTCTTTTTTGCATGGTCTTTTTGTTTTCAACCTTCTCTTACCATTCTTGAGTTAATAATAATCAGAAACCAGAAGCCTTCCTTTTGGGTGTTGTAGGTAGAGAAATACATAAGCGAGATAAAACATTGTTTTTGTATGCAATGACTGCAGCAAGAATACTGTTGGCCCAAAAATGGAAATGGGAAGAGATCCCAACAAAAGGAGAGTGGCAGATGAAGTTAATGGACTATGCCGAGTTGGCGAAACTAACTGGGAAAATTCGGAACCAGCAGCACCAGACCTTTTTGAAAGACTGGAATAAATTTATATTGTGTTTGAGAGACAATTGTAAACAATTGACATCGTTAGTAGGGCTACAAGAAGTTTTGTTAGGTTAGAGATATCAGTTATTATCAATATGATGTTTAAATGGTGTATTTAAGATTTGGATTTAAGGGTAATAATAATAATAACAAAATGCAATATCAGAGTATAGTTAGGAGAACCATTAGTTGAGGAGGAGGGAAGTCTCAGGCCAAGATGACCAAGTGGTTTTTATATATTATATGTAAGATGGATGTTTTGTCAATTTTTAAAATAAAATTTAATAAAAATTATAAATACTACTACTACTACTAATAATAATAATCAGAAACCACATGGCGCTATTTCTTCCTGTTGCAAATGACCTCACAGGTTGCATTGTACCACAATGAGGACTAGAAAGCAGCCCTCGAGCTTAGGCATGCCAGTTCCCTCATTGCAGAACCAAAAGGCTGTGTGCTCATGACCATTGACTCTGGCTCCAGTGCTGGCTTTTGACTCCACGTGCACTCAATGTCCCCCGTGACACAGAGCTATCCTGCAGTTTCTTGAGTCTGTTGTGTTTCCCCTCAAGCCAGCTTCTATCTGAATGGGAAAAAACCTAAGCCACATTCACTTTGCAATTAAGCTGAGTTGTGCACATTTGAGGCCGCCATTGCATGTGCACAGATGACAGCTTCACGAATAGGAGTTCAAGGGGCCAGGTTGCAGGGGGCAGGGAAAACAAACACATAATGTGCATTGGGCGAAGACTTCCCTTCTCAGTCTCCGGTGTGCGTGGCAAGGTGCAAACGCGATTTGAAACGCAGCGAGGGGAAATGACCTCACTGTGTTTTAAGCCGCTAATGTGCACACAGCCTTGGCAAATTTCATCTGAGATGCACTTGCTGCCTGCAGAATAATTCATGCAACTGTACCCCACCCACTGCCACCCTGGGACTGGCTCCATCTCCGAAGCAAGCTCCCTTCAAATCCTTCCACAGCATTTGGCAGCATTAATCCTGTTGGCCTTGGCAATTTCTGCAGGTGCTGAGAAGGCTTTTGTCGGGGACTGGCTGGCTGGCTGGCTGATAGGAGAAGTAATTCTCTGTGGCAAGAGCCCTTGGAAACAATCTGGCAGATGGAGCCCCAATTCCCATGCTGGGGGTTGGGGGGATTGTCAGGGGCAAAGTGCATGTAAAGTTGCTGGCGTAGCTGCCTTATGGGCAATGGGGCCGTGGAGCTCATGCAGAGAAGGTCTGGCCTTTGGGTTGCTTATGAGGCTCCTGTTCCGGATGGGGCCTCCTGGAAGCACCATGGATGGGGCCAGGCAGATGGAGCGAGCAAGCCCTTGCCTTGGCTTGCCTTCACAGTTCTGCCCCCACCCAACCCCCCCCCGAGCTATAAAGCGGCGAGCAGGACTGGAAGGGGCCAGCGGTCACCTCACCTCAGGAAGCAGCAGCCGTTGCCTTAATTGTTAGTCGGGACTTGTCAGCAGCATCGCAGGAGCATGGGATAAAGTGTTCCAGTGAAAGAGATAATTGAAAATCAAAAAAGACTTTGTTAATTTGATTAGACAGAGCCGGAGTTGAATTGTTCTTCATCAAAAGAGATTTAATTTTGACACACAATTAAATCCTTCTGCTGTACTGGTGCCCTGCTCCCTTCCCAGCAACCGAGACTGACTCAGGGATGCGGGAGTGGGGAGCTTTAAGGGATGGCGAGGGGATTAAAGGGGCCAAGAGGAGAGAGAGGCAGGCGAGGAGGGTTCCCAGAACAAGCAGGGGGAGGGAAGAGGCATCAAATGCACCGTGGATGGACCAGGGTGGGTGGAACAGGAGATGTGATGAAGAGATCATTGCAGACCATGAAGCCCCTGCTCTCTCTCTCTCATGCGCACGCTTGCTCTCTCACACACAACCGCCACTCATCAGCTCAGGCAATGAGATTCACAAGATTGACATATTTTGAGAGCTCAAATCTCTTGATTAAGGAACCATTGGGGTTGGTGCGGCTGAGGCTCAGTAATGTGACAGTTGCGGGTGGGGTGTGTGAGGGGTTCAGTTCTGCTGGCATCCTTTTTCCAAGTTCTGGCAACTTAAGTACTTGTTAGCTTGGCGGGACTTGTGCGTTGGTACCCTGAAACTTTGGAGAGGGAACTCCAATCTCTGCTTAGCCATGAAGCTCACAGGGTATTGTGGCCCTTCGGCAGACTCACCATCTTTAAACTATTGGAAGACTGGTAATCAAGGCAAGATGGGGCAGAGCCCTTTCAATATTTTTACTGCTACGTTGCTCGGGTGCCAGCAGTGTCTTTGCAAAGGAGGAGTGTGAGAAGAAAACCAGAACAAGTCCCAGCCCTCCCTGTTTCAGTGGCCACCCCACCAGGTGCTGTGTTTACCAGCTACTGCTGCCCTGAAACAGCTCACAAGATTGAGAAGGGAAACGAGAAGGGGTTGTGAAGCACTCCTATGCAATTCAAAGTGGTATGAAAATTGAGAGCTGGTTATAACCTTTGGATTTTTGTCTGCATGGTGTCTGCCGTGCAGGGGAGAAATAGGCCAGGAAGGGTAGGCAATGAAGCAACTCTTCCCCCTTCCCTCCATAGCAGTAGGAGTAAGCTATCCCTGGGCTTTTCTGGCTTTTCTTTTGCCTACAGCTTATGGAGACACTGCAGAGAGAGGCTAATAAAATGGGTGCTCTGAAACACCGAGGAGAGGAGCTGTGTGCCAGTTGATTGGCAGTGTGTGTGAGAGATAGATAGATAGATAGATAGATAGATAGATAGATAGATAGATAGATAGACAGACATCTGAAGGCAGCCCTGTATAGGGACGCTTTTAATGTTTAACAGACCATTGTATTTTAATACTTTGTTGGAAGCCGCCCAGGGTGGCTGGGGAGATGGGCAGGGTATAAATAAATTATTATTATGATAGATAGATAGATAGATAGATAGATAGATAGATAGATAGATAGATACGTAGGAGAGGCAATGGAGGGAAGCATTAGGTATTGTGGCAGCTGTTGCTGGTCAGGAGCACAGCATTCGCTTTTGCCTCTGGAGCATAAAAATGCTGCAGTTTCAGTGCACATTATATTGTCGCCAAACACCCAGCTTCTTTCTGAGGACAAAGCTGTTGTCTTAGTACCCCAACTGCTTGTTGCTCATCTCCTTGCTCTGCCTGCCCTTCTCTCCTCCAGACATGCCTCTATCCCATAGAGAAATCCCGTCAGAATTCCACTCCATATGCTTGCAGGGCAAGTCTGGCTATTTCAGTGCTATTGGTTTGAGTGTTATGAGCGGAATGTTGTGGGTGCACTGAATGGAATGTTGGCCTTGGATGCCCAGCAGCCCAGGAATACCCCCCCTGGGCTGTGGGGTCAGGATTAGAAGGATCTGGTGAGCTTCTTTCTGATGATAGGGCATTGCAGGGAAGCTTCATGGTCCGAGTTACCTGCCAGGGGGACGGGGAGGGGGCAAAGAGAGGTGAAAGTGAAGAGGACAATCATGGCACTTCTTGAATCTAGATAACCATAACAGGTTGTACTTGCTGTGCATTTGAGGAGCACCAGGATTGGTTCTGTCAGCATAACAGGGGATGGGACATTATCGGGCACAGGATTTTACCAACCCAGAAGGCTTCGTCACAGGGGCTCAGGAAATTCCTCGTGTTCGGAATGTGGGTAGGGGGTCATGCATTCTGATGGATGCACGAGTCTTGTTACTACAATTAACCCAATTATTGTTTGCTGTAGGCCACAATAACCTATTCCACAGTGAATCGGTTAGTCTTTAAGGTGCTTTATTTCATTTTTGCTGCATCGGCCACCCTTTTGGTATTTCGAAACTGTCATTTCCAAGTTCAGCGGCGAGCGAACAGGCTCCCGGGAATATGAGGTAGCGGAATGGAAGGTCCCAGTGGGGAAGGGCCATCATGAAGGGCAAAATGCTTGCTTGCCCCACCTGCTCCTCCTTTGTGGCGCTTCGCTACTCTCCATCTCTAGATCAGCAGCACTGCAGTCTCGCTGGCTCATCTGGGGCGAGATAATTGAGCAAACAGGCAGGAGGCAGGGGACGCTGGGGCCAGTGTTAATTTAATTGAGTCGGTTTGTTCACAGCAGAATATTAACCTCTCGGGCAATAGCTTGAGAGAGAATTCTACTAAAGCGCTGGTTCAGTGCGGGGGCTGTAAGCCGACATACCCCTGATATCATTGGTGGAGGGGCTGTGGGAACAATCCCTGCGCACCCTTGCTCTGCGATCTGATGATGCAGACGTATTATTGCTGCAGCAGCCAGAGACGGATTCCGCTAGAGAGGGGATTGCAAATTAAACAACCCCAGTGGGACTGGCTCACGATACAAGGAATGTCTTGCTTAAACATACGAGTGGTGGCCGGGGGGGGGGGCGAGTGGGGAGAAGAGAGGAGAGGGAAGCCAGTCTCTGCTTGGCCAGAGGGAGGCAACTGTGAGATACCAAAGTGTGGCAAGGAAGAGGGGATTCCCTTGCCCCTCTTAGATTTATGGTGTCATTTAGGGGAGGGGAGGTTGCAGGAAAGGCCCCTGTGCTGTAAGCAGAAGCCTCTGTTTCAGAAAACCACTCTGCTGAAGCAGCAAAACCTGGGACAGATGGAGCTGGTAGGACCTGGCAAATGGACACCATGGGGTTAAAAGGAGAGGAACATTGCAGGAGCCCAGGATTTGGAGTGGGAGAAGGGGGGAAAGCGAAAGCTCCTATGGTTTAGGATGAAAAATAGCATCATTCCAATGCACAACCGGGTTGAGGTCGGGTAGAGACTGTATGTCAGGAGTGTGTGCAGGAGCCAGGCCCTGTGACCAGCAGGGCTTCGCAGGACTGGGGCCTTCCTAAGTTTGTTCTGGAGAGGCAAGGTGCGGCCGCACAGGTGAGGCTGCTTGGTAACTCACTGCACCTGGTGGCAAGAGCCGGGAAGGGATATTAGGTCAGCATTTCCCTTCGGCTCTTTGCCACAGCAACTCGTTTCCTGCCTTGCTGTGTTTGGCTTCTTGCTTCCTGATCCTCGGACCTCGGCTTCTTGCCTCCTTCCTTCTCGACCCTCGGACCCTTGGCTTTGTGACTCCTTGCTTCTTGACCCTTGGACCCCTGGCTTCTGGACTCTTGTTCCTGCTCCCACCCCGCCATCTTGCCCCCAGTCCCGACATCCTCAGCCGGGACTTTGATCGCTCGTAGACCGGACCATGACACTGTGGTTTCACGACTGAGGGGCAACTTCTGAGTTGGAATGTGGA
Source organism: Podarcis liolepis (assembly GCF_965112155.1). Classification (NCBI taxonomy): domain Eukaryota; kingdom Metazoa; phylum Chordata; class Lepidosauria; order Squamata; family Lacertidae; genus Podarcis; species Podarcis liolepis. The sequence goes on from NC_139555.1 coordinate 30,678,227, forward strand.
AGGGAAGAGTAAGGACAGACTATTCTCTGAGTCAGAACTGGGAATTAGTAATGGAGCAGTGAAATCGGCAGCTAAGAATGATTAGGGGTGGGGGGGTGTTTCTTGCAGAGATTTAGGAAGTGGTCATTACCTTTACTGAAATATTCCATTTTCCCTCTGTTTTCTCAGACTACCATCAAATTAAAGCTCTCTCCAGACAAAGTGCAGGCACCTCTTTCTTTGCCCAGTTTGCCGTGACTTGGTATGCAATCCCTGCCAGCAGATATCTAAGTCTGCCAGTTGGTGTTCAAGGAGGCCCACTAGGCTGAGTTCTGTCCCTAATCAACCCACTTTGCTTTTCTATCAGTGGCCAGAAGACTAGAAAGGAGTAGGGTTAGGGTTGATCAGTCTTAACGTTTGTGTGGTCACTGACTGCCACACTCTGAAGGCAGAGAAGCAATTTCCCACATTCCTCTCTTTCCTCCACCCTTCCCCAAACGATTGATTATGTTGTGGAGCCAATAGGGCAGCTCCCTATTTTCCATAAACTTTTCCCCATATTGATGTGTCTCTTTCTTTGGAATTTTAAAATACACTGCAGGGCCATTCTTCATTTCATCTGCCCGGGTCAAGATGTGAGTGCGATACCCACCCTTATAAAATTGATATATTTTTAATTTATATTTGTAACAAATGTATGTTTCTAGCTCTTGTGATTATGGAGTTTTGACTCTTCAGCATAAATGTGCTGGTCCCAGAGAGAGAGAGAGAGAAAGTGTGCGTCCCTTAGGCTTTGAGCATAGGTCCACAGAAGGAGAGACAACCAATTGAAATAGCAGGGGATAGGAGTGTTTAATTCTGGATACCTGCACTGTATACCTGAAGGAGCATCTCCACCCATTCAGCCTGGACACTGAGGTCCTCCTTTGAGGGTCTTCTGGTGGTTCCCTAACTCCTGAGAAGTGTAAAGAATTACAGAACTTTTAGAAGACACCTGAAGGCAGCCCTGTATCAGGAGGTTTTTAATGATTCGTGTTTTTATTATGTTTTTAAATATGCTGTAAGCAGCCCAGAGTGGCTGGGGAAACCCAGCCAAATGGGCGTGGTATTATTATTATTATTCACCAGGCAGAGGGCCTTCTCAGTAGTGGTACCCTCCCTGTGGAACATCCTCCCATCAGATGTCAAACAGATAAATAAGAACTTTCTGGAGACAAATGAAGAACAGCCCTGCATTAGGAAGTTTTTAATGTTTGGTTTTTGCTGTGTTTTTATGATGTTGGAAGTCTCCCAGAGTGGCTGGGGCAACCCAGTCAGATGGACTGGGGTATAAATAATAAAATTGTTGTTGTTGTTGTTGTTGTTGTTGTTGTTGTTGTTACTACTACTATGTTCAGTGCCCTCTGCCCTTCCTTTCTTAGCTTGTACCTTTCATGTGAAACCCAAACTAGATTATATGTTTACCATGTTGGGGATGGAAGGATTAACCCCTGCTGCTATTCTTTTTTCTTTTTTTTTTAATGCTTGGGAGGAACAATCGCATAGCAAACATTTCTAATTTGGGGCTTAGATATGCCCAATGCAAAGTGGGGGGTGAATGGGCGGAGCGGGGCAGGGAGGCAGACAAGTGGGATGCAATCGCTGGGGCAGGGCCCTTGGTAGCATTTTGTCCATCAGCTTGCAAAGCCCTGGAGGAGCCAGCACTGCTACAAATGTAGAAGCTGCAGAGCTCCCTTGCTTTCCATGGTGTTTACCTAGACCATGTTGGCTTGCTGCCTTATTTGTTCCCTTCTAATTGAGCAAATGTGCTGTACGCATGGAAGCTAGGCCAGCATCGACTTTATTAGAGGAGAGCATCAATAAAAGGGCTGCACGTTAGGAGGCTCTGCACAAGCTCTGTCAGATGAGAGGAGTTTTAAAGTTGCACTTTATTCATGATGTTTTGATTTCTCTTGCTCTGGGGACCTGACTTTGATAGATTGCGATGCAGCAGCAGAACAATATAATAATACACCGTAGCAACTGGCTTCCAAAGCAGAAGCTTGTCATGTGCCCTGCACCCGTTCGCCCCTGGTTTAGTTTATTATGAAAATTAGGCTTAATTATTGACTGGAAAAGATGCTTTCCTTCTTCTCCCCCCTTTGTCTGGTTAAATTTGCTGTAGTGCCGATTGCACGCTGCAGCGGTAATAACTAGATCTGCTTTTGCTTGAGAATCACTCTTCTGGTTATGCTGGTTGGCAAGCAGTGCTGTGCTGTACTGGCTGGTAAGCTGGTGTTTATATCAGAGGCTGCTTTGTTGAAAGCAGTGCCCTGGTACAATGCTACATAGCGAAGCAATTTCAGTAGCGCTGTGTTATAGCTGTGACTGCAGTTTATCTTGATTCTCTCTGGTGTTTATGGTGCTTACAGTCCACCAGGTCATCTGCACCATCCAGCATCGCTGTATTGGAATTGCTTCTTGCAGGAAAAAATATATAATTGGCCTCTTTTTTGATAACCCATATGCAGAAAAAACGCAGTGTTCTCCAGATTGGCACGAATGAGCTTCCTTTGGGATTAGGACCCTGACCTCAGCCACTCCAGGGAACCAAGCGACTCCTTGACCTTCTCTTTTTAGGGAGCTCCAGCAATGGCTGCCAAAACACAGAGCTCTTCAAGGGGGCATAGGAAGAACTAGAGTAGAAACAACACTTCCACAGAGATTGAAATGTTCCGTAGGTGACTCACCACTTGACAAGCAACACTTCAAGCCAATTACAGTAGATGAAAGGGTCAGAGCAATATACTGGGTTTGCCAGGGACCTACATGTAAAGTCCAGTTTTGTAGGCCTGAATCAGATTCCTTTTCTCTTACATTTTTTAGTTTTCATTACAGTGGTACCTCAGGTTAAGTACTTAATTCGTTCTAGAGGTCCGTTCTTAATCTGAAACTGTTCTTAACCTGAAGCACCACTTTAACTAATGGGGCTTCCTGCTGCTGCCGCGCCGCTGCTACACGATTTCTGTTCTCATCCTGAAGCAAAGTTCTTAACCTGAGGTACTATTTCTGAGTTAGCGGAGTCTGTAACCTGAAGCGTATGTAACCTGAAGCGTATGTAACCCTAGGTACCACTGTATTCCAAACCTGGCTCTACTCCCCCAATTCAATATTGGTGGTAGGCAGGCTGGAGAGAGATTTTTAATTTTGTTTATTCCTTATTTACTAGTACAGTGGTACCTCGGGTTACAGACGCTTCAGGTTATATATGCTTCAGGTTACAGACTCCGCTAACCCAGAAATAGTACCTCAGGTTAAGAACTTTGCTTCAGGATGAGAACAGAAATTGTGTGGCAGCAGCGTGGTGGCGGCAGGAGGCCCCATTAGCTAAAGTGGTACCTCAGGTTAAGAACACTTTAAGGTTAAGAACGGACCTCCAGAATGAATTAAGTTCTTAACCTGAGGTACCACTGTATTGCATTAATATACATTCTTCCAAGGAGCTCAAGGTGACATTGATGGGGCTCCTTTGCCCCATGTTATTCTTACCATGACCCTGCAAAGTAGGTTAGGCTCAGAGACAGTGACTGGCCAAAGGTCACCCAGTAAGTTTCATGCTTGATTTTGACCCTTGTCTCCCAGGTCCTAGTCCACTTAATATCTCTCCACCTTCTGGGCAGGAAAAAAACATAGAAGTGAATAAGCTAAGGGAAGAGGAATGGAGTGCCTTTCCAGGGGTAAAGTCAAACCTCTGTGTTAGCAGTAACAAAGTGACCTCCCTGGGGCCCAAGCCTGGGCAGTGTGTGTGTGAAGGTCCTGGGCTGAGCAGATGACAAGACCCTCTCTCAGCCTTGCTGATGTAGTCCAAAGGAAAGCAGAGCAATATGTTTGGCACTAGTTTGGCTGCAGAAGTTGCCAGAAGGAGGCTTAGAAGGTGTCATCCAACCGTTTTAGGGGCTCCACTCCTGATTTGTATAGGGTTTATTCCTTGGCCTCTTCTTTTCCCAAAGATACCCCGCAAGGCAGCAGACGTTTAGGACCAGAGTTTTCCTTCTCCTAGATGGGCTGGCTTCCCAGGTTGATGGGCTCCATCTGCTCCTCATTTCCCTCTACAGCAGGAGTCGGCAAGCTTTACTGGACAATGGGCTGGTCCATGTTCTGTCCATCGAAGGATGGGCCGGAGCATGTGTGCATGCGCGCTCTTCTGGGTCCGAGCAGTGCACGTGCGCACATGCTATTTCCGGCGCTACTCTGACCTGGATGTCCACTGGAAATGGACTGTGTGCATGCGCACCGGCGCTTCTCCATCCCGCACGCATGGTCACACACTATTTCTGGTGCACATCCGGGTCGGAGGAACGTCAACCCAGAAGTCGGTCCCTGTGCCGGTAAGAGCGGGCAGCGGGGGGCAGCAGGGGTCGACATGGGTCAATTAGACAAGCCCCATGGGCCTTAGGTTGCTGACCCCTGCTCTACTGTACAGCATGTGTAGCAACCACCTTCTTGACTGTTGGACCCACTATTGGTCTTGTCTGCTCATTCCGCCAGAGGCTGTTTTCTCATGCAGGGAAGTCTGGCGGTTTGAGACCCATTAACTACCCTCACCTGGTATAGCTGGCCAGTCAAAGCCATTCCCGGGGTGTGGCTGCTGTTGCATGCTGACAGCTTCTAGGAGTCACAGGTGAGAGCTGAGTGCAGGGTGGGGATCACCCCAGAAGGAGCATTTCATGTCCCCCACCAGAGGTATTGCCCATTTTCTAATCGTATGTGAAGCAGCTATTGAAGTTCCCAGTTCTTGGGTCTGTTTTTGAGAAGTAGTTTGGTTGCTTTGCTGGCTCCCTAGCACATATTCTCAGTTTCTCCTGCCGTTTCCTCCTCCCATGTCTAGCTTTGCTGTTGATCAGAAGTTTGTCCTTGCTCTGTTTGTTTGATTTATGGTGTACATAAAAGAGTCCTTTAAAAAATATATGTAATACGGTAATTGGGTCTGTGCTGCTTTCAGAGAAAGCAGACATCTGATCTGGAGCATCCAAAGCACTGAGGGGCAGCAAGGCTGGGATGTGAGTCTCCGGATGAAGCCAAAGTCTCAGGAATAATGGAATTGCACCTCACACGTAAGCTGCTGATCACAATTGTTTCACTCTTCAAAATGCAGTGCTCAGTGAATGCCGTGTGAAATATATAATGAATTTCAGCGATGAAAAGTGAACAGGAAGTAATAGTGCCACTGTATTCTGCTCTGGTCAGACCACACCTGGAGTACTGTGTCCAGTTCTGGGCACCACAATTCAAGAAGGACACTGACAAACTGGAACGTGTCCAGAGGAGGGCAACCAAAATGGTCAAAGGCCTGGAAACGATGCCTTATGAGGAACGGCTAAGGGAGCTGGGCATGTTTAGCCTGGAGAAGAGGAGGTTAAGGGGTGATATGATAGCCATGTTCAAATATATAAAAGGATGTCACATAGAGGAGGGAGAAAGGTTGTTTTCTGCTGCTCCAGAGAAGCGGACACGGAGCAATGGATCCAAACTACAAGAAAGAAGATTCCACCTAAACATTAGGAAGAACTTCCTGACAGTAAGAGCTGTTCGACAGTGGAATTTGCTGCCAAGGAGTGTGGTGGAGTCTCCTACTTTGGAGGTCTTTAAGCAGAGGCTTGACAACCATATGTCAGGAGTGCTCTGATGGTGTTTCCTGCTTGGCAGGGGGTTGGACTCGATGGCCCTTGTGGTCTCTTCCAACTCTATGATTCTATGATTCTATGATTCTTTCTTCCCCGCCCCTCATTTTCATTTTGTGGGAGGCAGGGTTTTACAAACACGTCAGCGATCATGGTGCAAAATGTATATGGCTAGCACACTTTTCGTTTGCAAAATTCACTTTTTTCAGAAGTAAATTTTGGGACTCTTCCTTTCATTCTTATGTGCCAGGAAGGGGCATTTGTTTTGTTTCTTAATCAAACAATGGACTTTGGTGTTGACGCCACATCATCTGGGGGGCACAGCATTACCCAGGCTACAGATAGACTTGGTTTGGATGGGGCAGGGATGAGGCATACTAGCGAAAATGTGAGATCTGAGGCTTGGCCTGTTTGCTGAAGGGAACAGATGAATAAGGGGGACAGCATCTGAGGAGGGGGGGTGGGAGGAGGGACAAGAGGGATGCAGCCATTGAAGAACAATTGCTTTTGTGGATCCAGGAACACTGGAGTGAAGGAGAGAGTGGCTATACTGGGAATGAAGAGAAAGATGGAAAAAATAATCTCTCTCCACTCTATGATTATGGAACAACTTGTTTCTTTGGTCAGTGTTGTAAGTTTAGGGCATTTTATTTGAATTCTTTAAAATCCACCACCCCACCACCCCACACACAAAATACATATTTTTTTTAAAAAGAATCAGGCATAAAGCAAACTAGAAGACTTCCTTGAGCCATTTAATAGGACTATAGTAGCTGTTTTAAATGGTTGCCTGAGTTAAAAAGCAAACAAACATTGGAACACATTCTGCACCTGCAGAAGCATATGTGCACTTCAGAAATAACCCCGCACAGGAGGACATTACAACAGCCAATCCTGAAGGTCATAAAACCATGGCTGATGGTTCACTGACTTTCAAAAATATCTCTGTTCTTCTTATGCAGTGGGAATCATGCCTGCAGCATAGAGGAAATGAAGGATCTGTGCACAGGATGCCAACTCAGTAGAAGATTAGGCTGTTGGTCTTAAGGGAAGATATATGGATATCGCTGGAGCTTGACTTGAACATGCCTACCAATTGATAGGGGAATCAGTCAATAATACCAGTGTGGTTCTGAATGGCTGTGTCCACACATGCAAGTGCTACCATTGCCTTATTGCAGGGGTGGGGAACCTGTGACCCTTTAGAAATTGTTTGGAATCCAGTTCCCATCAGCCCCAGCCAGCATGGCCTATGGTCAGGGGCGATGAAACCTTTAGCCCAACAACATCTGTAGGGTTGCTTGGGAATTTCCCAATGGTGCACATGAACTCTCAGAAAAGAGCCATTGGCCATGAGTGAAAGAGAATTGCTTTCTTACAGATAGTCAGTGTGTTGTAAGGGTTGTGGGTGGTTGTGCTGTGTGTAGCTTGAGTCCAGGTATAGCCAAAAAAAAGTCTATTAGAAATAATTGTGCTTGCAAAAAATGTTGAGGCAAAGGGGCAATAGCCAAGCAACAACAAGCTGATCTGCTTTCTTAGCTTGTGCTGTGCTGGCCCAGTAGACAGTGCACACTCCAGAGAAAGCAGGATGCATTATTTACAGAGAGGCACAGGGTGTCTCCAAGGAGGGGGGAATAGGAAAGCAAGTTGCTTATTAAACTGGGAAACTCATTAACCACTGAAAAATACATTTTTATCACACTTTTATGGACACCTTAATGAACAAATGAAGAAACTGGGGGATCTGTGGAGTTGGTCAGGGAGAGAATATGAAACTAGCTTAAGTCTAAACACCATGAGGCTCCAGGATTCCCTGCCCATCTTGATGGAGAAATCCGAAAGAGCTTCACAAAGAGGTTGCAAGCAGAGCTGTGAGATATCTCATGCACCTGAGAGGGCTTAGCAAAGCAATCTTTATAAACCTGTGGAGGGATTTGGTCCTGAATCGTTCTTCTAAAAACTCCGCAAGGGGTGTGTAGAATGCACAATGCTTGGAAGCCAAGTGAGGGAGTAGAGCTGAACAATGAAGGCAAAGGACATTATGAATAATAACAGTAATAATAATTTTGTAATACAGTTGTGCCTGGAGAGCTCCCAGCTCTTTTAAACCATAACCTGCCTTGCAGTTTACACCGTGTGCTTGGGCCAGGGCATTGTTGAAAATATCTTCTGCAGCATCCTGAATGCCCAGGGCAGTGAATTTAAAAAGTGAATATAAAATATTAAACTGTGTGCATAAAATGGAAATAGCTTTGTAATGGATAAACCAGATAAATTTAGTCTGTTGATTAAATCCAGTGAATAAATACAAAGTGGGTTCATCCTACATGCTGCACTGAAACGAGGCAGAAGGAGAGTGAGGAACTCTGAAGGTTTTGTAATTCTGCAACTGACGTTACTTAAGCAGAATGTTATGATTTCCTCAGAATTCTTGCAAAATTATTCCAGTGGAGCCACCTTTAGCCAAAATGGCTCCTCACCTTAGGAACTCCTTCCTTTAGCAAAACTCCTTCCAACTCCAGAACAAGGTAAGTCAAAGTCTACAGTCAGAATTTTGCATCGGAACCAGATTTTAGTGCATTGGTGCAAAAATTGGCTGTTTCTATAGCAAGTGAGGCCTGTTAAAAATAGATTACATCTTGATGGGCTGTCATGGTATAATCCTGTGTTTATACACATGGCATAATTACTAGATTATTTTGGTTGATCTTAAAATCAGACACTGGAGCTTAAATACTCCCATGTGTGTAGTTCCCTATGTTTGTACACAACCACGCTAGAGCAGGCATAGGCAGACTTGACCCTCCAGATGTTTTGGGACTACAATTCCCATCATCCCTGACCACTGGTCCTGTTAGCTAGGGATGATGGGAGTTGTAGTCCCAAAACATCTGGAGGGCCGAGTTTGCCTATGCCTGCCCTAGAGCAACACAGGAGCCTCCCTAGACTTTTTGTCTCATTAAATAATCACCTGCCAACTCTACTAACTTCTCTTAGCATGTGATAAGCAATTTAAGTACCCAGACACACATCATTGGGAAGAACTAACCTCATAAGGAGCATTAGCAGATCCTTTCTCACCTGCTTCCCTTATTAAGACCTCAGTTGCATCTTTGCTGCTTCCTGCATTGTTGCCCATCATAAAGCAGTCTTTAATCAATCATCCCCAATTCCATGCAACTTCTGCGGCTACTACTATGCAGACTTGGAAAACTGCCATAACCATAGCTGCAAGACATGGAGATTTGTTTGGCATCTGAAGCAAAGGATCTCACACGGTGGGGCGGAGGCCCAGTTCATGCGAATAAAAGGTGGTTGAAATAACTGAAACAAGCTGGTCCGAAGTTCTTCAGACAGACAGCAACACTAAAGCTATTACAGTACTTAGACATCAGAAACATTGGTTGCTCCCTTCATCTCAGGAGGTTTAGGCATTTAGCACCATCTGTCTGATCTTTGGCTCAGCGATTGAATCTAGCCATGTGGTTGGGGCTCAGCCTACCTCCTCGTTCCTAATAATATAAGCACAACATCTTATTAAAGTGTTTATAGACAAATGGGATAGAATACCCCCGAGACCTCTTTCCTGGAGGGCTATATGCTTCCTTCTGGTTAGGTAAAAAGCCCTGTAGGTCTTGTAGGGCATTTTACCTGTTTGTTGTTTAAAGCATTACTACCCACCCCATGACGTCCGAGGACAGCCTAGTAACTGAAATGCTAAATTAATAAATATCATCACACTTTCAACATACCTTAGAATCGTAGAATTTTACAGTGGGAAGGGAACTCCAAGGGTCATCTAGTCCAACCCCCAGCAATGCAGGAATCTCAGCTCAAGCATCCAGGACAGATGACCATATGTACTAGTGAACATGTGGAAGAGGCAGGAATGAAAATACAGAGGTCAAGAGTGAAGGCAGTGGCTGAAGTCCCTGCTCCACATATTAAGGGTGTTCCTGGTATGAAAAAGGCTACTGTGATAAGTCTGTGGTTTAATCTTAATCTCGCCCACTGTTACTAGCCCTGCCATCTGAGAACATTTATGTTTGAAATACCAAGGATTGAACCTAGGATGCATGCAAAGCGTTCATTTCACCACTGAACTGTGGCCATTCCCCAATACGTCTCTTCTGTGTTACATTAACAAATATGGGGTGATCCATGCATTTTACATTGTGGGTTATGAACTCCCAATTTTGTTCCACAGACCTGGTCATCAGAATCCTCCATAAGATCAGGGACAATAGTAACCTGCTCCGATTTCGGCTCTCGGAGTGGGGATTGTTCTGCTTCCATGGTTCTCAGATGACCTTCAGAAGCATAGCATAATGGTGGGGGCTGATATCCTTACCCCTCCACAGCGCCTAGGACAAGAAGGAAGTTGGGGCTTGACAGACTCATCAGAGCAGTGTCTGGGATGCTTGCCATGGTGAGCAATGCAGTTTGAACTGTGGACCTTTGCCCTCACTCCCTAGAATAGGGAAGCCACATATTTCCCAGTGGCCAGTCTAATTGCTTCTTTAATGGCCCGATGCCTGTTAGCATTAAAGAGGGTGCTGCTACCACTAATCACTCAAAGCAAACTTATTTTGGTATGCGTTGCCCCAGTTCATTGAAAAAGGCATTTTTGTTTCCCCCTATACTGATAAAACTTGCTTTGGGGTGAATGTATGTTTTCTTAATTTATAAATCTCTGGATTGCAGGTTCTCTTTATAAAAACCAGCAACCATATTTTGATGCTTCTGCTGTAGAAGGGTGTTTTTTTTTTTAAAGAAAAGAATCCCTGACATGGTTTTGCTTCTTTCTAAACTGCTGACGCAAATAACCCTATAAATTAGCAGATGGTGGCACAGGGAAATCTCTTGGCTTCTCTCTTTTTTCCATTTTTTAAACAGTTTGATTTTTATAATAGGGGTTTTGGGTGGGAGCCAGAAATCCCTCAACTGGCAAAATGGAGTTAGTGCAAGGGGGAAGGGGGGGAAGGGGGAGAGGAGAGGGGGCTAGATCCACGTTAGCTGGTGCATTGAAGATTTGTGCAGTACTTAGAATAATAAAATCACATTTGAAGGAGATCCTGTAGGACCTAAGGCTATAGAAATTTGAAAGATAGATGGGAGGCATATGAAAGCCTTAAGCAGACTCCTACAGTCCATCAGGTGATGTGCGGGAGCTTATCTTCAACCCTGTCCTCACTCCTTGCCTACGAACCCTTATAGCTGTGATTCCTGCAGAGGGTTGGAACAGATCAGTGTTTCCTAAACTTTGGTTTCCAGCTGTGGTGTTGTTTTTTTAACTACAATTCCCATCACCCCTAGCTAGCAGGACCAGTGGTCAGGGATGATGGGAATTGTAGTCCAAAAACAGCTGGAGACCCAAGTTTGGGGGGGGAAACTGGACTAGATGGCTGCCCAGCCTCTCTGCTTTGAACACCTTCAGAATGGAAGAGCTCCCCCCTCCCTTGATAACTGGTTCCATTGTACAATTAAGAAATTTCTCCCTAGTACTAAAAACAACAACAATGAACAACAAAGCCAAAATGTTGCATCCATCTGTCTCAAGAAGCAGCGGAGTGTGCCTCCAAGGGTGACATCAAATCGCATTGATTTTACTGTGTTGGCAGAACTGAAGTGACCTCTCCAGGGTGCAAGCCTGGGCAGTGTATGTGGAGGTCCTGGGCTTCCCAGATGACAAGACCACCCCCCTCTCAGCCTCACTGATGTGGTCCAAAGGAAAGCAGAACATTACATTTGGCACCAGCTTGGCTGTAGGAGTTGCTGGAGGGAGACATGCAAGACACCATTCTACTGTTTTAGGGACTCCACTCAGGATCCTTTCATCTCCCAAAGATGTCCTGCAAAGCAACGGAAGTTTAGGATCAAGAGTTTTCTTTCTCCTAGATGGGCTGCCATTTGCCCTCTCATTTCCCTCTACAGCATGTGCAGAAACCACCTTTATGTGGTCCTGCCCCACAAGAGATCAGTCTTCGTCTGCTACTATGTCACATCCATTCTGTTATTTGAATAGCTATCAAGTCTGGCCACCCAGTCTTCTCTTCTCCAGGTTAGATACACTGGATGTCTTCCATACCTTTCTCCATAAGGCTTTCTTTCCAGGCCCCTGACTATTTTTGTTGCCCTCATCTCATCCCGTTTCGATTTGTCCGTATCTTCTTAAGGTGTGGTAACCAGAACTAGACACAGTACTCCAGAAACTGGATTACCTTTGTAACTCAATTCACAGGCAGTGGTACGCTTGGATTAAATATGCATTAGGAGAAGCAGATTTTAAAAGCAAAAATTAAAAAGATCCCTTGATTTAAAGGCATAGTCTACAGTTTGGCAATATAACTTTCAATTCTATTTAGTTTGAAAGACTCCGAGCTGGAGGCTTAAAGGCAGTGCTTATTGGCAAAGCCTAGAGTTGCTGTGCCTTGCTGGCCCTAGAGACTTGCTCAAAACTCTTTCACAGAGCAGTCTGCCTTGCACTCCATACCCTCTGCTATGCAAAGGTTCTGTTGGCCCAGTGGTACTGGATATTGCAAAAATGCCCTGCAGTCTGGCTATATATGTGTGTGTATAACTTTTTTTTTTTTACTTATTGCACCAATAAGGACAGATTGTTTATAATCTGTCAAAAAGCGCTCCAGTTCCAGCCTGAATACTGTTTGTTTTAAGTGATCATTCAGGTTTTTTCCACACTAAAATTACCTGCCATGTAATCTTTTAATATTTCTTTAGCTTTAAACAGCAGTGCTTGACTGATGTGCAATTCAAAACCTTCCCTGCATTTTCAACTATAATTGATGCAATAAAACAGACTGCCTCGCGTGACTCTTTTTTAATTTGGGTGCATTTGTTGTTTTAGTTCTGTAGAAACATTCTGAATCCAGAGAATTCCCCCCCCCCCTTTCAGTCTTAGGGACTCTCATTTCTCTCTGGTTTTCCTTATCTGTCACCCTATCTCAACGCGGATAAACATGGCTAATGAGAAGGATGGGACCCAAAATCCTAGCCTGACAGCACCTTATATATTAAATGGGGTTGTGATATCAAGCCTCTGTAAAGGGGTATCGGTCTAACCTCACTTAATGTAGGAAGGGTAGGGGCACAGTAGTAATCTAATGATTCCTGATTCAACTCCTATGGGATTCTTCATGGCCAAACATACCAATATTATTAACCCACAGCAGCTTCTGATAATCGTCAAACAGATTTGTGCAAGTGGCTCAGGTGCAAAGATTTCCTAGAGGGCATGTTCTTTCATAAGTTAACCAATGTTTTCTGGTTTGCTCAGAGGGAAGATGACTGGCCAACTGCAAAATAAAGCCAGTGTAATGGCTTCGTGCTTTGCTTGAGTGTTTATATAAGATACAAGTGTTCATATAATTCATAAATGTTGATAAGCATTTGCATTATCCTGCCAACGTGGGTGCTGGTTTTCAATTCTGTAGTATTCCCGCCCCCTCCCCCCTTCTGTAGGATTGCGTTGCAACTCTTCACAATAACCCAAGGAAATTGATTAGAGGTTAGGCTGGGTGATGTGAGATTTGGCCAAGGTTCCGTGGCCATTAGGTTTAATGGCCACTAATTATGGTTTACCTGGAATTAGCATTGCCGGTATATGGGCACTGAAAGGCCTGTCAGTTTGGTGTACCTAGACTGGCTCACCTTTGCCAATCTAAAAGACAGACGGGGACTAGGAGGATCACTGTGAATAGCACAGCCCCAAACTATTATTCTGCCAAAGAAAAGCCCTACAATAAAGGCTGGTTGGTGTCTTTCAGGCTGCCCACACCCCAGATTTAACACTCAAGGTGGGAAAATTCCCATGGTAGAAGCTGCCATATGTGCATGCTCTTAGAAGAGATTACTTAGCTGGGGGCTTTGCAGGACAACCATGTCCTGTGTGATATTTACTTGTATGCTTTACGTCCTCAGTCTAGCAATTTCACCAGATGGCCCTGTTTTGTCATGGGAGGCCTCTGTAGCTCCCAGTACTGTACCTGCCGCCCCAGAACCATGGTTTCCAAGGAAATAATCCCGATTCCCAGTGGCTGGGTTAAATTAATCCTTGCTCAACAAAGTAAATCCCTAGCTCTGATCATGCCAATGAAGCTGTGGGAGCCCAGGCAAACAGTGTAGTTGGTTTCACTCTTTAAGGGCAGAAATATGGCCAAACGCAGTAGGAAACAAAGGTGTATCAAGGCTAGAAGGAAAGATTTACAGGAAAGGGGAACAAAGACCTCACAGGGAAATCTCGTGAGTGCACAGAGACAGCGGGGACAAGCAAAACCAAAGCTTTGAGGCTTTCCATTTGGAATCAGCACATGACTTCCAGAAGCTGTTGCAGTGGAAGGTAGTGCAACTCTGGGGCAGTAACCTAGACACATTTTTATTTTGCAGTGTATTTGTTCCACATCCTATATCCACTTCAACATAAGTAAAATAATTTCATTTGCTTTAATAAGTCTTAAAATACTGCCAGGTAAGGTGCTTGGAGCAACTAATCCAGGGTGGCCCAACTTCCCATATCAGTTGGGCCATGGGAGTACTTGGACACGGGGCCCACAGGTCACTCACTGCCACAATACACGGGCAGGGTTGGGAAGCAAGCCCCAAATTTGATGCCCCCCCCCTTATTGCATTCCCAGAGCAGGCTAAGCAAGGCACTGAGCTTTAGGAAGGAATTACAAGGCTCTGGTAGAGTCCTAGAGCCATCCCACCTCCTTCCCAAATCTGGGGAAGCACTAGCTAGGCTTTGGGAGGTTGGTGGGAGGACTCTAGGATCCTTTCAGAGCCCCCCACCTCCTTCCCAAAGCCTTTCCTACCCATTTTTGGAAAGACAACGTGAGGGCTGGGGGAGGGGCGTCAGATGTTGTCAAATGTTGTTGAGGGCCGCACACTGGAATTGGTTTACCTGTTCTATCCCTGCCTGCACACCCTGCAGGTTCTGGGTTTGGGGCAAGCAATAAAGTCAAAAGTCTGGTGCCAGAAGAGGAGATGTCAAGCTTGCCTGTGCCAGTACAGCGGTACCTCTAGTTACGAACTTAATTCATTCTGGAGGTCTGTTCTTAACCTGAAGCTGTTCTTAACTAGAGGTGTGCTTTCACTAATGGGGGCCTCTTGCTGCCGCTGCACTGCTGGCACACGATTTCCGTTCTCATCCTGGGGCAAAGTTCTCAACTCGAGGTAACTCTTCCAGGTTAGCGGAGTTTGTAACCTGAAGCATTTGTAACCTGAAGCATTTGTAACATGAGATACCACTGTATTAGGAACAGCGGGGCTCTGCTGGAGCTGTGGGGTGTTGAAGGGTTTTTTTCTTCTTTACATAGAGGAATTTTGAGAGAGAGTTGTTAACAGTTCCTTTTGTCATTCCCTCCCCCCCTTCCTTCAGCCCCTGGTAGTCTCTCAGCCCCAGCAATGCACATTTTGTCCCTGGTATACAATCCTAGCTTTATGCTTTGGTTTATCGCCATTTGCCAGAAAGCTGTAAAAATTTCCCCTTATTCCATTGGGGAAAGTTTTTGTATATCCCCCGAGTGCTGAGAATCCAAATACAAATGTATTCCTCTCGAAGTGCAGTCGTCAGAGAAAACCAAAGACCGTTTGTCAGGCCAACTTCAGAGGAGCTGCATGCATTCTGACAAACTGCAGAGGCTTATGTTTTATTCACCAGGCCTGAAAAATACCTTCCCGAATAAGGGGGCCCATAAATAAACCAGCATGATGAATATTACACAGAATAAGAAGTGATACAGTGGGGGCCCTTCTTCAGCACTGCACAATGGTCCTAGAGAAGGATGTGGCTTTTCTTGCATCTAATTCTGCTTGATAAGGGAATAGGGGGAAATTTCCTAGAGAAATTCTTTTCTTCTAGGGAAATGGATGAGGCTGGGTATCACCATCTGTTGTGCTTTTGTTTGCCTATCATGTGCAAAAGATGATGTCATGTCATTTAAGATAAAAGTGACACCCCTAGTGTGGATTACTTACATTGTGTACCTTCCATTGATTCCCCATTTCTAGAGATGCAATAGTAAGGGTGATGGCATTGCTCACCATTTTTTTCTATAAATTTGTGATTATATTTGAGGTGTCTCATGCATGCACATGAAGCTAGAAGAGAGCAGGAACTCCAAAGTGTAGGTAAGGGGACCAGTCCGGCAAACTGGGTGCTGAAAGCAGAATCCCAAAGGCTGAAATTGCCTGAATCGCTGTGCCTGCTTTGAAATACAAATGATGCTACCTTGCGGTGGGGCAGCTGGCCATTTCAGAAGCTCCTACTTGTTTTCTTAAGTAAGAAACCATGTCACGAGAATGGTGTGAACCTTGTTACTAACTCCATCACTCCATCACTTTTTTGAAGCATCCCACCTGACGCATGTCTGTACTGTGCTCCAAAGTATAGCTTGGAGTTCAATGGTCTCTAATGACTCTGTTAGTCAATTATTGAGGGGCTGTCTCTGCCTTGCAGTATATTTTCCAGTTGCTCTGCAGTAAATAATATGTCTACCTTCTGCCCATAGTTTGTTCTTGAGCAGGTGTATGCGCACATCTGCATTCACTGCTGTGGAATGGACACAGTTTTCTGAGCAAGCAAATGTTTGGGCAGATGTGTAACAGGGAGAACTGTAGAAGCATAGTCTGATAATGAAAAGAAATGTTCCGCCTTTTCTCGTAAGCTACTAAACAAGCATTCACAGCTTGACTCGGTGGCCCAGGAAGATATGGTCTCCAATCTCATTTGCTACTGCCACTATTCCTTGCAGAATCTGTGGCAGAAAGCAAGCTGGCAAAGTCAGGCATCTTTATGATTCAGTCTCTGCACAAAATGGTTCAGCCTACCTCCTTGCAGGTCCTTGCCTGGAATGTCCAAGGCAGGAAATTCTTTGGTTGAAAAGTAACTCCTTTGAATAGGGTTTGCTTCATGCGTAGCTATGGCTGCTTCAGATGCTGGACACACACACACAAGGAAGCAAACAGCCTAACCCTTTGTATTCTTTGTTCAGTTGTATTAAATCACACTCTTGTTTTGACAAATCATTAATTAGAAATTCCCCTTTCTACATTTTCGTCAAGTGCAAAACAAAGTTCTTGAAAGCATTCAAAATGACTGCAAACATTCCCATTTCACCCCCTCCCAACATTACATTTTTAATAGCTTGAGATGAAATGAACTTTCCCCCCAGCTCAGTATTAAAGCTCAGAACTTAACAGCAGCAACAGTTGCAGGTCCAGCTCCATTTTATTTTTTGTTGCACCCTTTGCTGTGAATGTGGCTGGACTCATAAGCGACTTCCCAAAGTGAGTTTTCATGCATGGGTTTATAAAAACTCTCTTGAATGGACTCCCTAGATTTGGAGCCGTGAGGCTCTCACTTGCCTGGTTTTCAAACATGGTAAGACTGCAACAAGGCAAATGTGCTGGCTCCACCAAGGAACTCACATCTGCTTTGCTCCTCCCCAGACTTTTTAGGTCACCATAGGACGGCAGCTACGCAGATGACACAAGTTTCATGGCAGAAAGTGAGGAGGAATTAAAGAACCTCTTAATGAGAGTGAAAGAGGAGAGCGCAAAATATGGTCTGCAGCTCAACATCAAAAAAACTAAGATCATGGCCACTGGGCCCATCACCTCTTGGCATATAGAAAGGGAAGAAATGGAGGCAGTGAGAGATTTTACTATCTTGGGCTGCATGAGCACTGCAGATGGTGACAGCAGCCACAAAATTAAAAGACGCCTGCTTCTGGCGAGAAAAGTGATGATGAACCTAGACAGCATCTTAAAAAGCAGAGACATCACCTTGCCAACAAAGGTCTATATAGTTAAAGCTATGGTTTTCTCAGTAGTGATGTATGGAAGTGAGAGCTGGACCATAAAGAAGGCTGATTACCTAAGAATTGATGCTTTTGAATTATGGTGTTGGAGGAGACTCTTGAGAGTCCCATGGACTGCAAGAAGATCAAACCGCTCCATTCTGAAGAAAATCAGCCCTGGGTGCTCACTGGAAGGACAGATACTTTGGCCACATCATGAGAAGAGAAGACTCCCTGGAAAAGACCCTGATGTTGGGAAAGATTGAAGGCAGACGGAGAAGGGGACGACAGAGGACGAGATGGTTGGACAGTGTTCTCGAAGCTACTAGCATGAGTTTGACCAAACTGTGGGAGGCAGTGGAATACAGGAGTGCCTGGCGTGCTCTGGTCCATGGGGTCACAAAGAGTCAGACATGACTAAATGACTAAACAACAACAATAAGGACAGCAGCTAAATCAAGCTGGTCCTAAAAGGAAAGACCATAACCATGATCCCTGGTTTGGACAGCATTGTAAGCCAAACCTTGGCATAACTGGCACACTGCTCTGACCTGAAAAGCCCAGGGAGAAGCAAAGCAGCTATGGCTTCCTCCTCAGGAGCCACCACATTGGTGTGTTCATAGTAAAGCCATGGTTTGGCTTAGCATCATGTGGAAACACTGCCACTGTATTGGGCCACCAGTGTGTGATACTTAGAGGTGTGGTGATCCTATATGTTGGACTAAATGTTTTTGATAAATGTATGCAAGTGCTAGACTTCATGGACTTCCTTCTCGGGCTCAAAAAGGAAAGTGCTGAGCACAAGCTCTCACCTAATGGCGTCACGCGTGACTGCTGCCAACTGTGCTCTCTTCATTGCAAGCTCTCTGCTCATTCCAGCCCTAGCCCATTAACAGCAGCTTCCCGGGTTGTAGACTCCTGAGTAGGACTGTACCACCCACTCACCTGCATTATGAAAACGCATCTCATCCTTCCTGAAATCCCCAAGTGTTTTATTAGAGGCTGGACTAAGTGGGACTTGTGAATTGTTTGGCTTGTTCAGATATAATGTTCTTACTTATTTTATACCTAATTAGATAACAAAGGACGCAGCTATAACAATAATAATATCTAGAATTTATATTCAGTGGTTTTGTTGTTGTGGTTCAAAGCATTTCACAGTAAGCCTTAAAATAATCCTGCAAATTAGGCCAATATTATTATTACCCCCATATTGCAATGTATGCATGTGGGGCAGGGGAAGGAGCTGAGGCAGCTTTCCAGCAGCCACCTGGTATGAGTTAACAGCTTGGATAAAATTCAAACCAGTTCCTTCATGTATCACACTTTCAGCCACGGCTCCCCACTGTTTGTGCTGGTCTCTGCTCTGCAGTTGAGCTTGGGGCAGGGGAATTGGCTTGTGTTCAGACACCAGCTTCCACCGTTTACTGTGGGAGGTTGTGAGGGAAGAACAGGGAAGAGAAATAACCAACCAGCATGGCCTGTTGGTGCCACCATTGCTGTTGTTGTTGTTGTAACAGTGGCATCCGTCCTGATCCTTCTAGGTTGGGCTTAGCAAGGCACAGGTGAGCACTGAGTGACTGTGTGAATTGTACAGAGCAACCACTCCAACTAAAAAGTGTGGTGATCAAAAAGGTTATGATCAGGGTTTTGTTCCCCCCCCCCCCGGGCGGAACTCAGCTCCAGCACTTCTCAGGGGGGCACCTGTCCCATTACAACAAGGGAAGCGTTCCTGGTGAATTCCAGCACCTCTTTTTCTAGAAAAATAGCACTGGTTATGATCATGGTAACCTGGAACTGTTCTTGGAATTTGAAAGAAGGCCTCAAGCAGGACAGAAGAGCCATGATAGGTCAGAACTGAAGTAGAGATGTGCAGGTTTGGGAGGTTATCAACACATGGGGAATATGCAGTATGTGTATTTGGCCTTCGTGTGGATTTCAAACAGCCCTTGCCTGTGGCTGCATCTATAAAACCAAAATCTTAAGGACCGGATTCAACTAACCCAGTTTGCTAATGTAAACCTGTGCTGTAGCTCCTTCAAGCACAACAGAGCTTGCCTTCTCTCCTCCAACTCTTGCTTCCATCCCTGTCCCCACCTGAACCTTCCTCTGATCTTGCTCTCAGTGGTTGGGAGAACCCCCAGAACAGTGCATGATGGGAGGAGAGAGGAAATGGCTCCATCACACTTGTGCTGACGGAATAAGCTTCTTTGAACTTTACCCAAAATGTTTCCTTGAAACAGGGTGAGGGAGAAAAACCAAACCCCTTGCGAAAGTGAAGTTAGGCCTCCAGGCACTAGCAACAGAACAGGCAGCTTCCTCCAGTGCAAGTTTCTCAAAGGTTGAGGGAAGGAAAATGTTGGACCAGGTTTCCACTCCATCTGCCCAGGGCTCAGTATCTTCTGGATGAGCACTGCACAAAGCTTACCCAGTGGGGGTGGATGGGTGAGTGAGAGGAAAAAATCATTTCCCCTGTTCCAGTTCCACCATAAAGAAGCCAAAGGAGAGCAAGCTCATCTCAGTCCAGCCCAGTCCTCCTTGCAGCAGAGGAGACTAGGAGCCATGAAATATGAACACTTAGCATTTTATGACACCTTTTTAATTGCCGCATGACAGCCATAATCCACTGCTAAAAAATGCCAAACAGAAGTACAGGGAGTTGGCCATTTGTTATTTATTATGCCACATTCCCCTCTTCAGAGGCTTGGACCTTCTGTAGCATGTGGAGGTAGTAAGAAGGGAATGAGAAGGAAAGATCTCAGTTAGTGATAGAGTGTGTGTGTGTGTGTGTGTGTGTGTGTGTGTGTGCGCGCGCACCAATGCACGTATACATACATTCACACACACACACACACACACACACTATACACTCTCTGGGTGTGTCTATTCCCCCCTTTGATCCCTAAAAAGAAATTCATTTTTAAGCACTCATGTATTCAATACCCTTGTTTTCAAATACACAACTGATAAGAAATATGTACGGATACCCATATACTGTATTGCCATTTACCATATACCATAATTCTAGGGGCTGTCCATATATAACGTGACTATAAGCTTTTAAGCAAGTTAAGAAAATTACTTTGCTTCCTCAAAATAATACAATCAATCTGTAGAACCTATTTCATTGGACTAATATGTGAAATTGCAAGGGTGTAAAGAAGAGAAAAACTTATATTCATACAGGGCAACATCCCTGCAGCAGCCTACATCAAAAGGGGGAAAGCAGGATCCCATTTGCTTACATCAACTGCTGTCTGTTGAGTTAACATCCGTGCTGCAGCCACTCATTTGCGGTCCCTGTCTGCTACAAAGCTCTCTCAACTTGGGGTGTGGCAGAACAGCTGCAAAGCTCTAGCAAGACACTTAGCTGCAGCATTCAAAGTTTGTGGTCTTGTGCTATTCTTTAAACACACTGAGAATGTCCACTGTAAAGGGATATTCTGGGTCAAGTTCTAGTTGTGCACACGGACACACACACACACACACCCCTTGCCCTATGCTGTTGCCAAGAGCATATTAAAAAAACATAATTGATTTTCTTTCTTGCCAGTTCTTAACCTGGACGTTGCAGTGGTGGCAGAAAAGACCTGATTAGAATCTTTCTGAAGAGGCCAGTGAGTTATAGTAATGGACACTCTTTGAGCAGTCTGTATGGCTCATAAATCTATCCCGCTCTGAAAGTGCAGATGGTCCATAATCGTCCATCATCCCAGAGTTCAGCACTGGACAGCTCCTGGGTGGGTTTCTCCGGAGAGGCTGCTTTTTCTGCAAACTAAACGGAACTGCACCGCAGCAGTGCAGGGCTCTCTCTGTAATGGAGAGCGGGCGAGCAAGCAGGCCAGCCTTCAGCCATGATTTAGAAGGGAATGTACAATAAATGTCTTGGAGGCTGAAAGCAACCAGGGCTGTGTGGGAGAAAGGCAAGGGATCTAAAGACTGCAACTGTGCTTACAGCAAACGAGCGAAGTCACCTGTTCAGGGCAAGGATGGCGTCACAGACTCTGTAGTGGAAAAGGAGACACCTGTTAGCTTTCCCTGTATAGGAAGCAGATAGGAATTGGAGAGGGGAAACTGGTGACGATGGCCAGGCTTAAGTTATCCTTCTCTTGTTCTCCTCTGTAATAAGTTGTTGAAACAAAAACTTGTTTTAACAACTACATTGTCTTATGTGGTCTTAAGAGGGAGGGAACAGCATTTGCACTTCATCCTTCTTCTGAAGAGCTTAAGGCAGTGTACAGTAGTTTTCCCCCATGTTATACTCACAACAACCCTGTGAGGTAGGGCTGTTTGTGACCAAGCCTCTTGCCTACGCAAGATGCTTCTTGCAGGAAATAGCTGTCAGAGTGGCAAGGACAAGAGCCAGAAAGTAAGCCCTTCACTTTGCACAGATACCAGACCCTGCCCGGTTCTGTGGTTCTAATCTGACTGCAATGCTATCCCTGCTAGGGAACTTCCCGGCCTCTTGCTAACACACAAAAACCAGGACCAAATAGCCTGACTGTTACTGAAGTGTGTGTGTGGTGGAGGTTAAAATTGCTCCCACCATTCATTTGCCAGATGTCAACTTGCATCAGGGCTGCCACTGGCCCATGGATGATGGGATGGCATGCGGTGAGGAGGCAGCATTGCATGGTCGGCAGGGAGACCAACACTGAACATGCTGCCCAGTTCACTCGGAGTCCTTATTTCCTAACTTCTTATCAGCATCCTTTTCTATAGCTGCTCTGGCAAGAGCTTAGAAGACTTTTGCAAAGCACTTAGCAGTCATGGGCCAGCTCTGTATGGTCCTGGGTCCATTATGGATTGTCTCTGCACTTGTGGGTCTGGGGAGGAGCCTGCTGCTCCTGAATTGGCCTTATGAGAACTGCAGGTAAATCCCATTTAATGGTCACATAAGTTTTGGACAGTTCACTCATTTAATTTCAGAAATACTCTTTTGCATTCAAACAATCAGGTTCCCTTGAAAAGGAGTAAGAAACCCACAGAAAGACCCCATTAATGCAGATTACAGCAGGAGAAGAGTTTTAGCCTAGCAAAGAGTGATAAAAATAAAACTAAGCTTTCTGTCCCATTGTTCCTCCAAGCTCGGAATAGGTTATATGGTTCTCCCCACCACCATTTATCTTCACAGGAACACTGTGAGGTAGGTTACTTTGAGAGAGATTTATGGCACAAAGTCAACTAGTGAGCTTTGTAGTTGAGTGGGGATTTGAACCCAGGTTTCCCCAATCCATACTTGACACTCCAGCCGATCTGCCACACTGGTTTGTACTGAACAGACCAGAGGGAAATGTGATCCATACTACATTTTAATATAGACACCTGGGGTGGTGCTTCATTTCTAAGAGAATTGTACCAGACTGCCTATATTAGCTTTCCAAGGACTTCTTAATGATTGTGACCAGTCAGGATTTGGAAGCTTCCTCTAGAGACATCCATGGATTGTATTAGCGCTTCTTGCCAAAGCTTTTGTGGTGCTGTCTCATGCCTACAATAAGCAAGATTTCCTCTGACTCACATTTGGATGTTGCTCCACAGCTGAGGTCGTGTTTGTCTAGGACAGTGTTTCCCAACCAGTGTTCCGCGGCACACTAGTGTGCCGTGAGACGTTGCCTGGTGTGCCGTGGGAGGGAGGCGGGCGAGTTGGGCGGCGAGAGGCGGGGCGGCGGCGGCGAGGAGAGGCCGCCCAGCGCGGGGCTCTCGCCGTCTGCCTGCCTGCCTGGCTGCCTGCGTGGCGCTGACGTCACGGGGCTGTAACGTGCCCCACATAGGCACACACGGGGCGGCGAGCGAGCTCCCTCCCACATCCCATCGCCGCTCGCTTCGGCCGGCCTACTGGGCTGTCGCAGGCGGAAGGCCTGCGCATGTGCGAGGTTTTCGCGCCTTCGGGATTCCCTTCACGCCTTCCTCCTCCTGGGTCCTTGAGAGCGCGGGAAGCGGCAGCGCGAGACCGGCGTTGAGCCTGGTAGGTATTGCGCTTGCCAAGGCAGTCATTTGGGAAATGAAAACTTGCAAAGCAAGCAACCAGTTCAATCTGAAGTACGTGTATGCTTAATATCCTGTATCTGAAACCTGTTCTGCCCCCTCCCCCACACTTGGTGCCATTTTCATCTACACATGCAGCAGAGTAAGTTGACCCAGAATAGTACCAATTCAGATGGCAGATGGGAGAATGACAGTGCTGAATGCTTTCCCATGTAGAACAGTCCCTGCAAATAAAAACCTAGCATATTTGGAAGAGGGATGCTAGCCTAACCATTACCTTCTATGCTGTTACTATTTTTTTATTTTTTTTTTTACATAAGTAAAAAGTGACCTTTCCCCATCTGGCATGGTGGTGTGCCTCGAGATTTTTTTCATGAAACAAGTGTGCCTTTGCCTTCCCAAAAAAGGTTGGGAAACACTGGTCTAGGAAGCACCGAAATGTGCTTTTTACTACATTTTGTGGACCGAGCTTAAGCCCCACCACCTCTTTGGGTCATTTCCATTTTTTCACATCTCTCTTCTAGAGCATAAGTCTCTTAATCTCAGGATCTTAGGTTAGAGCCCCACGTTGGGTGAAAGATCCCTGCATTCCAGCAGGTTGGACCAGATGATCCTGGTGGTCTCTTCCAACTCTACGATTCTTCCACCCTTTTGTTCTCCTGCACTTGTGTCAAAGGTCTAGCTCAGGATGGGCAGTGGAGGATGCACTGCTGCCATGTTTGCCTCTCCTTGAACCTCACTTAAGCCCTTTCCCCTTTGTCTGCTTTTTCTTGCCAGTTCTTGCAGGTCAAATTGCTTCTCATCCTTGCAACTTGTGCTGCTTGCCACAGTGGCACCTTTGCATAATTTTTCTTACTTACAATTATATCCTGCCTTTCTAGCAACAAGGATCTCAAGGTGCCGTACACAAACACACACACACACACACACACACACATACATACACACACACACACACACACACACACACACACACACCTTTATCCACACAACAACCCTGTGAGGTTAGACTGAGAGACTGTGACTGACCCAAGGTGAGCTTCATGGCTGGGTGGTGATTGAACCCTGGTCCAACATTCTAGCCAGTATACCACATTGGCTATCCTTTAAATGCTTTAGGCAGCTGACCCTTTAGGCATTGTTGTGCTCATGGAAGTTTGGGGTGTGGCCTGCCCTACCCCACCTGAGATGGGCGACAGGAGCTGGTAGAATCATAGAATTGTGGAGTTGGAAGGGACCATGCAACTCCCTGCAATGTCGGATTTGTTTGCCCAGTGTGGGGCTCAAACCCACAGCCCTGAGATTAACAGCCTCATGCTCTACCAACTGAGCTAACTCCTGTTAGCATGCTAGTGTGGGTTTAATTGGCTTCAAGCTGTGGCAACTAGCTATGTAAGATGCTATGCACCCCTCAGGGGCCTTAGAACCCAGACAGCCCCTGCTGTTCCCCAAAACTGGAGCAAGCCAGCTTTTACTTGCTGGCTTCCTGGATGTGAACTCCCTGCTCCCCCTTCCAAAACACTAGTAGGCTTCTCGTAAAGCTTTAATTAGTTTGCCTCATTACCCTCAGAGCCTTCCCCCAGTTGACCACTTCACATGTCCCCAGCTGTATGAGGTAGCAGGAAAATGACAGAGTTGTGCAGCAAAATGAGCATAACTGTAATGTTTCCACAATAAAGGAATGGGCCTACCCAAGGTGAGAAAACCACAAGAAAGTTTGGAGGAGTGGGGAGATGTGTTTTGGGGAAACAACCAGGGATAACCATTCTCCCTTTCCCAACAGTCCCCTCCCCCTTATGAGCTGGTATGTGAGCACTCAGCTCAGGTTAGGGAGTCCCAGTACCTTGAAGCTGGTATGCATGTGTTGTTGTTGTTGTTGTTGTTGTTGTTGTTGTTGTTGTTGTTGTATACCACCCTTCATCCATAGATCTCAGGGCAGTTTACAATACAAGAGCTTGCAGGATAGCTCAGTTGGTAGAACATGAGACTCTTAATCTCACAGTTGTTGATTCAAGGCCCCACCTTTGGCCTGCACTGCAGTAGGTTGGACTAGATGACCCTCATGGTCACTTCCAGCCTGGGTCTGGACTAGGGAACCACCTGTCTTAATCTGGGTGGAGCTTTGGTTTGTTGGCTCTCATCCAGTCCAGTATCAAGGCACATCCACTACGCCTGCAGATGTGAATAAGTAAAGCTGTGTGTCATCTTCATATTGCTACTGTGTTAGCTACTGGGTCAGCGGAGAGGATTTTGTGTGAGAGTTTTGCTCACCCCCACCAGTATTTTTGACAGACCTTCCTCAGCGTCTTTACACTCACCGTTGTCTTGCCCTGTGAGCTCCCATTTGAACACAGGGCAATCCACACATTTGAGAGTTGTGAGCAAAAGAAAGGCAAATAGATGTATGATGCTTTTGCTGGAATGGGCAGGTAGGGGAAGGGAAGTTATCAGACCGGGAGGAAATGAAGTTAATCCAGCCGCTGGGAACTGGGATGATTTCCATGGCAACATGACGGTTTTGGGGTATACGGGGACCCTGAGGTGCAGGAAAGGGCATCATGCAAGGGTCTCCCTCTTTGAAGAGTGACCTGGATTTTGAGTGCATAGCTTTGATGTGCTTGTAATGCCAGCAGGCTGGAATTGGTTAGGATTACCATTGAGCAGAGAACTGGCGTGAGCAGAGCGAGGTGAGAACAGGGAGGGGGGCAGGTGGAGTCCTGACTGGAAGTTGAGGACACTGAAATCTATCAGTTGTTTGGAGAGCTCCCATGCAAACTGAAAGGGCTTCTGGGAGCAATTCTGCGTGAGAAGAATGTTCCCAGGCATCTTTCTTGTGCCAATATGCTGCCTTAACTTTGAAGTGTGCAATAAGAGTGCAGTCATTATCATCCTGCAGGGTCACAGAATTGCAGCATAATCCTATGCATGTTTTCTCAGAGGTAAATCCCATTAAATTAAAAAAGGGCTTAAGAATCATATAATCATGTACCCAGAAGCAATGGGATTTACTTATGAGTAGATGTGCACAGGATTCGCAGATCTTTTTCCAGTTCTTCTTATAGTGTATTCCTGTTGCTTTGAGTTCCCCTGGTCCTTGGTTTATTTGCTTTTTGAAGAAGATCACAGGCTTTGCATCTTTATCCATTTGACATAGGCTTTGGAACCCTGGGCTGTTTTACTCTGACGTTTCTAGGTGCCAAGTACACAAATAGTCCAGCTTGTTGGATGAGCATGTTCTGCGTTGCTAAGAGATGGTTTGCAGAATAACGATGCATTTCCACATGGGCAGAGCACCCTAAAGTTGAGTTCACTTCAAGTTCTCCACCCTTTCATAACACAGCACTGGATGTCCAATTGTAATGAACTCAAGAGGAACTTCATTGAAGGTAGGTGGGATAGAAACAATAAAATAAGGGGAGAAAGTGAGGCAAGTTGCACAGCAGAATAGAATAGAAAATACAAGGTTCTAGACCATATTTAACCTGTTATCTCTGGTATAAGAGTCATCTTTCATAACCTATGGCATCTCCCTCACACTAGGCCCAAAATGGATAATACTGTTTTCCACTGTAACCTTTTTCTTTTCAAGCTCAAACCTTCTAGCACATGCAGACACACACCTCTAAAACAACTTGGGCTTCCCTAGGATGTTATCTTGTTTCCTTAGAGGATCTTTCACTCTCAACCTATTGAACTAGTTTATTCTGGTCTTCTGCCAGCCTAAATAAAAAATCGTGTTTGTCCTCCTCTGCTATGCTATAGATGAGGCAGAGGCAGAATCCAGTTTTATGGATCAGTGGGAGGAACCTGAATTCCCGATCCCATATTGTTTCGGGGGAAACCGGAGGCATAGGAAGTTATACTAGCCCCTTCTTCCCAACTTTTTTTTGCTGGAGGCCTTTCTCCCAGATGCAGGAGATGCAGGCAGGTGCGGAAGGATGGTCTGGTAACCAGGTATGTTGGAGCACAATGAAGCTCAAGCAGCCTGTGTGTGAGTGCACTTCCCTGCGTCCACCACACCTCTTTCCGATAGCCCTGCAGTTTGGCTGGTGTTGGAGCTTCAATGTGGCTTCTGTAGTAACTTTCCTCCATGCAAATTTTGTGTATGGCTGTCCACAGCGTCCCATCTTCCTGTGGCATCGCTGGCTTGGAAGGCGTTCCTCACGGACCTGTGGGTAGCATGCAGAGCAAGTAATGGGTAATAGATAATAATTAATAGAGCACTAAGGTGGTGAGGTAGAGAAATAGAGAGATAATTTTCTTTATCCTTGGGGAGGCTATAGTTTGCACACTGCCCTTTTTAAAACTCTGTTTACAGCAGCCATTTGGGTTACACATCACTTTGTATAAAGCTCCCTTGGGGATATGTAATAATGGCTCTTTGATTAGTGGCTTTTTGGCTGCAGAGGGAGTAGCGAGGAGCTGCATCAGGGCTTTACTAGGCAACTTGAAGTGGGAGTAGGAGGCTGCTTTCAACTATCAGTCTAGGCTCAACCTGCTTCATCCACCACTACTACCTGGCTGAGCAGCTTAGAGACTGATGCCATGGTCTCTATGTGCAGCCAGCTGACTCAACCAGCAAAGAAACTGCTCCTTAATATGGGACCTACAATGCTTAATGTTTGTCACCTGGGTTTTTATTTTGGCATGCTTGTTCAAATGCAGCACTGAGGGGTGTGGACATGGCTTCAGTCTGCAACACGTCAGACTGTCCTACAGTTTGTAGGATAGCAAGGAAGGTGCTTGAATGGACTGCGGGGGGTGGCGGCAGTGAAAGTAGAGAGCAACTACATGTGGAGCCCAGTAGTAGTGCTCGTAGAAATTTGGAACTAGACAGAGGTAGCAGGTATCTGTCACCCTGTTACACAGTTGCTGTAAGGGTGAGCTCAATTCCTAGTGTTGGTGTTAATTGCTTCCACATTCAATAAACCTTTTTTTTTTCAGTGGTACCTCCGGTTACGAACTTAATTCATTCCGAAGGTCCGTTCTTAACCCTAAACCATTCTTAACCTGAGGCGCTCGTTACTTGAAGCGTTCATAAGGAGGATGGTACGTAACCCGAGGTTCCACTGTATCTACAAAAGGATATTCTGGAAGGATAAACACCCACCAATTACTGTGTTTATGTGAATCTAACACGTCATCGAATCGAATCCGCACCTCAATTTTCAAAACCTTGAAACCAAAGAAGTATTTGCTGGTGAATGTA
Source organism: Podarcis liolepis (assembly GCF_965112155.1). Lineage (NCBI taxonomy): Eukaryota > Metazoa > Chordata > Lepidosauria > Squamata > Lacertidae > Podarcis > Podarcis liolepis. The sequence continues at coordinate 30,706,879 of NC_139555.1, forward strand.
AAAGCACCTTCAGATCTAATGCACATCCTAATTTTTGTGGTGTAATTTGGCCAAAAATGGTGTGCATTACATTAGAGTAAATACAGTATTATGCAATGGTCTGAGGACCTCACCACTCTTGCTACAGTGGATTTTTTGGGGGGGTTTTGGCTATATAAATGCCAAGTCCATGTTTGGACACCTGGAGGGCTTATTTTGAACCTGTGTGTTTGATTTCATTTCATTATCATAGCTCAGTCCACAATTCTATGATTTCACTTCATTGTTTCACCTGTATGCCAAAACCATGACATTTCCATAATAATAATAATAATAATAATAATAATAATAATTATACCCCGCCCTCCCCAGCCAAGACCGGGCTCAGGGCGGCTAACAACCAATAATAAAAACAAGTAGATTTAAATACAACTTAAAAAAGAAAATTAAAATACAACATTAAAACATTAAAATGCAGCCTCATCACAGGAGGAGAAAGGAAAAAGAAAGAGGGGGAGGGAATCAAACTGATTCCAAGCCAAAGGCCAGGCAGAACAACTCTGTCTTACAGGCCCTGCGGAAAGAAATCAGATTCTGCAGGGCCCTGGTCTCATGAGACAGAGCGTTCCACCAGGTCGGAGCCAGAGTTGAAAAGGCCCTGGCTCTGGATGAGGCTAATCTGACTTCCTTAGGGCCCGGGACCTCTAGGGTGTTTTGGACCTTAAGGTCCTCTGCGGGGCTTACCAGGAGAGGCGGTCCCGTAGGTTCAAGGGTCCTATAAATCACAATAAGATCTAAAATAAAGGTGGCAAAAAGTCTGCAAGGCAGGGAGCACGTTTTCCAGGACTCAGCAAAATTTAGTGGGAAGTACTGGTGGCAATTGTATTATCAACATGAGCTAACAGGGTGTATTGGTACTGTGTGTGTGTTCTGTCCTTTTTTAAAAAAAAACAAACACTTTTTTATTTCTTTGTTATTTTTGGCACTTAAAAATAAATATTTATATATAAAAAAAGAAACTTCTTTTGCATGCCAGCAAAGGGCATGATTAAAGGCTTGACTAGTTTGATTTCATTCACTCTTCTTAGAACAGGAGCACATAATAAAACATGAAAGTGAATATACAGTACCTTTGCATATGTATATGTGCTCGCTCTCTCGCTCTCTCGCTCTCTCTCTCTCTCTCTCTCTCTCACACACACACACACACACACACACAAGCTAACAAACCCAAGCTGAAATTGATTATAAGATACTCATTTAACTCCCAACAGGTGGTGGGATACTGGGCTAGGCAGATGACTTCGTATCTTGGATTTTCTCATTCTAAGAGAAATGGAGTCATGAAAGTCAACACAAACCAAGCCCCCTTGCTTAGCCCCACTGATAAGAGTATTTCCCCAGTTGGTCTATTCAGAAGAGCACTGCCACTCCTCTATTCCTGGTCTATCTGATATTTTTCCCCTAATAGCAGGGGATTTATTTTTTTTACTACACCCCCAGTAGGCCCTTTGCGCCTGCGCTTCCCAAAGGATCATAAATTCCAAGCAGTGCAATCCTGCTATGTCAGCAAGTCTGAAAAATAAATTGATATTAAATGCAACAAAAGTCTCCTCTAATTCACTGTGGTGCCTTCCCCGATCCCTCCACAAAGTAGTAACTGAAAAGGGAAAGAACGGAAAGTGTTTTAGCTTATGCCTGGAATAACTCCAGCCCTCCAAGTAAGGGAGGCTTGTTAATTAGGGATTACTTACAAATAACTGTGATTGCTGAGTCGCCTCTCTTTCTCCTGTGCAGGTACATCAGCCAAAGTGGCACACCAAAGTTGTACATAATGTAAACGTGTTCACGGGACGCGGGTGGCGCTGTGGGTAAAACCTCAGTGCCTAGGACTTGCTGATCGCAAGGTCGGCGGTTCGAATCCCCACAGCGGGGTGAGCTCCTGTCGTTCGGTCCCAGCTCCTGCCCACCTAGCAGTTCGAAAGCACCCCTAAGTGCAAGTAGATAAATAGGTACCGCTTTATAGTGGGAAGGTAAACGGCGTTTCCGTGTGCGGCGCTGGTGCTGGCTCGCCAGCTGCGGCTTAGTCACACTGGCCATGTGACCCGGAAGTGTCTCCGGACAGCGCTGGCTCCCGGTCTCTTGAGCGGGATGAGCGCGCAACCCTAGAGTCGGACACGACTGGCCCGTACGGGCAGAGGTACCTTTACCTTTAAACGTGTTCACATACAAATGATCTCCATCCTAGGACCACATGTACACACACTTCTTTAGGGTGCTTCCAGATGGGGGCTTAATTTGCAAACAGGTTTTTGGAATATCACATGTGGGTTGTTGGCCTCAGAGTTTCCCCTGGAAGGGGTAAATACAGATTAAAGGGGGGGTAGTAGGATAGGGGCTGACTTTTTTTTTCCCCCCTGATGACATTGTTTCAATGCTGCAAAAATATTTATTGCAGAAGGAGCATTGATCCCACAATAAGCACCCATCTGGAAGCACCTATGTTTTCTCTCTCCATCTTTTGCACACAGACTCATTTCAAGACTTGTTCTCATTCGCATAGAAAAGACAGTGGTCATCATCCCATCATTTAACTAAAAAGAGATTGAATATGGGCACCAGCTACTGTAGTATGAGCAACTTGTTGGTCTTCCCATACAGAAAAGTGTTCTATAGGATGTAGCAAAATACTTCAAGCTGTGCCACAAACAGTTGCCACTTTTCATACCTTACTCTAACTTTTGAAATACTCCAGAGCCTCTAAAAATATGCCTGCCATGTTTAGGCAATCGTCCAAACTTCAAAACTTTTGTTTATGCAGCCATGGCCCTTGCGGCTATGTGCTCCTACTGTTCTCTCTTTCTCCTACTGTGTGTTGACTTTGGTGCTAAGATCCTGGTGTGCCTTAAGCCAGAGTTCCCCATTACTTCTGAACCAGAGAACTGTATCTTAGTTCACATCTGCACCATACATTTAAAGTACATGGGAACTGCAGTTTACCCCCTCATGGAGCTACAATTCCCATCACACTTAAACTACAGTTCCAAATATGCGTTGAGTAAAAACTGTGTGCTTTAAATGTTTGGTGTGGATGTGCTTTGCCCCTAGAGTTCATTAACAAACCTGGAAAATACGCCATGTTTTAGCATGGTGTTTGCTGGGTATAGGAATGTTTGTCCTCAGTGTTGTTCCTCAACTTCACAGTTACTATGCTTGAGATGGAATTAGAGCCTGTGAGCAACTGCAGAATTGATGAAGTGCTTCTTTGGAGAGTGTGAGTTTACTGAATCTTTGCTGTGACCATTAGGACCTAGGTTAGCATCAGTGGTGGTTTGGTTATACGTGTTATGATACCTTGGGTTCTTGCCTTCCATCCCGCCCCCCTTTAATGTCTATAGCTTGTCATGCCTCCTTGGAGTCCTCTTTCTTCTGCCTGCTTGAGGCATATTGTAGTCCTGAGAGCGCAGGTTGGTTAGTTGATGAAGAGGTGACGTTAAGTAGTTGAATGGCCCTGACCTTTCCCTGATGGTAGACTAAATTCCCCTTTGTTCCCTTTCACCCCTCTGCTTCTTTGGTGTGAATGCCAGGGCCATTTCACCTGTGTCCAAAGCGTGTTTGTTTATTTATTTAAATAGTTCTTGCCCTGCTATTCAACCACAAAAAGTGACTTGCAGATCAATGAAAACAAGACAGTCACTGCCCTCAGGTGTACAAGCTAAAAAAAGACATTGCAGAAGAGAAGGGGGGGGGAGAACAGATTGTGTGGAGGGAAGTGGAAATATACAAACATGAGCATCAGATCTAATGTTCTTCCAATGACCAGCTAGGATGGAAAGGCTTAAAAGAGGGGGAAATCCAAAATTGCTGGCATCTCAGTTGCTTGGATGGAGTGGCCTGGCATCCCTGTTCTTCCCCAATCAGGCGTACCCTCGTGGAATGACTGTTCCAGGTGTAGGGAAGTGGAGGAGGAGGAGGAGGAGGTTGTGGCAGGATCTTCCTATATGAACTGCTGTGGCTTTATGTTTGCAGCCTGGTTTATATTAATGTCCCCACCCCTTAAAAATATGGTTAAAGGAATTTTTGTGGCCAAGAACTGACCCTGACTGTTAGCATAGAGCAATTAACTGGGCAGTCTGTCCCCTAGATTATTGGGTGAACAGCCATCTTCCTTCTGTCGCACACCTTGCAGCATGCATTTGTACCTTAACACCACACTGACTTGATGGATTTAAATAAATAATTTGCTTGGAAAGATTAGGGCTTGAACTGGCAATGAGGCTGCAAACCAGATCCCCAGCTCTAGACTGCTCTGGTCTGAGTGCGACCGGAGTTCTGTGATTTTCTTCTCTTAAAAGCAACTTTGGGGTAGGGACAATTTTATTTGGAGCTGCCACACATCAGAGACCTAACCCTTTTCACACTGCCTCACAAGCTCTGATTCAAATTGCCTCCCTCAAAGCGGCTTTTAGCTGCAGAGGGAGGAAACATGCAGACACACACTTGTGCGATCCTTGACAGGAGGCTAGCTAGACCTGCATAGATACAGACATATTATGCCACCTGTCAGTGGAGAGGAAAACATCAACATATATGGGCCAGGGTTCGATACCCAGAAATGGCATTTTTCAGTGCTCTAGATCCGAGAATTTCCTCAGGTACAGTTTCTTCCACCCGAATGCTACAGCAGTCCATCTTTCCAAATGTTGCAATGAGGAAAATGTCAGAACTGCTCCTTGGAGAGGAACAAAAGTAGGATAGCAGATGCACTGTGTGACAGGATGACTGGGGCGCTCAGTGCTCATAGCCAAGCAGGGACAGCCTCTGGATGAGAAGGTAGCATCCGAAACAAAAGTGGGCATGTCCAGAGCTGGCAGCGGGCAGGGTCACCCCAACTCCTGCTCATATACATGTACCATAGAAGCATACAATACACATTGCACATGGGTATGCACATACACATACAAAACAGCATGCACATGCAGAGCACTCACACATGCTCACATGCAGACATACATGCACACATATGGCACACATACATCACACACCTACACCACAGATACATGCAGAGCGTCAGCTAATGCGCTGATGGGCTGGAGACTTCCTCTTGGCCATCTCTTTGGCTCCCAATCTTTTCCTTCCCACATATATTTCCTGCCAACACCAGTTCTCCACGCATTGCAAGAAAGGAGATTCCAACTAAACATTCGGAAAAACTTTCTGACAGTAAGAGCTGTTCAGCAGCGGAGCAGACTCCCACAAGAGATGGTGGGCGCTCCTTCCTTGGAGGTTTTTAAGCAGAGGTTGTGTGGCCATCTGTCATGGATGCTTTAGCTGAGATTCCTTCATTGCAGGGGCTGGGACTAGATGACCCTTGGGATTCCCTTCCAAGATTCTATTATTCCTTTTGACAACCCTGCCCACATCCCCCTGAATTCTTACTTCTGCAAAAATTATCAAATTGGAATGAGTTCTGTAAAACTGCCTAAAATGCATTATGTCGTCTGATTATGTAGAATCTGACTGCTCCATTTGCAGAATGGTGAGGTTCATCTAGACGTCTCAGGGGTTCTGGCTAAGGGCCAGCTCATTAGTTGCAGCAGCCCCATGGAACAAAGGCACCCTCCATGTGATGATGATTCCACACATAGGGGCCATTGGCCATTTGCCACATAGGACATGCATTTATGGCAATGTCTTGTGCAGGCTTGGAGACTCTTTATGTGACGGGGCTGGTCCGATTGATGAGCAGATACCACCACATCGAGGCATTTCTTTGCAGTCTTCCACATGGCACCCCCCCCCCCAAAGTGAGTGGATACAACCAGGCAGCAAGGAAGGTTTATTTCATAGAGCGGGGAGCAATATGCATGCACCCTCCTCTTTGTTTCCTCTGCCATAGCACTTAAGCTTTTGAGAGAGACGATCTTTGCAAAAGGTACTCAAATAGCTGTATAGTTTAATATCCTAGCCATCAGAGCTGACATTTATGTTGTTAATTTTAAAGCACTTTATTCCTCCCCTATTAAGTTAGCCTCGTTTTCAGAAAACCAAATAACTCTCTCTTTCTCGAGCTGCAACCTAGTGTTTTTATTGCCATTGGATTTCTCCTCCCGCATGCACACACACACACACACACTTGTATGTCCTCCCCACCCCCCACCCCGTTTTAATGGCATCCAGGGGGAGAAGAACGCTGGGGAGAGAAGAGCAGATCCCACTGGACTTTCTCAGCAGAAAGTCACAGAACTTTGCCACAGTGAAGAGAATAGTACCTGCCCATCTGGGGAAAGGATGAAGAAGCTTGGGTTTGAGTGTTTCTCAAGCTTGGGCCCCCAGCTCTTGTTGCACTACAACTCCCATCATCCCTGACCACTGATACTGCGAGCTAGGGGTGCTGGGGGTTGTAGTCCAACCCAACAACAGCTGAGGACCCAAGCTTGAGAAACACTGCCCCTAGTTGCAGCCAATCAGTCAGCTGAACTGCCCTACTGCAATCATGTTGCCTTTTGAATCACTTTCTTTCAAATGGCTGGGCTCTGACCACCACCTATTTGCTCACCTAATGTATTGGGTTGGGGTTCTAGAGGGGAGAGTTGCCAGTGGGTCTGTGGACCCCTCAGAACACCTGGGCCATAGGCCAGTGCCTCACCTGCCAGCCCCCCTAGCACTGAGCTTGATTCAGATGGACGGTCCATGCATAACACATTGGTAGCGTCTGAATGACATGGAATGCATGAGGGCTAAATCACTACCCTCTGACCATCCAAAGAAAATTTAGTCACTGGGACAAAACCTCCACCTTGTAGGCCACTGTAGGAGACAGTGTGGGCCAGGGATGTGGGTATCTCAGAGCCAAGGCAAAAAGTTCACAACATGGTGCTGAGCATTGAATTCAAGCTCCTTGTTCATTTCAGCTTTTATGTTGTTGTTTTTAAAGCAGTGCTGTAGCTGTCATAACTATGAAGGTAGCGTTGAAAGAGTGTAGGCAGTACCTGATGAACTTGGATGCCAGTGAGGAAGTTGAGCGAGGCTTCCAGTCATTATGAGTTTCACTGCAGTCCATAATTCCCTTTCTCTCTTCCATCATGGCTGCCAGGAGCCGCATAAAAATTTGCTTCCTTTACATAGGTTTTACAGGTTTTTTTTTTTCTTTGTGCAGAATGTGTGTCATTTTGCTATTTTTTCTTTTTCATTTTGCATGGCCCTGGTGTTCAGTGTTCCAAGTGATCCAACTTTTTAATGTTATTTTTTATTCTCTGACCTAGCATAGAGGCTCTCGGATGCAATCTCTTGACATATAATAGTGGCAAACTTTCAAGAAATGGCAAGTCAACAGATTTGCTTCTGGTACTCCTTCATCGGCCTGCTCCAGGTTTAGTGCATTGGCTTTTCATGAAAGAACATGCTGGAGTCCTTCTGCAGACCCAGTTTGTTCCTTGTCAAGCTACCCCTTGGCAAAGACCCATTCTTCCTGTCAGTCTTGGTACCTGGAGTTGGATGCCCTCATTGAATTTTTTGTTCTTTTGCAGAAGTGTGCTGCGTAGCCAACCTCCAGGTAGGTTCACATGCCTATTTCTCCCTGCTGTAAGGTGTCTTCCATGATTGTCTCGCAGTTGGGGAATTGACATGCATCTGAATCTTGTGTGTGCTCAAACATCTTCAGGCAGCAAGGGTTCCAGAAGTGGATTAGTCTGTGATCTAAATAAGGGTTACATCCTGCATAAGACCCAAGCGCAGACTAGTATTTGCCAAGATGTAGCTGACAAAAATTCAGTTTACAGTAAAAAATAAATAAAAAATCGTGTATTTGGTTGTGCAAATACACTGTTATTCATTTTATGCAGACAAAAAGAATTCCTGCCAAATGTCTGGCTTCTTTTCAGCCTTTCTCATACCCCACCACATCTCCCAGAATACATCAAGGATTGCCAAACTTTTTTTTCTGTGCTACTTTTCCAAGTTCCAGGCTCCTTGCAATTCTCTCACCGTGGGGGACTAAAAATTATCCCTCTTCACTGTGCCACACGCCTTGTCCAGCCATAGCTAGAATTTGCCATGTTCCCAGAGTCCTTTCCTGTAGGCATCTAAAATTCATCTAAACAACTTGTATTCAGACATCTACTTGCAATAAGCACATACAGATATACCACCCCAATTTCTCTCTCTAGTACACAGCTCTCAAGCTGTAACTTCCTCCTATTTACCTGTATAAACCCATTGACCTATCGGACACACTTCTATGCAGAGCAGGCATATCCGCCATATTCCTCAAACATTTGCCTTTTATAAATCCCATATCTAGGTGTTTTTAGCAACACCTGAGTCACTATCTGCCCAATACCTTCTTCTAGCCTTCCATTTGCAATGACTGTTGTCAAACTGTGATAGAGCCAGACTGTCATTTCTACAAAACCTTCCCATACTCCTACTCCTCCTCTGCTGACTTTGTGCTTTCCTGGACAGGGACAAAACACCCGATTGGGCCATCCTTATACCAGTGGTGCTTCCCGCTTTGGAGTGCACATACCTCCTCCCATGCTGCAACCTGTGAGCCCGGATTCTCATTGCCGTCTGGGGAGCACACCTGTTTGCAGCAAACACATGCAGTGATTTTTATGGCCCTGCTCTGAGCAGCTCTCAGCTGGGGCCAGGCCTGGGTTATTAGTTATTTTTAGCAATCAATGTTATTGACGCCATGCTCGCTGGAGGAAGCCACTGGAGGGCTGTTCTTCTAACTCATTACATTTAGAGCTGAACTATCCCCTTTTTATATAAATCCTGACACATCAAGATAAAATATGCTACTTTGCGGTAGTGCTGTGGCTCTAGATGGGCGAGCTGTGCCCCACTGCCAGGGAATACTAAGGGTGTGTGTGGGTGTGGGTGTGGGTGTGGGTGTGAGTGTGAGTGTGACTTGGGGCTTGCAGGATTGGCAAATGCACCGCAGCTCTAACTCTCCTCCTGTAATTTGCCTGCAGGTCATTCCCCCCCACACACACACACATTGTGCTTTTGATCCAGATATTCTGACACCAGAGGCGATGGGTCCTTTACTCTCACTGGTTGAAGAGTTAAAGAGTTTCTACTTCTCACTTTAGAGAAGGAGGGGCAGCATCTAATGAACACCCAAGATCCCAACAAGGAAACCAGGGCTGAAATGAAAGGCAGGGCAGATATTGCTGCCACCGCAGCCCCCATACTCAATAGAAACCTAATCCCGGAGAGAAGTCGTCAATGTTAACCAACTTACCTCTCTGATCTGTGCAGCTCCAAGGGCGGATTGCAATTATTACTATGGAGGGAGAAGCTTGTGTCACCACCCCAGGGAAATGTGACATTCCTTGCTGCTTCAACACCATTTTGCTCCCATGGTAGCCTATCCTGAAACTGACAGTGCAATACTGTCACAGCACAACGTGTGCAAGAGAGAAGTAGTTGTGAGTTAAGCCTGTGTGTCCTAAGAAAGAGGCCCGCCCCTGTGGATAAGAGTGGCAGCTGACATCAAATTATTATTTTATTTTATTTTTGCTTTGCCAAGAGGGACTGTTTAGGGAATCCAGCAGTCTTCAAACGCACAACAATGATGGGAGCTCAGGTGATGGCTGTGGAATGAATGATAAAGCAGTAATTTGAGACAACTTCAAAAATCACTTAGTCCATCTTCTTGCCCTGAGGCAGGTTTAATAAAATTTCAGACCATCCCTGAGCAATTATTAATCACACATACCCTGTCCCCTGAAAAACTTCCATTATTAAAAATACCACAACCTCTCTTGGGAATTTTCTTCCTCTGCTCAGCTATTCTTACAGGCTTGAATAATTGTTTCTAATAGTTAATTTTAACTTGCTTTTCTGTTACTTAGGGCAACGGATAGTCCTCTTGTTCAGGGACGACTATCAATTATGTTCCTGCTTCCAACAAGCCTCTGAAATTTGTTGTTTTATCTGTACCCATGAACAGTTCCTACTCTAGAAAACCATATGCAGATAGGTCGATGTATGTATTTACTTTCATTTCAGACATTTCTATCCCATCTCTCCTTGTGCTTGAAGCAGTTTGAAACTACAGTCATACCTCGGGTTGAAGTAGCTTCGGGATAAGTATTTCTGGGTTGTGAGCTGCGGCGACTCACTTCCGGGTTTCGCCGCTCGCGCATGCGCAGATGGTCAAAATGACGTCACGCGCATGCGCAGAAGCGGCGAATCACGACCCACGCAGACGCGCGGACACAGGTTGCGTTCACTTCTGGATGCGAATGGGGCTCCGGAACGGATCCCTTTCGCATCCAGAGGTACCACTGTAAACATATCCTTTTCCTCTTAAGTCTTTGAAATTCTTTACCATCTCTCTTTCTGACCCCTGAAGCTCTTGGCAAATTAATGTTCCCAGCTCTGGCAAATTCCAAATAGAAGGTGTCTTTCAGCTCTGCAGCCAGATCACAGAGGATCTGTATGGCTAATCGCTGTGCACGTGCCAGGATACTAAGGAATAGTCCAGATTTGGAAAGATAATTAAAGTTTCTAGTTACATTTTTATGAGCCTGCACCAACACCCCCGACTGCACATGTTTGAATACTATATTTAAAATTCCTTGGCACTGGCTTCACTTTCCAGACACCTGGGATTTACCCAGTCCTTTTTTTGAAAATAGAGTGATAGAAAGACTGACCAGCTATTTTGAACCAGAATGCTTAGTTGATTTGCATTGCACACAGCTAGAGGAAACACTTTCCAGTGTTCTCTCTTCTGCTGTTGGGATTGAATGGTAGCAAGCTTTTCATAATGCCCTTCCAACCTGTTCCTCTGCCTTAAAAGAGGAAGTGTTTGTGTATGTGCTTCTCAGGATCCTCCAATCTGATAATCTGCCCTGAGGCTGGATCCTCTGCTCCTAGCATTTTGAGAGATTAGCCTGTCGAGGCGAATGAAGTGAGCAACAGAGTTCAATCGTCAGGTGCTGCACACATTCACACATATGGATCAAACACACATGCTGCACACAGTCCTGGTGAGAGGACGGAATCATTCCAACTGGATTATTCACCCTTTTACCCATAATCCTCCTAGCCTGGGAAGTGAGGTGACTTCACAAGGCCCATCTGGTTCCACTTGGTGATCTAAAGCTCCCAAAACTGCTGCTTTCCCTTCATCTGGGAAAAGGCCATCTCTGCGTATCACCAAGCTATCATCCTTCAGCCTGTCTGCATTTCTTTTTCTACTTTCTTTCCACAGGTGTTTTCCTGGACTCTCCTGGGTGGGCAACCTGAAGCAATCCAGATAAGGTCATACCTCGGGTTACAGATGCTTCAGGTTGCATTTTTTCGGGTTACGGGCCCGCCGAAACCCAGAAGTACTGGAACGGGTTACTTTCAGGTTTCGGTGGTTGCGCATGCGCAGAGGCTCCAATTCGCAACCCATGCGTGCGCAGACGCGCTGCCGTGGGTTGTGAACGTGCATCCTGCACGGAACACATTCGCAACTCGAGCATCCACTGTATACTACACCAAACTAATGGCTCAGGCCATTTCAGCAAGGCTAGGGAAAGAGGAATGCCGGGATAGCAGATTTACAGGGCTGAGCGCAATGCATAATGATTGCTACAACCATGGTAACTGCAGCACAATGGGGCTGCCTATATCTCCAAGGAAGACAGTGCTGGAATTTTCTTATCTCCGCTGTTATTACATTACGAACTGGAGGGTCAGTATTTTTAAGCTGCAGGAGATGACGTATGCTTTTCATTCTTGAAGGAATTCTACACCTCTGGTGGTGATTCCCAGTGCAGCTGTCATGAGTCATCAACTTTCGCTTTCTGCACATTGCAGTATACTTTGTTTTTCCTGCCAAAACCTTTGCTTTTAGAAATGTAAGAGGATATAGATAGGTGTGTGCATGTGCCCAATATGGACCAAAGCTACGCTACTGTTTGTGGGCAGGGGGTGGGGGTGAGTTGGGGAGAAGAAAACTCTAGTATACTGGTATTAAGGTAGCTGGCAGTAGCACTGCAGAAACAGGACAAGAGTAGATCACCAAATAAAAAGAGTCGGAACAACAGTGAAGTGCTGTTTCTGAAAAAAGAATAAACACAATTTAGTGGCAGGGGCTGCTATTTAAATGCACTTATACATGCACAGTTGGGTTCCCCACCACCACCACCAAGGCGCTAAATAGAAGGAAACAGAACATATCCAGTAAAACAAACCTGATGCCAATTTGAAGACAGCAGCCGTATTGGGCTGAAATAGCTATTTCAATTTGCTCTTGTACTTCTTCATTCTGAGATGAAATTAAGGCGCAGAGAGCAAAAATAAAAAATAAAAGGCAGCCCCTTCATTTCCCCCCACCCACTCCCTCTTTATAGCAATGCATCACCGAATCCCTTAAGGGTGAAAGATTTCTGCATGGAAGTTTTCTGTGCGTTTTATACATCCTCTGTGCCTTGGATCCTGCAGCACTTTCAGAATCCTCGCTCTCAGCCAAATCCCTGCACACTCTGGGCTGTTGGGTTGGTTGTGTTGTGTTGTTTTTTTTTAAGCTATTCCAATCAATTTTACAACAGATTTGTATTTCTGATAAAAGCCCTTTCCCATCCCCAACTACTCCCACTCTGCCATGCCGTATGCCAGTAAGAGGTTGAGAATCCCCTGTTGATCTGTGCTCAGGGAACAAATAAAACCAGGAAGACAAGAGTTGCAGATTGGTGTCCGGATTGGCAGTGTTTGTTTGCTTGCTTGCTTGTTTGTCTTGTTTGCTTTGCACAATCTGTTATAGATACTTTTCTCGCAAGGGTGGGGTGGGGGGCACAGCCTGAATCAAATTCTTTGGTCAGAAATTGTTTGTGCTTCGTTCCCTGGTATTCTCACAGAAGGCATCATTAGAGGTGCAAGCCTTTGCATAATGCTGGACATGAATGGTGCGTTTTCTCTCTCCCTAGTCACTGCTAGCAAAGACTTCTTTTTCTGTCTCTTAAACATGACATGTTTGCAGCAATACAGTCATTCGCCCAAATATTTTGCTAATTTCTTTTGCTAGCAGAAAGAAACAAACAAAAGAAAAGTCTGCTTTACGATTGCATGTGAATACCGCCCCCCTCCTCCTACCCATTCTGCACATTTCATCAAATGTCTTGGGATGGGCATGTGTGCTTCAGTTTGGTCCTAAGGTAGCAGGTAAATTAAGCCTACAGGGAATTTCTATGATAACACATTTTTTTTCTTTTAAAGTTTTGTGTGTGAAGAGCCTTTTTTTTTGATAAAATAATAGAATCAGAAATGAAAATATATTTCATTTTCCTAGAGGTTTGAAAAACTTCCCTTTCTATAAGATGCTTATTCTTCCTGCTAGTATGTCAGACTATTGTAATAAGCCATGCAATTCTGCATCTATTCATAAGTAAATCCCATTGAATTCTGTGAAGTTTCCTCTCGGGTAATTGGGTAAAGAACTGTAGCCTTAGAGCAGGCATGGCCAAACTTGGCCCTCCAGCTGTTTTGGGGCTACAACTCCCATCATCCCTAGCTAACAGGACCCGTGGTCAGGGATGATGGGAATTGTAGTCCCAAAACCACTGGATGGCCATGTTTGGCCATGCCTGCCTTAGAGTGTATAAGGGAAATGAGTAAGAAAGTTCAAGCTCCTTGTTTTAGCCCAGAAAACGAAGGTCTATGTACATAGGGTGTCCTTATTTTCATTGGAGAAATGTTGGAGGGTATGGCGCATGCATATATATTTGATTATGTTGACCTCTTAGCAACCTGTCCATACAGAGCAGGGGTAGCCAACATGGAAACCTCCAGATGTTCTTGGACTACAACTCCCATCATCCCTGACCATTATCCACATTGGCTGGGGCTGATGAGAGTTGTAGTTTACAACACGTAGAGTGCATAGCATTGACTGCCCGTGATACAAGCACATGGTAAGTGGTGGTGATGCCAAAGATGAAGATCAAATTACTGAGTTCTGTTGGCTGCATGTAAATGAGATGGGCAGCAAACCTGGGAGTCTGGGGGCTGGGGTTCTTCTCACACCAAGCTTCTTCTTGTAATAACTCCGTAAATCTCAGGTTCCTCCATGGGCTTTCCCAGCCATCACTTTTCTGCCAGAAATACTGTGATGTCAGTAGTCAGGGAGAGCAGGTGCTCGTGCATTTTTGTCACCCATATCTAGGTGTGATAAAAAATAACAGGCTACTAACATCTTGAGAATGGTGGCTTCCATTTCTAAAAGGAAATTCAATTGGAGAGAAGCAGAGAACTCAAGTGCCCCCCTGGCTGAAGGAAACCGTATTTAGCCCTACTATAGCTTCTCAGATTTAACCAGGAGGATTCATTTCGTTCTCAAGCCTGTTTTCACAGCTATAATAAGGTCTAGAAACTTGATTAAAACTAAAAACTGAGATGCACAGGATGCTGAAGCTTGCACCAGGTACCTAATTTTGCTTTGTTTCCCTTGTGCAGAATCGTATAAGTGCACAGTTATAACAGGCAGGGATTATGGATTTGAGATTAAAAGATGTCATTTCTAACTATGGTGTAGATTTATATTTATTTGCTCATGTGTGTAAATATTATTAATCTACGTGATTTCATAGAATTTCAGAATCAATTTTTTTAGAGTTTTGTATGCTTTCTTACTCTGCCCCCCACTAAAAACATACATGTAAGATTAAAAAATAAAAATAAAATCATTATTTGCATCTAGATACTTTTGAGGGTGTGTTGCTTGCTGCCTCAAAATGTTGTAAAGGAAATTCTACAAACTAGATTGTTTTTGGTCAGTCACTGTGGAATGGCTCTTCCCTCACCTGTGGAGAAAATTACTGGAAATGCTGTTGTTGTTTTGCTGGACTCCTCAGGGATCGCACTGTGGGGGAAAAATCCCTTGCTGGCTGCCTTGCATCGTGCATTTTTATAATCTGCCTGTTTCTGAAATACGCATTCCTTAATATCATTTTTTCCCTAATCACTTTTGCCTCCTCAGCGCTTTCTGGAACTGTTTTACCAGTGCCAGACTCACAAGTCTATTAGCTGCAAAATGTTATGACTCGAGTCTTCTGTGATACAGCTTTGCAGTATTCCAAAACACATATTAGAGAAATACCTTTATTAGGACAACCAGAATTTTCACCCTGTGCAGTTTCCTTATATTGCTGAGTGCAGACCCAGAGCCAGTCTCTGAGGGAAACAGAACGATGAAGCTGATGAGAAATCTGGCACACGGGTCACATCAAGCCCAGAAAACAACCACACATACATACAGCCCTGCATGCTTTCCTTTTGCTGTGTACCGTAGCATATTTGTATGCATAGTAAGGTATCTCAGGCAAATGCACAAGGTCTGTATTCCCACCCACCCCCAATCAAAAGGAGTTATTGTGCAGCCATTGGTCTGATGGTGGGCACACTGCAAGGAGTGTGTTGGGGAATAGAGATCTCTGTTCACTTTTAGGGGAAGAGGCACAGCTCCTGTTCCTTCACGGATGCAATTGCAAATGGCACTAAAATCACAGCCCCTCACTCGTCAACACCTCTCGTAGATAGAGTGATGATGAAGAGGCCCTGCCCTCAGAGTAGACAGCCACACCGACCTTATTGAGGATCCTAATCAATTTACCCCCATCCCCATCCACTGCCACACCCAGTGTGATTAATTGAGTTGTTATTACCCATTGATTTTCTCACCCCACCCCTTTTCCCTGAGATGGAGCAGCAGCAAGAAGATCTATGGAGCATCAGGGGCTGCTGCTTGCAGAATAACTTACTCCTCGTTGCCAGGGTGCAGAAGTCCTGCACTTTTTGCCAGTCCTGGGCATCTTGCGTGCAAAAACAGAAGTCGCATTCAATGGCTCAGAGGACAGTTTCAACAAGATCCTGGCGATTCCATGGTTTAGCTGTACTAGCATGTGCTCATCTCATAGACCACCAGGGAGCCCAGCACAGCTGTAACATTGCCCGTAGCAGGCAAGCACCGTAGCCTTGGAATGTGACCCGTTTAATCTCTGCTGATAACTTTTTGGTGCTGTTTTCTTTTAGCTTTCCTGGATGGTTTTATGTCGCTCTTCTGAACTGCATTGTTTTAATGTTTTCGTTTTGCGGTAGTTTCGCTATCCTTTTAATTCTTCGTTAAGGCGCCCTGGAGAACTTGCTGAAGGGCAGGGGATGAATCCCTTAAATAATGATCACCAAAGCATTTCTCCCAACCCACCCAAGTTATCACACCCTTTCTGTTGGAGTCCTTGCAATCTCAAGCGCGCGCGCACACACATACATGATATTTTTCAGGCTACCCCACCTCATTTTTCCTCCTGTCTTGAACTTATTCCCAATAGTGCCTCTGTCTCAAGTGGGGATACTCTAAGCATGCAAAAAGAGGGCAGATCCATACCATACATTTAAACCTCATCGAATACACATTTAAATCACATGACTTCCCCCAATGAATCATGGGTCCTATAGTGTGTAGCTCTATGAGAGGGGAACACAAGAGGTGCTTTAAAAGTGCTTTAGGGGTAGTGTGTGGGTCTCAGTATTGTGAATCAAATCCTCCGAGGTTAAACAAGTTCTTTTCAACAGCCCCAATCCTTTTCCAGTGTTCCCTAGCAGAAGAAATGGAAAGTGTGAGGTGAGATGAGGCGAACGACTTGGTGGGGCTCCTTTTCTTTCCATTTCAAGTGCTGAGCCGATAGATGAACCCCTCGAAGGGCCTATATGGACTTTCTCTTCTCATTAAGCCTCCAGTCAGAAAAAAGCTTTGGCGTCAGTGTCAGAATCTGGGCAGTACATCAGGTTTCCCTCCCCAACTCTGGGCTCACCGGATTTTTACTCCTACTCTGTCAAATGAATATCACCTGGTTTCTGTCTTGCCTTGACAGCTGAATAGATTCTGAATGTGTGGGCAGAGTGCAGTGCAGGATTGGGTGCCAGGTTTATATCCAGCAGAGAAAAGGAATGAACCTCTAACTACCCACACACAGGTGTCTTCTCCACCACATGTTTGTGTGTGTGCTCACACTCGCACACACATAGAATTGATGTGTCAGTCTCAAGCCGCATCCAGTCAAAGGATCACAGTTTTGACCAGTTTTCTGAGTTGCAGCCTGAGTATCTTGCAGTTTTGGTGTGTGTTTCCTTTCTTTTCTAGAACGATCCTATTCTGTGTGCAAACTAACTTCCTCACTGGTGCTCTAACCCTCCTTACCTGACTTAGGAATGGTTGTGTTTCCTCCTTGGCAAGGTACAAAACTATGTTATGCCAGTGACCTCCATAGTATTTTGAGGAAGGTTTGAAGTGAAGGCCCAAGACAGGAGTTGATCATCATGTGAGCTGCGCACAGGTGGGCTAAAGCGAGCTGCTGACCAGCCTGTGGAGCCTCTTTTTATTGAGACAAATATGCAAGCTAGGCAGATACATTTTGGGCTGTGACCTTTACACATCTTCCGTCCCGAGATCGTGGGGTGGTACAAAGTTATTTTGGCACCTGTTTCCACAGCGTCATTTCCCCCTTGCACAGTGTATGATGAAGGAGACAAAAGGTCTCAGGGACAAAAGGTTACAGACAGGACACCGCAGACTGCTGAGACCGCAAAAGGTCAGACATGGGGGACGATGTTCTGACAGCCGTGGCTTGTCTGAGGGGGAGTTTGCCCTGCACCCCAAGGTCACGCATGCAGGCAGACCGTGGCTGCCTGCTGGTGGGAAAGTGTGCTCCCTCCGGACCTCACTGTCCACTCCGTGATATCCCTACAAAGGTTCTCGTGGAAATGTTCTTGCCAAGTGTTTTCCCCTTGGTTGAGTTTATTAAAGAGAGGCCAGTGTTTTCAACAGTACTTTCAAGACCTAACTTTTGTTACCCTTAGAAAAGCTTTCACTGTCCTTCATTTCCAAACAATGTCTTCCGGGAGGGAAAGTATAAAGGGATTCTCTGTGCACATCTGACAGGTGTTTCTGGCCTTGGGAAGGTGGAAGGTGCCTTGCGTTACCTTTTGCATTGCCCCTTGCATAGAGATCTCAGGACTCGTTTTTTGAGAGCAAGAGCTGGTGGGACCCTGACTGATATCATCTGCAAGGTGGCCACCTGTGCAGTAGCAGCTCAAAAAAATCATGGTAACTTCCTAAAGATTTCCATCATGGACTGCAGATAGGACCATCTAAAATAGTATCTTGCTCTATATCATAGAATCATAGAGTTGGAAGGGACCCTGAGGATCATCTAGTCCAATGCCCTGCCATGCAGGAATATGCAGTTGTCCCATATGGGGATCAAACCTGCAACCTTGGCGTTGTCAGCACTACACTCTAACCAACGGAGCCATCCAGGCTGTTGTTGTTAATCTTTGTTTGTATTGATTATTATTAGTGTTGTATATTATCAGTGCTATGTTTTGTCCTGGCTTCTCTGGTGTCTGTCCTAGCAGGAGACCCTATCTGCTGCTAATTTGTGGCTGTAAGTATCTGTACTGCTGCTATGTTTTTAAATAGCCTTTGCGCCACACACAAATAAAATTGATCTATTCTATAATGCCAGTGAGGAATGGTAGGTTGGGGGTGAGCCGTTGAAAGTGAGTTAAAGGACATATGGTATTGTGAGATTCATGGATGTCTTGTCCCATGGGCATGATTGCAGTGGATTAGGGATCAGTGAAATCCAGGGTCCTGTCCTGTAGCCTTTTCACACTCTGGTGAGGACTTATAAGTTTTGTATTTTATGTTTTACTCTGCTTGCTAATGTTGGTTCTTTCTTACCTCACCCTTAAATGCCATGCTGGGTGGTGGTTGTTTTACTTCTTAAGCAATATGACCCCTAAGGACAATTCTGTTTTAAAGGCTTGTTGAACCTGCATGAACTGGCAAACCACTAGGTGCCATGATTCTATTAATAATTCTAAATATTTCTGACAAATCTGGAAAAAAATCCAGCGTTTTCTCAGGCACTGGTATGAGGAATCTGAAACAGAGCTGATGTTTGCATGCATGCTTGAACGAGTGCCTAGAATTAAGGACTTGGTGACCATCTCAAGCCTGCTTTCTCCTTGGATTAACTTTATGGCGTACAGGGCTGGAACACTAGAAACTTGCGGTGCATTCTTCTTTCCTTGAAAATGTGCCCCCGCAATCTGAAATTGTTTCCTGTGACTTAAGCTAAATATATTGCTTTCTGCTAATGAAGCCTACAGTGCTGAGAGGGAACAATTGGGTTTGTAGTGCTTCAGAAATGTGGTTTCATATAATATGCAATTTTGTTCAATGAGGAAATCCCCAAGAAAGCCACAGAGAAAAGGCTGGCTCCTCTCAGAGGAGCTAACCCACAAAATACGAGGGGGTCATTTCTGGTAACACATATGCCAGTATCACAGTTGACTTTCAGTGGCTTGGTTCTGAAAGAAGTATTCTTAGAAATAATAATATATAGAATCGTAGAATTGTAGAGTTGGAAGGGTCATCTGGTACAACGTCCCGCAGTGCAGGAATCTTTTACCCACAACCCTGAGTTTCAGAGCCTTACATAACAAAAGATGAAGTTTGCTCACTGTCCTAGCCAGCCAGCCTTGCCCTCTTTCAGAATTCTACATTCCATTTTACCCCCACCTACCCACCACAATCAGGGACGCGGGTAGCGCTGTGGGTTAAACCACAGAGCCTAGGACTTGCCGATCAGAAGGTTGGCAGTCTGAATCCCCGCGACGGGGTGAGCTCCCATCGCTTGGTCCCTGCTCCTGCCAACCTAGCAGTTCGAAAGCACGTCAAAGTGCAAGTTGATAAATAGGTACCGCTCCGGCGGGAAGGTAAACGGCGTTTCCGTGTGCTGCTCTGGTTCGCCAGAAGCGGCTTTGTCATGCTGGCCGCATGACCTGGAAGCTGTACACCAGCTCCTTCAGCCAATAAAGCAAGATGAGCGCCGCAACCCTAGAGTCGGTCACAACTGGACCTAATGGTCAGGGGTCCCTTTACCTTTACCCACCACAATCAGCCAGTAGTCTGTAACCACTGAGCATGTTTAGAATTCATTGGGCTGTTTTTTTGCGTTGTCCCTGCAACCACAAAATACAGTGGTACCTCGGGTTACAGACGCTTCAGGTTACAGACTCCGCTAATCCAGAAATTGTACCTCGGGTAAAGAACTTTGCTTCAGGATGAGAATGGAAATCGCGTGGCGGCAGTGGGGGGCCTCATTAGCTAAAGTGGTACCTCAGGTTAAGAACAGTTTCAGGTTAAGAACAAACCTCCAGAATGAATTAAGTTCTTAACCTGAGGTACCACTGTATAGTTTTTGTGATTTTTCAAGAGCCTGCTAGTAATTTCCTCTTGTGTGTGGTCTGTGGTGCCGTTTGGACTACATAACAGTCCATACTCACCTCTGAACTTTAATAACAGGTGGAATAGCAATATATACTTAAGGTCCGATCTGTGCCCTCTCGCTTTGCTCACGGTGAGTCATGCTCAGTGCTCTTGCAAACACCACAAGAACTCTCCCTGCAAGCTACTGATTGCGGGAGGAATTTCAGCAGGGGAGGAACTTGCTCATCCCCATAGCGTTTATGTGGCTCTTTTGAAGCATTCGGAATACTTGTACATTATCTCAGTAATGCTTATGACTCCAAAAAAATAAGGTGAACATTACCACCCCTGTATGTCAGAGAGTGAGGCAAGACAAGGGAGAAGCTTCCACCTTCAGCCACTGCAAGGCACCACCAAGCATCTTCATGCATTGTGGGGACCAACATGCATTAGAAAAGAAAGTGAGCATGCAAAACTCATGCAAGTATATCATGTGCCTGTAAGGGTTGTTTTGTTTTTTTAAGGATTAACACTGCAAGACAACATTACCTTTTATAGGTATCCACTTCTATATCTATATCTCTGTCTATATCGATATATATATATATAAGATAAAACACGGTCTACCAGCATATGTCTCATTAGATCAAAATGAGGTCCTTGCCAACAGAATTCTTCAAGGATTTGATCTATAATTAATGTAATATGCAAACTTTGAAAATTATAATACAAATTGAAGCACATATCCATCCTTAGTGCAATTCTTTGTTACACAAAACCATTTCTGTCTGGCTAACCTTTTTGCTACATCATCCATTCATTTGTCCGCCCTCCCCCTTTTTCAAATTCTAAAAATGGCATGCAGGCAGTATGAAATTTATTAGGCTCTTTAACAAGAAACTAATAAATTGCCCATGGCCAGAACTTGCCAGACTTTTATCTCTCCAAGCTAGCTAGTGGATCGGAGGGTGTTGGCTGCTTCCCGGCATCTGCTTAGCTTTGCTATATAAGGCATCCTGCCACTCTTGACAGTTCAAATGTTAAGGGATTTTTCCTCCTCTGAAGACCTGTTCTCCTGACCTTCTCCATGGCAGCTGTAGCCCGTGGCATCTACAGTTTCCATCTACCTCCATGATGACTTCCAGGCACGTCAGCCTGCAGTGATGTGTTGCATGCTGCTACCTCGCACTCAGCTGGGCTTAGCAAACACAGAGGTGTACCAAAAGCTGGTGTGTGAGCTTAGCATGTGGATGAATCATGCACACGACCACCTGATGTGTCCGGAAGATAGCAAAGGCTGAAAACTGCAGCTGTCAAGAACTGGGCAGTGGGCCCTGAGGCTTGTGACCACAGCAAGGATGCAGAACTTGTGACCACCAGATGCCATGAGCCCCAGCAAGCCTGGCCAGCGAGCAAGAGAGATAGAAGCTGTAGTCCAACAACATCTGGAGTGCCGCAGGTTCCCCATCCCTTTTCCAGCAGCCTGTGCACTGAATCATAGAATCATAGAATTGTAGAGTTGGAACAATACAGAAATCTGAACTGAAGCATCCATGGCTGATGGGCTTCCAGCCTCTGCTTAAAAACCTCCAGTGAATAAAAGTCCATCACCTTCCAAGGGAGTCTATTACATTGCCGAACAGCTCTTACTGTCAGAAACCTTTTCCTGGTGTTTAATCGGAATCTCCTTTCTTTCCACTTGAATCCATTGGTTCAAGTCCTACTCTCCGGAGCAGGAGAAAACAAGCTTGCTCCATCCTCCATGTGACAGCCCTTGAGAGGTTTGAAGATGGCTATCGTATCTCCCCTCTGTCTCCTCTTTTCCAGGCTAAACATACCCAGCTCCCTCAACTGCTCCCCATAAGAGTTGTTTTCCAGACCCTTGATCATCTTGGTTGCCGTCCTCTGCACGTTCCAGCTTGTCAATATCCTCCTTAAATTGTGGTGCCCAGAACTGGACACAGTACTCTAGGTGTGGTCTGACCAAGGCAGAATAGAGTGGGACTATTACTTCCCTTGATCTGGAAATGATACTTCTGTTGATGCAGTGAGCCATGCCTGTTGCACAAACACTCTTGTTAATTAGGTGAGCTAGTTAAGAGCGGGGCCACTCAACAATGCCACCATCCTCTCAAATACATCGTCCTGCTGTGCCCAGAGGACTGGTGTAGCGCACTGATCCCCTTGATTCTCATGAGCTAAGCACCTCTCCTTCCGACCATGCAGTGGGCATATTTGAGGGCCTCGCTTTTTATCGGGCACTTCAGATACTTCTCTGAGGCACGGATGGTGCATTGGGGTGAGCTTGGGGTGTGCGCGCGAAAGAGGGATGGGAGCTCTGACAGACACCTTGATTGATTGAAGCGGTTACTTAGAGACTCTCTCTTGTGTATGATGGATATTTCTCTTTCTTAGAAGAGGGGAGAAAGATGACACATGATTCCCCCAGCTCTTTCCTCTAGCGGCACTTGTGCGATTTACATTAAGGCCTATAACCGGGGTTGGAGTAAATGGAGCAGGTTTGCAATTAGTTTTCAAAGTACTTATCTCATTAAAGTAAATGAATTATTGATTTAGTGACACTCATGCTTTTAGTGAGCGGCACAGAGCCATCACTGCTCTGTTCTCCAGCTCGGCGAGCCAACGGCCAGCCCCAGCAAACTTGCTTTGTGTGTGGTTTTTCCCCTTTCCCCCTTTTTTTCTTTCCACCCCCTTCCTCCCCACCCTCAATTTCTAATATTTCCTGGTTCTTATTTAGCTTTGTAATTGAAGTGGATCCATGTCAGAAGGGAGCAGTGTGAGGATTGGAAGCCTCCGAGATTAGCTTTAAAGGGAATCATTGGGGAAGCGGCCGAGGGAAGGAAGCCCCATTATCTGAGTAGGGCACTTTGTTCTATTTGGGAGCAGGTCCCAGTTGCCCAGTGTGTCAGGGAGCAGCCTCTGCCAGGGACAACTGCAGCAATTCTGCCTGGCTCTCTCTGCCAGCCTTTTCCTGGAGTGCCTGCAACAGCGACAGAAGTCTGCCCATTTGGGGAGAAGAACCCAAGGGCAGAGGAAAGGTCCGTGCCTGTCGATTCTGCAAGGGCATTTGCTGGGTGGCACGGTACTGGCACAGGCATGGGGTCATGACCCCGGAGAGATGGTTTAGCATGTCATTTTCTTGGCTTTCCCTTCTTGCCTGCACCCATTCCAGGACTTTGCGGGTAAGGAATCCAAGTCTGAGAATTGAAATTTGCATAGAGGAGCCTAGACGAAAGGTTACAGAACTACCAGGGCTAAGCCAAGTGCTACTAGCTCAGGACGTTGTCGTGGCATTAAGAGGCAGCTTTCTCTTGCCCAGATATTAGATGCTGCATTAATAGCAAGGGAATCCTCCAAATATCTCCATCCATCCTTTGTCCTTTCCACTGACCCCACAACTCTGGCCACCCTGCCTGTAATGTCTGGAGTGAGGAATAGTGTTTTTATGAAGCCACCATCATTCTGGGGTGCGCTAGAATGTGATGCCAACACGTGAAGGAGAAAATCCATTTATTTGGGCCTGGCTGGTTCGACTGCTCTGCCATGCTATCTCCCCATCTGTACCCTTGAAAGCAAAGTATTGGCAGGTGGTTTTATGTTCATATTAGCCTTGCAAGCTTATTCACTGGGTTTTTTCCTGAAATAACTGGTGTCCAATGTATGTGCATGTTCCTACACAGTGCTGCTGGATCAGAAAAAAGGTTCATCTTGCCCAGCATTCTAGCAGCATCTAGCCAGATGCCCCTGGAAAACCCACAAGCAGCCATTGGAGCCAGGTGGCAGAACCTTGCATGAGTTCACTGATGTGAAAAGGAACTTTCTTCTATCTGCCAGTAAACTGCAGTGGGTGACTCCAGATTATAAAGTTATGAGAGACAAAGATATCCTCTATTTCCCCCTTTTTTGGGGAGGAAGCTGCTTCTGCTTTCGGTGAAACTGGTGACCTTTCAGAAATGTGTACCTCAAATCTCCAAAGCTCAAGGCAGCTTCCTACAGAAAATAAGCAAGAAAAAGTTAAAACACACCATACAATCAACAATAGAAGCAATGCAAGGACACAGTGCCCCCATCACTCTGCCAGTGTCCACAAGCCTTTCAGAAGGGAAAGGTTTTGCATCCTCCCTGAACAAATAAACTATGAACCTCAGTAGAGAGGCTGGGGAAAAGGCCTTACATCTTCCCCACAGATTCCGCACCTCATGTGTTCTGGACGCAGAGGTCGCCCTGCAGAACACAAAACGGTCTCTGAGGTCTGCTGGTTCCAAGCCAGAAAGGGCTCAAAAGGGTTGCAGCCAGCAAATGAATGGGATACCTGTGCAAGAAAAAAACAATTGCAGCGTATGATGACAATCCCGCTTCCTCGCCCTCCATCGCAAGGTGGCTGCTGGCCAAAGTACCCAGCCAGGACAAGCTGGGCTAGTGTACTAATTATTACTACATTTATGACCACATGGTCCCTGGGCAGGATATATATGTGGGAGGGGCATTCTAAAATTCACATAATTCATACCGAAACGTTGAACACCATTCCGTGGAAGGAGTTGACCCCTTTCGGTTCAGACTACTTAATTGTGCCTTCAAGGCCTGGAGAAAGAGGTGCCTTTTGGCCTGCCTCAGAGTGGAGGCCATTCCTTCTTCCTCACCACGGAGAAGACCCCTTAATATGCCCCACCACCCCATCACCAGGGTAAAGTAGTGCAAGTAGGGCCTCTCCTGCTGGCTGGATTTTCTCCTCCCTACGTGTCATGCACAACTAGCGTGAAGAGCAATGTTTGCCTATGTTGCCTGTGCAGAGCCCTCACCCCAGCGGTTCTCTGATTAGCTGCTGGAAACATGGCCCCCTTTCCCTGTGCAAAAGCTCTCCTCATTTAATTAAAAGTGTTGACATTGGGACCAGCCAACCCACCCACCTGAGAATGCGCCGATAAATTAAACATTACGCTTTTAATGGCCCATAAAGAAACTCTCCACTGTTGCTTGTGCATGGAGAGGGACAGAAAATAGGGAAGAGGTAGGGGGCAGGTTATATAGCCAGATAATCTGAGCTAATGAATTTAATTAAACAGCAACATTAATTTTGGAGTCGCAAAGGAGGAGGAGACAGGATGTGGGACATAACAGGAGTACTTGAAAAGCCTAATAGAGAGGGAGGGGAATGGGGAAGTGGACCTAGTTTACTTGGAGGGTCTTTGGTTCACTCAAAGCTGCTGCCCATGCGGTGATGGTGGTACATATTTATACAGAGATCTGTATGTGCTGTGTTTTTTAAATATTTGTTGTTTTGTGGAGTGTTCTAAGTGTCTGAGTGCACAGTTGGAGTGGACAGGCAAAGTAGAAATTACTGAAATAAATAAAGCTCTAATGTTGCCCCCTGCTAGGCACAGTAGCAGCCAGTGTGGAACCATTGAGTTGCTTCAATTTACCTGGACAGGATGGGGCGGGGAGGAGTGGCAGGGAGGTCAGGGCTCCATTGGCGCACTCGCGGAACAAATCCAGCCTAGGAAAATGCCTTTGCAGGTAGGGATAGTCCAGTGTATAGGAATTTTAAAATCTGGAGCAGGGGTTGCTAACCTGTTCCCCACTTCTTGATCTAGAGCAGGGGTCAGTAACCTTTTTCAGCCTGGGGCCAGTCCACTGTCCCTCAAACCATGTGGTGGGCCAGACTATATTTTTTTTGGGGGGGTGAACGAATTCCTATGCCCCACAAATAACCCAGAGATGCATTTTAAATAAAAGCACACATTCTACTCATGTAAAAACATGCTGATTCCTGGACTGTCTGCCGGATTGGGAAGGCAATTGGGCCGCATCTGGCCCACAGGCCTTAGGTTGCCTACCCCTGATCTAGAGGCTTGAATTTGGTACTAAACCCTGCCATGGCTTGTCCCCTGTGACCATGGTCAAATCCTCTACATGGGTTTTGCCACTTGGGAAAGTCATAAAGTGTACCTATGTCTTCCTTGGAAATGTTTTGATTTAAAAGAGACAAGCAGACTGATAACCTGGTGTTGCTTGGGAATTCTAAGGAACAACGACCAAAAAAAAAAAAAAAAAATCAGTGCAGTTTTGAAATCAGTGGTTAAAATCAGCACCGTTTAGAAAGGTTCATCTGGATTCAAAACGGCACCCAAACATAGACAAAAACCTCCTTGATCTCAGGAACCATCATGCAAACTTTGCAAAATTTTAAGAAGCGCCCAAATGCATAGTTAACAACTTTCCACAATATATAGCAAACAAGAATGAAATATTAGAAATAACAAAGAATCTGGAAGAGAGAGGATATACTAAAGGATAAGGAGGAAATCACTTTGTTGTTGTAGTAGTAGTAGTAGTAATAATAATAATAATAATAATAATAATAATAATAATAATAATAATAATATATTTAAAAAAAACTTGTGCTAAATAAGACTGGTCTTCAGGTGCTTCTCTCACCTCCTATCTTGCATGAAGTTTGTTGTGTGTATCCTATCTACAGCTTTGCATGCTCAAGAAGCACCAATAACCAGCAGTCTTCTCACTGTGATCCTCTTTAACTGGGTGGCCTTTTCCATCTCCAAACTGCCCTTTTTCCCAACCCAAGTAAAAGCACTGGCTAATCTCAAAGGAAAGAATTAGCTAGGAATCACAAGGGAGGGAGTGCTCAGGACCTTGTGTGGAGACCCCGTCAGTAGCTGACACCGTTCATCACTGACTTCTGTCCTGAGGCAGGAGGAAGATGTTGAATTTCTTGCTCTGATTATAAGCAGCAATGTGTGTGGCTCTGAACTGTATTGCATTAGCTGCCTATAATTGTCCAGCAAATTTCCTTTTTCTTTGTTGATTCTGCTGTCATGGATGTTGCAGATACTGTAGTTGTTGTTGATTTTGGGTTGTTGTTTTCTACTCTTTTAATCCCTGCCTTACTTGATCGTGCAAGAGTGAACTGGAACTCTGTGCTGCACAAAATTCTGCCTGCTCACAGGATGATGTAGTACTTAGTCACACTCTACCCCTCACACAAGCTAACCTGGCTGGTAAGATTTTTGAAGGATGGCTGGGCATTGAGTGTGCAAAGGTGCCTGCCTTGGTAGACGTGAGGATTTGGTAATAAATTGTTCTTGGCACTGCCATCTCACCCCCTTCTATTATTTATTTCCCTAGGGTCTTGTCAATATGTCTGGGTCCCTAAACACGCCACTGCCAGGATTCGCTTATGGGAGCGCAGGGAGATGACTGTGATCTCAGCACACACACCCATGGGATAGATCTGAGACCTGCATCTCAACCACAGGGGGCCCAGGGTCTTCATTTAGCAAGTGGTTTTTTGGTTTTTTTGCAGAATGAGGGCAGCACAGAGTTTCTTTGTAGTGGCCATGTTACTGCCAGGCTGAGTTGCAGAGGAGAGCTTTCTGGGCGATTTCCAGAGAAGCCACAGTGATGGGGGTGGATATTATCATGGCATTAATGGAAGCGAGCCCCGGCCTAATGAGCTGTGATTCTCCCTGAATTGGGTTCACAGAGGCAGGAATTTCCATAATTGATCTCCATACCGTATGTCACATAGTCAGAGCACCCAGGAATCCTTAAAAGGTGGCGTTGGCTATGAGTGCAAGGAGTGGGCAAGAGTCAGAACTTGTCCTCAGCAACAATTTGCAAAGAGGACCTTCTCCCAAAGCAACTGTGGCTCTGAGGAAGCAAAACTCCAGAGATCAGTAGCAGATGCAAAGGATTTGTTGCTTCAGAAAAGCCTGTTCATATGTTTGTGCTTCGGCTGGGAGCACATCTCTTCCAAAAACTAATCCATTCGCTTAATTTGTACTTGTATCTCCCTTCAGCACAGAGGTGTTCACAGAGTTGCATGGATTGCAAGAAGCAGAAAACTAGAGGGCAGGACTGGCCCACCCATGAGGCAAGTTGAGGCAATTGCCTCAGACAGCAGGAAACACAGGGGCAGCAGATCCCGATGTAGCTCTTCATTCCCCCCTTGTTCCTAATGTAGATCTTCACTCACCCTTTCTTCCCTGGAAGGCAGGGGAGCGCCATTTTGTGGTTCACCTCAGGAGCCAAAATGTCTTGGGCCGGCCCTGCCTGAGATGCACAGAGCACTTTGTTAGCATTCCTCAGTCAAGATGCTTAACTTCTATGCCTTCCTGTAGATCTGAAGTTCCCTTATTGCCTCCGGCCTTGCATCCCACCCAAATAACTGTAATGACTGATTTCAACTAGAAAATAGCCTTTTGACAAGAATCAGCATTTACGTATGGCATGCCTGAGTTGTTGTGAGAGGGAATTGGGGTCATCGGAAGCAGCAATGCACAGGCATGGCTTCAAGATGGCTTGGGACTGCTTATGGTCGTGAGGATATTAGCACATGGGAAACTTGAGCCTTTAACACAGTGTTTCCCAAACTTGGGATTCCAGCTGTGGGGTTTTTTTTGTACTACAGTTCCCATCATCCCTGACCACTGGTTCTGCTAGCTAGGGATGATGGGAGTTGTAGTCCAAAAACAGCTGGAGGCTGCTTTAACATAAAAGAACAAAACAAAGCATTGCATCTTCTGGGTAAGTAAACGACCTACCACAGCTTAGCTTTGCAGCAGTGTGGTTGTGAAATTAAATGGCTCCTCTGAGCTCATTCAGGAAAAAAATGTAGGATCATGCATTTGTAATAAAGAGGTTTAAACCAGAACACGGCAGGCTTCATTCAGTGCCCTCTGACCAGCAGCTGGCTCCTTGGTTGACTTGTACAAACAGGAGCATGGATCATATTGCCGCTCTGTTTCTGAAGCCTGGGCAGGTTTCCGGAATCTCCTAGGAAGATAATAACGCATGTTCGGAAAGAATGTTGCCAGTCAGCAAGCAAATGGCATCGACCGTGGGTGTGTTAGCCATAACAATAATTGATTTCAATTCTTCCTTCTCTTCCCTTTCTTAGAGAGCCCAAAGTGACTGAGCACCACGGGGGAAGCTTGGCTGATTCCAAAGGTAACACAAGAACTTCCTTTCCTTGACACAGAAGCCTGGGGGTGGGGGGAGAAGGAGAGGCTGTTGAGGGGAGGCCCCCTCTTCACCCAAGTGTGAGTCTAGGGACCACTTTGGTTTGCTCAGGCATAATTCACTTAGGAAAGGCATAAGATGACAAGATCATTGTTCTCTAGCAGATGCACACAGGAGAAAGGTCCACGTAGGTTCATATTTAATCTCAAAAGAGAAGAGCGTTTGGTCAGGTGCCATCTGCTGAATCCGCTAAATCTTATCTACAGTGCTAGTATCCCAGAGCCTGGAAGTGAAGCTAACACTTGGTAATGTTGTGGTGGTAGTAAATTAATGATGATAATTGATCATCGTTGTCTTCGTCTTCATCATTGCTTCCAGATGACTTGTTCATTGAGCATTCATCCTGCTTTGCTTATTTGTAGGGAGATTAGAAAACGTCGGCTGTTTTTTGAGCATTTACTTGAGTTGGTTTGCAGCGAGGTTAGATGAGGCTGCTTAAAAGCAAGTGTCACCCCACATTTTCCAGTACACTTTCCCATCACTTTCCTTACCACAAAAAGTCAGAACTTTTTGGGATGTGAGTTTGTTGCACGAGAGTTCCTACTTAACTATAAATGTGCAAACTGAATTTGCTGGTGTGTGGTTGAATCCCACCCAAATTAGTGACAGTCTGGAAACACCTATTAATAATAATTGATGTAAGGTAGACCTGTGTTATTAGGCATACTTGTATCACAAATGAGGACTGAGAAATGGCTGTCTGAAGTCACCTAAGTGAGTTCACGACTGAGGTGGGGTTTGACTCATGGGCTTCCTGGCTCATAGCTTACAAATGTACGTAGCTACAACGCCCGATCAGTCTTTGGAAAATGAGGAGGGATTAAACTCATTCAATATTTTTGCTGGTACTTTAAGATAAATGACGAATGAGTTGCGCTAGCACCATGGGGCTTTCCCCTCTCTTCTCCTCACTCCCACATGCCTCCCACATTCCCCAAAACAACTTGGTGGGGGTCAGGAGACACACACACACACACACACCCCGAGGAAGGAGAGGGGAGAGGGTACCATCTGACAAGCAGACATACTTGCGCCGACAGAACCATCTCCTAAGCTCCAATTTGAATTCCACAGTATGCTTTTTGAAATGTTTTGTGAAATGGATTTGTGTTCTTAAATGTTGTAGCCGCTTTGTGGTGGATTTCTTCAAAAAGCAATGTATAAATCTCACAAACAAACAGATAACGGCTCAGGATCATAGGCTGCCCACCACTTCATTACAGTGATAGTCATCCCCAAGATCTACCAGAGTGGTAGAGATGAGATGTGTGGCTTCACTTTTGCTTTGTTTTAAAGTGGATAGTTGAGAATTAGGATAATGGTGATGATTATTATATTACTTCTATTTAATCATTTGAGTAATTCTACAACCACCCCATAGGGTAGGCTAGTATTGTTCTTATTACTACTACTATATAAGCTCTTGGGAGAAGTTGAGAATAACAGCTTGTCCAAGGTCACCTAATGTATTCATGGCAGAGGCAAGATTTCTACTAGAGCAAGCATTTCCAGCCTGGTGCCCTCTTGGCACTCTCAGCTCCCATCAGCCCCAGCCAATGTTCCGAAATGATGAGTACAGTGGTTCAAAATCTGAATGGCACCACTACTCCCCAGTTCCCTATCCACACTCTGATACCACACAGTTACACAAGGCAGTTGTGTAAGTCCTTCTCCTTCTCCCAGTCATGTAAAACGTTAGACGCAGTATTCTTGCACTCTGAATTTCCTCACCCCAGCTCCAAGCCATTGGCAAATGTTTACAAGGCGCGCACTTACCACGGAGCCTGCAGCACACCCAAGCCTTGTTCTCCTAGAGGTGCCAGAACTGAGTTCTAGTGGGTTCCAGTTGCAAAAAAGCCCTGGCCCTCAGCATCTCCACAACTGTACCAGAGTTCCTTCTTACAGTCACATAACCACCCCAACATAAACAGCAGAGCCCTGTGGGAGGTTAACTCTGGGGCAATGTACCCTGGAGAAGCTGAGGAGTTTGCTCGAGGTCTGTAGCAAAACTCGATTCATTTGCTAGTTTAGTGTGAGCTTCTCGCCTGATCTTTTGATTGGCACCATTCAGGGTCGTTAACCAAGATGACAGTCCACCTGGTGCCAAACAGGTGTGTGCGGTTTCCTAGTGTGTTAATTGCAGATGGATTGTGTGTGTTCATGTTGGACAAAGTCATTTATCACTGTGCCACGTTCTTGCTGGAGTTATTCATGCCCCCAAAAGTACACAGCCTGAGAAGCCTGTGCCCAAGGATGGAGAATGGGGGCAAGAGACACACACCTGCCACAGAGTCTCAGGCTTTGGTGCCACTGGGACAGTCATCACTGAGCAGTCAAGGTCTTGGCTTGTAAGCACCCAGCTGTCAGTAACTTCCCTGCCTTCCATGTAGAACACCAGCATCCTTCTGACATTGTAGCTGATGGAGGGGTTAATGTCAGCCCCTGATCCATAATTTAGGAAGGGCAAGAATAGCTATTCACTGTGCTGAACTCTGGAGAATTGCACACTGGGGTATAATCCAATAATGTAAAACAGCAGCTGTGCCATAGACCAATCAAATCATTGTATGAATTAACGGAGAAGCAAATCAAAGGCTACGCAGCGGAGCACTTGGCTTGATGATTGTATTCCCCAAAGGACCAGGCCCTCTCCCCCTTGGAGAGATTTGAAGGGGGATGTGGGGTTTAACAGGTGCAAGTCCCCCATCGCCATCATGCTATGTTGGGTGGGGGGAAGCTGTGCCAATGGGATATGTGAAATCTTAAAGGGATAGAAGCCCCTGTCCTTTTTTAGAGTCTCACCCTCCTCTCTGAAGCACACAGTTCAAGTCCTCTTCACATGTGTATATAAGAGGCAGGTTGGGGGGTCCTTCACTCCTTCTGGGCTTGGCAGGAGCAGCAGAAATTCAGTCCACTTGAGTCAGTGCACATTGTGTATGCTACTGGGAAAATCAGGTGGGGCTTCATTCCTGTCACTTAAGGCATTTTGTACCGTTTCTAGGGCGCGTATCCTGCCCTGTTTAATTTTCCCCTCCTTTGTGGATAGAGGAATAATGTGGCCTGGTGTCCAAATATATTAGCTTGGCGTTCTAGGGACAATAGAATCATGCAAGGCCCCAGTGCTCAACTTGCTCACCGTCAGGGCAGATGGAGCTAAATGTTGCACAGATCAAGTTGATGTTGCTCCATTTCTGTGTCTCCTTTCTTCCTGTTAGCATCTCATATAGCAGGCATAGGCAAACTCGGCCCTCCAGATGTTTTTGGCCTACAACTCCCATGATCCCTACCTAACAGGACCAGTGGTCAGGGATGATGGGAATTGTAGTCCCAAAACATCTGGAGGACTGAGTTTGCCTATGCCTGTCATATAGCATAATGCATGTTGCAGTGTCCTTATGCAATGCATTTTGTGGTCGCTAGCAACCAGCAATGAGAAGGCGGGTAAACTCATGGTGTGGTGTCACAATGAAGGGTGGAAAGGGAGGTGGTGCATTTTGTAGCATCTAGTCCTGCTCTTGGGCCATCAGGAGAAGCTGGAAACTAGGCTTCCCTGTCTCTTCCCTGTCGCTGCACTGCCGAGAGTGCAGCCTCCATGTTCTGATTTGGAGGAATGTCTTGGGCATGAGGTTGCTAACAGTAGAGGGCGCCACGGCACACAAGAGGCCATTTGGGTGCTGATGTACAGCTCCCACTAACCTTTCTTGGATCCTTCTGGCATTCAACTGCCCCTGAGTCTGAAGCCCTTGCACAGTCCAAGAGCTTAGCGTGGATTGAACAATATGGGCAAAGGACAGAACACAGGAAAGTTAGCCAGCACTCCGCAGCCTTTGATACCCAGGTAAGCCCCATTTCCCGCCTCATAGCCATAATCAGAAACCTCAGCCTAGTAGAGAGATGTGCTCTCGCCATCAGCGATAAAACAAACACCCTGTTTGGGTGGGAAGCCTCGCAAAACCTCCCTGCAGCTGTGAGCATGGCACCAACAAAATTAGCAAGAAGATACAAGATCAGGTCCTTTCGGAAATCAGCTTAGCTAGCAAGCTTTTTGGGACACAGACTTCCCCCCACAGTTGACACAACGAGTGTCTGATTTTAGTTAGGCCTCGAGGCCTATATTTTCTATAACCTTGGAGTTGGGAGAACTGAATCTCTTGTCAGCCCGGAGGCTCGCTGCCCTTTAAAACAGGGGCTGTCTGTGTCACCAGCTGCCCTTGTCCTCCTTAATCACGGCAAGACCTGCTTATGGTAACAAGCCAAGGGCCAGAGAGCAGCAAGAATGCCTGGAGGCTCAGCACCAGCAGGGAGGAAGCTGGCACCTCACAGGTTAATTACATGAGCGGCCAGTTTCCTTATTGACAGGGTAGCTTGGAAAATGCTGAGGCAGGACATACACTGCAGAGTGTCAGAGCGGCGGGAGCCTCCGCTCCCAGCTGCCTCTCTCTTTCTTTCTCTCTCTCTCTCTCTCTCTCTCTCTCTCTCTCTCTCTCTCTCTCACACACACACACACACACAGACAGACACACGCACATACATAACACGCATCCCCACGGCACAGAGCCTCCACCCCCACCCATCCCATCCACGGCAACCTGTCAAGTGAGCCCGCTTGTCCGTGAGCTGAGGCGCCTCTTCTCTCACTGGAGCCACACATCCGGCCAGCAAACCCTGTGCTGCCAGCCTGCCCGCCCTCCCGCCTGCCTGCCCTGCTCCAGGAGCTCTGTGGGAAGAACAGGTCTGGCTTGCTTCCCTCCCTTTTCCCTCCAAGGGACTGGTGTTTTCGTGGTTAACCCCACAGAAAACCCAACCTCCTGTTGTCAGGGTCTTGCTCCCTCATCTCAGCTGCCGCCCTCCTGGAAGCCACCAAACCCCCACCTGTGATTCCTTCACCAAGTTGGCACGTCATTTGCCCATGGCAATCTCCGAGGAGGCACGCGGTGGCCTGCATCTGGTGTCAACGGGACCGCGCCTGTGAAAGGAGGGAACCCCGGTCAGCATCCCAGGACGGAGAGAGCCAGGGGTCCGGGGAGACACCCAGCGGCCTGGGCCGGACCACCTCTCTGTGGCTCTGTGGACATCCCGGCTGCCAGCATGATGATGTATTTCTGGGTAGGTCCTTGCTTTGGGCGAGTCCTGGTTGCCTCGTTTACGTGTTGTTGCTAGTTTCCAGAGTTTTGCTGGCTGTTTGGAGGTGGGTGTTGGCAAGCAAGGGGTTTTGCTACTTCCTCATTGGCTGGTGGGAGCGGGCCTTTGCATTTATTTTCCTGTTCCAACCCCCCTCCCCAATTCTAGGGTTTTGCTATGAGCTCTGGATGGACTCTTGGTTAATCTGTCCAGAGGATATTCTTCGAAGTGTTGTTGTTAGCAAGGTGAATTCTCTGGTTTTTGTGCTTAAAGGGCCACTAAGGGGCCAGGGCCTAACTGAAGGTGTGTGGGCTCTGCAGGCTTCTCTGGCACCTTGTCTCTCCACCCTGTTCTTCTCTGGAATCACAGCCGATGGCAGCTGAAGCAGTAGATCTCTGTCGGCCGGGCAAGAGCCAACTCTATTTGTACGTATTACTTGGGAAAGTGGAATATGCTGGAATTACAGGTGAACGATCGCCTGCTGTCCTGGGAGTGTGTCTTGTGAGTAGAGGTTAGGACAACTTACAGGATCTTTCAGCAGCCCTGCCACTTACTTCCCTGTACCTTTCGTTATCATTGTGCCTGAATTCCCGACAGATTAGTCCGCACGGAATGAAATCTGAGGCCCCCTAATTCATTGTGTGTTCTGTTCCAAGCAGAACTCCATGTCTTCTCCGACTTTCTCTTCTGCACCATTGCCCTCATGCAAAACTGGAATACGTGCAGTGCAAGGGGGGCAGTCTGCCACTGAAAGAAAGGTACCGAGCAGCTGGATTATATGTGGAAAGGGCCTCTCTGAGCACTAGTCCTTTAAGCCGTCAGCATCCTCCTTTTAAATCTACAGGATACTACTGAACGCTCAGCCAGGTGAAGAAGGAAACAATTATGAAACCCAAGAATACACTTCAGCCTTGACTGCACGTTATCGGGGTGAATGAGGGCCTGGCTGGGAATGGAGTGTAGATTGAAGATGAATGGTGCTGGACCTTAGTGCCCCAGTGGCAGGTGTTAACTTGTCTTAACATTTCCTGAGAAAGCCAACGCCTTATTCCAAGAGCTTTGTTGGAGGTGTTTCTCTATCTCTGCTTGCCAATTCCAAATTCTTATGAGAGTACTGTGTGGAAGGAAGCTGCTGTCCTTTCCTCTTCCCCCAACTTATTGCCCAGGCAAACTAGACTGTTTGATTTTACATTTCTGTGGTCCAGCTCAGTAGCAGGGTGCTTCCAGATGAGCTGTTTATTGAGCGTTGATCCTGATTTGTTTGAGGGACAACTATCGAATGTGTCACCCCACACTTTCCTGTGCATTTCCCCATCACTTTCCTTATTGCTAAAAGTCCGATCTTTTGAGGAAGTGGGCTTTGCTCAAGACTCCCCAAACCGCTGTAATTGCAGGGCAAAACAGTAACCATCTGGAAGAACCTGCAGTCAAGGCAGTAGGGTTAGATCTTGAACAAGAATCAAGAACTATTTGTAAGACTTTGTTTCACTTGCCTCCCAACATGTATTCATCTTAATGCTAATCAATGGGGGAGGAATCTAAATTTGCATATAGATTTAGATGAATTAGCATATGCAGATGATTAGTATCTAAAGGAGGGACGTTTTTCGCTATGGCAGGCGGTAACTGGCCGTGACCAACAAGAAATGGATTTTGAGGTTGCTCGATAAAAATATCAAACCAGTGTGTGTGGCTGATACCGCAAAGGTAGATTCCATTCTGGGGAGCCCTAGAAAATGAATCAAAAACAAAACTGCCAATATGATAAAGATTTATCCAAATATGTAGTGCGACTGCACTTGGAATGCTGTTTGGTCGTCACACCTCAAATAAGACTTAATGTAGGACTGGAAAAGGTGCAGAAGAGGGCAGCCAAAATGATTGCTAGAGCAACTCCCCTTAAGAGGAAAGTTTACAACATTAGGGTATTTTAATTTAGAAAGAAAGGCAAGCAAAGCGGGACATAATAGAAGATTTTACATGGTGCAGAGAAAGTGGAAACAGAGAAGCTTCTCTTGCTCTCAAAATGCTAGAACTCAGGGACATGCAGTGAAGCTGAAAATCGGAAAATCACAGAACTCATAGTTATGCTATGAGATTCAATCTCACAGGAGTCAGTGATAGCCACCTACTTAGATGACTTTGAAAGAGCGTTAGATGAATTCATGAAGGATAAGGCTACCAATAGCTACTAAGCATGACGGCTGTATGTTTACCTTCGGTATTAGAGGCCACATAAATCTGAATACAATTCTGCTGGAGAACAATGGGATGGGGCTGTTGTGTTCTGGTCCTTCGAGCTTCCCACAGACATCTGGTTGGCCACAGTGAGAGCACAATGCTGAACTAGTTGGATCTGTGGTCTGATCCTGCGGGGCTCTTCTTACATATTAGCTGTATGACATTTGTTTAAGCGACTTAGCGAAATGAATCTGAATTTCTGTTTTACTTCAAATGGTACTTGTAGACCCAAACTAGGAAAGGTCATCGTACACTAACCCTTTGCTGTAGGAAACTTTGCCCTCCGATATCCAGGCTAGGTTCAAAGCAGTCTTTATCAGTCTTCATCCAGCCTTTTGGACTGCACTGCAACTCTCATCAGCAACAGCAAGCTGCCTGGGTCTGATGAGAGTTGTAGCCTAAAATATCGGAAGGGCACCAGCTTGGCAAATCTACTTTAAAAGATGGGGCCACGAAATGCATTTGCAGTCCAAGAGAATGACCAGCACTATTGCTGCCCAGTCCCTGAACACATGAGCCTGACTCACAGTTTCCCTGGCTGGCTGGAATAACACTTGCAAAAAAAAAAAAAAATGGCAATTGGACTGTGAGAGTGCAATATGAATTAAGAATGGTAATGGAGCATGTGCAAAGAAGACTGGAAAAGGCAGTTCCTGCCTAGGCTTTATAACAGCCTTATAATGAATAGAAGTGGCTTGTGTGCTTTTGAAAAATGGGTGTTCTCATAGGCCCAATTTAAAAGAAAAGGGGGGGGGGAAAGCTGCCATCTGATTCACAACAATTTTCTTACCCTGTACAAACAATGCTGGACCTTCCTCTCCAAGCTTGTGTATTCAAGGCTAATATGTGATCCATGTATATAGCTATAACAGGCAGCACCTTCCACTATCTCAGCAGCTGAAACAACCACAGGAATTATATTTGAAGGTACTGGGGATTACAGTCGTACCTTGGATCTCAAATGCCTTGGCTCCAGAACAAATTGGCTCCCGACTGATTGAATCCTGCAAGTGAGTGTTCTGGTTTTCGAAAGATTTTCGAAAGCCGAACATCCGACGCAGCTTCTGATCAGAAGCTGCAGCCAATCGGAAGCCGTGCCTTGGATTTCGAATGGTTCCAGGAGTTGAACGGACTCCTGGAACACATTCTGTTCAAGAACCAAGGTACGACTATTTAGGTCACACATTAGGATCGTCCACATTAATGCATATTGCAGAAGGCCAGGGCTCTTTGTATGAGAAGAAATAAATTACATAAACTAGACCTGTGTGCCTCCCTCATGCCAGTTTGAAGGGTGGGGGCATGAGTGTGCAGGAAGCACACTTTTTGATCAGTGATGAAAATGAGAGACAGGAGATCTTTCTACAAAGAAGGATTGCAAGATGCCCCTCAGGGCTGATTCTCACTTTGCATTTTATACTCAGGTATGCATGCACAGAATTAGCTACATGTCTAAAAAGCTCAGTAGTGAGAGGCAGGAAAGATCAACCCACAGCTTCTGAACTTTAAAAAAGTATTTTGACTATACATATGTCCATTTCTTACCCTTGATATGTTATGCATATGTTAGTTATGAACAATACATAAGGCAAGACTTTTCCTTTATTTATTATAAAACTTCATTCAATGTGAATTCCCCAAAGTCCTTTATTTTTTCATCTTGGTGGACTGTTATAGGTCCTTGGGTCCGATATGATTTTCCCTAGGAGTTTAGGAATGAAGCTGAGCTGTGGATAGGGACAGGTTCTCTCAGCTAGCTGAATGGGATTGGACAGTATGGTTTAAAAAGCTGTGAGTAATTCTGATGATATATAGGATAATCAGCGTCAGAAATCCTTTCTCCCCCTGTGCTCTTCCCTGACAAGCCATGGACCAGAGGAACAATCAGGTGCATTGTACGGGCCCATGACAAAAATGCATAAATGTATAGAACGTCTCTGGGCAAATTAGGGTTGCTTTCAGGAAACCCACTTATTGAGCTTCCATCCTGATTGGTTTGGTCAAAGCTTGTAGGGAGGTTAGACAAAGCCAGCTATTGAGCGTTGGTTATACAACACCCCATCAAGCAATCATTGCCCCATACTTTTCAGTGCATTTCCCCGCTTATTGCAAGAAGTCCAGCTTTGCAAAAGAGGCCTAAATCCACCTTGACTGTTCAGTTTGAATTTGCTGCCATGTGATTGAATCCCATGGCGAAAGAACAACAGTCTGGAAGCACCTCTAGATGGCAGGAGGAAGGGCACCTAGCCAGCACACAAACACACCTAGGTGAGTGAAGGGGCAGGAGATCTGAAGCCCAGCCCAGAGACTTGGAGCTCAGGTCCCCTGAGCCATCCCCTAACAACACCTTGGACGGCAGGGTTAGGAAGGTGGGTGATTGTTTCAGCTACTCAGGAACCCCAGGCTTGGCCAGACCCTCAGGGACTGATTCAGTGAAAGCCAGTGGCTTTGAACTGTAGTATGGCTAACTTACAACATTTTCTCCAGGGTGGTGCAGATCTTCTTGCAGCTGGGTTATAAGCGCAAATAACTGCAAG
The DNA here is from genome assembly GCF_965112155.1 of Podarcis liolepis. Classification (NCBI taxonomy): domain Eukaryota; kingdom Metazoa; phylum Chordata; class Lepidosauria; order Squamata; family Lacertidae; genus Podarcis; species Podarcis liolepis. Next base: position 30,746,095 of record NC_139555.1, read on the forward strand.
TGGCCTGCATCAAGAGAAGGGGGCTGGCAGCAGGTCTCTTCTCCTTTATGGCAAAACAAAATGAGGAGACAGACAGATTATTATTATTTAATCATGGCAAAGGAGAAGCTGTCATCCATGAGCCCAGTCCCTTACCTCTTACCTCTCATACAGGTAGACTGCTCCCATGAGCAATTATGTGTCTGGGTAAGCCTGTTGAATTAGCACCTGCACCACCAGCTCTGATTCCAAGCCGATGATGGAACTACAGCCGTTTGGCTATCGTTTGGCAGCTGTTGCTATCTGTGGTCACCATTGACCACAGTGCCTAGGACATTCTGCAGCAAATAGCTAAGGAACTATCCCTTTTATAATGATAACAGCAGAGATCTGAACATCTCCACAAACCAAAGCTGGGTGTCAGAGTGGTACGGCAATAAAAGAGATGAGAAGCAGAAAGGGACGTGCTTAGAAATGAGTTGAGGTGTGCAGGAAGTAGGGTGCAACAAGTGGTGATCTTGAATTACCCTTTGACTCAAATCAAAACGCCTTTGAAATGACCAAAGAGTGGTGCCGTCAGGACTAGATTTTGAAGAGAAGGGAGCTGAACTTGCAGGAGAGCCACCCAACGCAGCATTATTTTGAAATAATGCTCCCCGTATAAGACAGCTCACAAGGCCATTAAGTCCACTGTTTAAAATTACCCCGTGCTGTGCGTATCTCCTTGTGGTCATTGCAGAACACAGTCCTGCAGTGCCAGCCTCAACCCCCTCCACCCCTAGATTTCCTCCGCTACCATCCCACTTCCAATAGGCATTCCTATTGATTTGTGCTCAGTATATTCTCTTGAAATGTTTCCTGGAGCTTGGTTCTCATTTAGGATCACAACCAGTCCTTGCAAGTACATTTGCACAGACAATACATAGTCAGAGGTGATTCAGCCTGTGCTTGTCTCCAATTAGCCAGAGCCTTGACACTAACCACTTCACTACAAATATATATATATATATATATATATATATATATATATATATATATATATATATATATATATACACACATATATTTGCTTTCGTAATATACATATATTTGCTTTCGTATATTAAATAATAATATATATTATTATTTAATGAAAGGGTTATGGATAGGAAACCATTCTTCCACTGCTTTGCTGATGAAAGCACACACGCAAAAAGTGGCTTATTTAACTACTTGGCTCATGAGAACCACCAAATGTTGAAAGTTGCTTTGAGTATATGTATTGGATCTGTCTTTCTCTGACTGATGTGAGAGAAGGTTCTGCACAAGTATCCCAGTTCAATTACTGGAACATAAGTGGCGGGGAGGAAATGGGAGTAAAAAGTGAGGGTGAAACCTAGGAATTTTTCAGTGGGTTTGGCTGCAAGCTGGCTGTTCACAGCACCAGAGGCCAAGCTTTGAAAATTAGCAGCGTGTGTTCTTCACTGTTTAAATTTTCTGAGATTTCCCTTGTTGTTAGATGGAGGCATCGAATCTAAGGTTTTTAAGGCCCAAGTGCTAGGAACTCTAGCTATTATCTGGGTAGGAGCAGAGGGACCGCAAGGCAAGAAGGGGCTGAAGCCATTGGCTTGAGTCCTACCCAGAGCAAGAGAAAACAAGCTTGCTCCATCTTCCATGTGACAGCCCTTCAGATATTTGAAGATGGCTATTATATCTCCTCTCAGTCCTCTTTTCCAGCTAAATATTCCCAACTCACTCAACCGCTCCTCATAAGGTTTGTTTACAGACCCTTGATCATCTTGATTGCCCTCCTCTGCACATGTTCCATTTGTCAACATCCTTCTTAAATTGTGGTGCCCAGAACTGGACACAATATTTCAGGTGTGGTCTGACCAAGACAAAATAGAGTGGTACCAATACAACCTTTGATCTTTTTGGGGGGAGGGGGCTGGGAAATGTGTTTCAAATGCACTTTAAATGTATGGTGTGTACACAGCCTCTATTACTCAGTTATTGTGAGTAAGCCTTTCCTAAGGGGGTGCTTCTGTTTCTTGTCACACAAACCATAATTTCCATGGCAGTTGTGAGTTTTGTGTGGGTGATGGTTGCTGAAATGTTGTGGCCATCTAACAGAGCATTCCTGCAGTTCTACTAGTGGCACAATATCTCCCTGCACAACCTGTTTTGTTTATAGTTGCTCTTATTGCTGTTTCCTTAGAGGCGAAGCCATCTTCCACTCTACAACTCAAACTCAAATATGCTAAAGGGCTTGTCTAGCCCTCTGCAGTGCAACCCTGTTCATGCCCGCTCAGAATTAAATCCCATTAAGTTTAATGGAACTTACTCCCAGATAAGTGTGCATAAGACTGCAGCTATGGCAAACACAAACTGAGCCAAAGACCAGCGTTGTTATCTCTTACATGTATTCATACTCCTGCAGCAAAGCACCCCTCCTCCATTCCACAGGCTTCTTTCCTTTTTCCTTCTTCAAAAGCTGTGCATTTTGCTTTTTGCAGTCACCCCAACTGCTTGCCCCGCCACCAAGAAGAGCCTTGTTAATTACTTTTCCATGATTTTTGCAAGTAGAAGTGAAATTTGCAATATTTTGCAACAAGGCACCTCTCCCATCTATAGCAGATTCTAAAGGCTTAAAGGAAGATGATGGAGAGAGAGATGCATATACTTTAGTATTTGCTTCAGAAATTGAGGGCTCAGGTCCATGCTATTTCAGCTCTCTACTAACCATGGTTTCCTTGTGTCTCATTCACTTTTTAGCTAAACTCTGTCTTGGCCAAACTGGAACACCTGAGTCCTCCCCCCTAAACCTCCCTCTTTAGTACCCCTTCTTGCTTTAACTTATCATCCCCTCTGTGAGCATTAGAATAATAGAATGGTAGAGTTGGAAGGGACCACGGGGATCATCTAGTCCAACCCCCTGCAATGCAGGGATCTTTTACCCAATGTGGGGCTCGAATCCAAAATCTTGATTCACAGTCTCATGCTCTAGAAGAGAGATGCGAAAAGATGAAAAGGACCCAGAGAGGTGGTAGGGCTTATGCTCGGTCCTTCCTAGACTGGCAGCAACTATGGAATTTCAAAAATTTGCACCAGTTCTACCTATATTGGTAGAACCAGCCTCTTCAGAAAGAGGAAATGTAATGACTTGAGTGCAGATCTGGTGGTAAATGAAACCAGCTGTGCAACTTAAGAATATAGGCAGCATCAGCCCAGTTGTGCAAGCATCAGGGATACAGTCCCTTTTACTCCCACTTTAGGGGGGGGCAATGGGAAAGGTTATTTTACCCTTTACCCTTGCATAACACACATCTGGTGGTTATGTGGTGCTATAACATCAATATGTTCTCTACCGCATCCCTGATTGGCAAGCGTTGTGTAATGAAGATGAAAGATCCCTTAAAAATGGTGTTGAAGCAGCAGGGCTGCGAACAGGTATGGGGGTGAAAGGGAAGGCCGCTAAGTCAGGGAATTTTCCAAGGGGCTTTTTGCATCTTGAAAGCTGACTTTTCTTTTTTTAAAATATATATATATATATATATATGCCCATATATTACACACAAGCACACACAAAATCAGTGAAGCTGTATCCTAAGCTCCATTGCTTTGAAAGGAACTAGCAATTTTTAAAAAGTTGGGGTTTCTGGATATTTGAGCTACATTGGAGACAGCCAGCTGGCTCTTATCATTGGAAACCTGCTTGCAAGGGTGAGATCAGGAAGGTAGGAATTACCTGCCTGGTTCATTCCCAAAAAACCATCCAACCTATTATCCTGTCTCCCACAGTGGCAGCACCTGATTGCTTCAAAGCTTGGTGCCAGACTTCCCATGTTTTGGGCAGATGGGGGCTAATCTGCCCCAGGAAGCACTCATCCAAATGGCCCCATGTTGAAAGCCAGAAGATTTATATCCTCCTCCTCCATAGTTTGGTTGTAGTAACTCATTTTTCTGGAGCATTTTATCAGAGCTTCCTGGCCTTCCACACTACAAGTAACCACCGGGACCATGCAGTATCAACTCCTGCACAAAAGAGAGGGTGAGGTGCAGAATTTATTCCAAATGAAAAAAGCAAAGCAATCTTGGTTCAGATTTCCAGAACACCAGTGAGCTCTGCATTGCCCCGATAAGCTGCCCAGTGCTTGTGTACATTAGCTGCTACGATATGGGTATGTCAGGACCATTGCATTGGGGCAGGGAAAGGGGTTAACACTTCCCTTCTTCATTGTTTTAAAGGGCTCATCCACATTTACATTTGCTCTGCATTTCCAGGCACAGGTCGGGGCTTTCCAGGTCTGTGTCTGAGCACTCCCCCACCAGCCCCACAATTTCCCCTTTGAAAACCCACTCTTGCCTGCTGAATCGGAGCAGGCAATCCGCAGAAAACCTTTGTTCCGATTCAGCATTAAAATTGTAGAATCATAGGATTGTTGAGTTGGAAGGGACCCTAAGGGGAATCTTGGACACAGACCAGGTGGGCGTGGACCTGTTCCTAGAAAGTGTGAGGAAACAGGTGAGTGTAGATGAGCCCCAAGATTAAAATCACAGAGAGAGAGAGAGAGAGAGAGAGAGAGAGAGAGAGAGAGAAGTGGCTGTCGTTTCATTTGTTTTTAATAACACAGGAAGATCTGATACTGCCATCATGCCTAGTTTGGCCCCCAGTATTAATAGACTGGCATATGGCCAGACGTTGCTCATAGTTCTCAAGTAGTATGAGCTTTCAGACACCCCAATAAGTCTGCATGTAATGTGGGACGTACCGTATTTTTCGCTCTATAACACGCACCAGACCATAACACGCACGTAGTTTTTAGAGGAGGAAAACAAGAAAAAAATATTCTAAACGAAATAGTGGATATATGATTTTTGTGGTTCATGCTGTGGCCACAGACATGTGATCACAGACAGTGAGTTTGGAGTAGCCCAATGCAAAAATCCTGAGGATCCACGTGGATCCATGCTTTGTAACCACGGAGGAGGGAAGGAAGGGGAACCATGGATCCTCTGCTCACGACTGCAGCAGATCCCCCCCGCCACCCGCAGGCATTCGCTCCATAACACGCACAGACATTTCCCCTTACTTTCTAGGAGGAAAAAAGTGAGTGTTATGGTGCAAAAAATACGGTACTTAAAAACTGTGATTGCTAAGGCTGCAATATTGTGCTGCTGTCAGCACTTACCTGAGAACTCCTTGGATCTTACTTCTGAGTAAACTTGTAAATAGGCTTTGCTTCACTGCAGTGGAGCTTTGTTTGCTCAGCTCCAGGTCTGTCTAGTCCCCCCCCCCAATAATCTCTGCTCTTGACCCATCCTGGTGGCAATGAGTCTTGCAGGTTAATTATATGTTTCCGTTGTGACAGATTTATCCTCGGCTTCATATGCACTTTTCCCCCGGTGCCTGTGTATGCGCTGAGTCAAGAAAAAGCAGGGAGACTCATCTCAAGCCTATGTGCGCTTATTCAGCTTTTGGAAGGGGGGGGGGAAATATTTCAGAATGATTTTGAAAGAGGAAGTTGACTTTACACACAAAATGTGGTTTAGTCGTGTCCGACTCTTCGTGACCCCATGGACCAGAGCACGCCAGGCACTTCTGTCTTCCACTGTCTCCCGCAGTTTGGTCAAACTCATGCTGGTAGCTTCGAGAACACTGTCCAACCATCTCGTCCTCTGTCGTCCCCTTCTCCTTGTGCCCTCAATCTTTCCCAACATCAGGGTCTTTTCCAGGGAGTCTTCTCTTCTCATGAGGTGGCCAAAGTATTGGAGCCTCAGTTTCACAATCTGTCCTTCCAGTGAGCACTCAGGGTTGATTTCCTTAAGAATGGATGTGTTTGATCTTCTTGCAGCCCATGGGACTCTCAAGAGTCTCCTCCGGCACCATAATTCAAAAGCATCAATTCTTCGGCGATCAGCCTTCTTTATGGTCCAGCTCTCACTTCCATACATCACTACTGGGAAAACCATGGCTTTAACTATACGGATCTTAACTATACTATTTCATGGATCACTGCCTTGCCGTGGCGAAGGGGCTAGAATAACTCGGAGAAGCTATGAGCTATGTGGTGCAGGGCCACCCAAGATGGACAGGTCATAGTGGAGAGTTTTGACCAAACGTGATCCACCTGGAGCAGGAACTGGCAAGCCACTCCAGTATCCCTGCCAAGAAAACTCCATGGACAAAGACACAAAATAGGGACTCCTTCCTTCCTTCCTTCCTTCCTTCCTTCCTTCCTTCCTTCCTTCCTTCCTTTTTGCACAGATCCTTTCCCAAGACCCTGAGTTGTGAAACGGTTACTGCCTTTCGCAGCTCAGCCTGCAGGAGAAATGATACTCTTATGTGTGAGGGAAAATCCACTTTGCCCCCTGCTGAGCTGCCACTTGATTTGTGAATTAAACATTTATGCTGCCTTAGCAAGCAAGAATTCTGAGGAAGCTTTCCCTCCACCCTGCACATCACTTATAAGAAAGCATTTCAGTTTTTCTCCCACTGAAGCCAGTCAGCGTCTAGTTTCTGGGGAAAGATGAACCCATGCTGGAATCTGGAGGAAGCAGGTCTGGCAGTGGTCTGAAAGAGGTAGCCGGAGCAGGGGACTGTCAGGAAGCGATCATGTACCCACTTCAAGGTCAAGAAACAGAAAGCGAGAGTGGTCAGAGAGAGAGAGAGAGATGCCCTTGAAAACTCCAGGCAGGTCTCAGGGAAGAGACAACTTGTTCCCAAAAGTACCAGGTGCTATCAGGGGTTGCTAAATTGCGGCCCTCCAGGTGGTCATAGAATTGTAGAGTTGGAAGGGAACCTGAGGATTATCTAGTCCAGCAAGGCAGGAATATGCAGCTGTCCTATACGAGGATTGAACCTGCAACCTTGGTAATTATCAGCATCGTGCTCTAACCAACTGAGCTATCCATGTTGCTGGTTTAGAACTTGCACCATCCCTGACCATTGGGCTTGCTGGCTGAGGTTGATGGGATTTGGAGTCGAACAACATCTGGAGGCCCCCAGGGTTCCCCATAAAGTTCCTGAGTCTAAGTGCCTCGCCCTGGCCCCCTCCACTGTTGCTGGATAGTGGAAATGCATAGAGGGGCATCTTTCGGGCTTGGGTCTGCATCATCTCTTGCTGCATATGCTAGCTGTGATGATGGCTAGGTTTGGTGCATGATGCATCTGAGGGCAAGGATTTTGGTTTCTCAGTGGGGTCTGGCTTGGAGGCTGCAGTCCCTGAGGGCCTTGGCTTGGGGTTCTCAGGTTCAAAGGACTCATTATTCTGGTGTGCCCTAGTTGCTGGACCAGCTTCTGTAGGTGGTGCAGCTGTGACTCAGTTGGCCCATTTCTATCTGGCTCACTGTCCAAGTCACTGGGACAGTAACCTTCAGTAACCTGCAGTAAACTGCAGACCTCTAAAACTATCCTCATCCTAGTTCCTTAAAGGTCTCTCAGCTTTAGCCTTCATTTCTCCTACTCTGCCAAAACTGCTTCTGTCCCGCCTCTATCCCTGACCCACTGTAGTTCTTCTAAAGCACTTCTATTTATTCCTGATGTTTTGAGACGTGTCTCTGTGTGTGCACCCTGAATTTCAGGTGACTGCAGCAGCAGGCAAGAAAGGTTTTTGAGCCAGGCAGCTTAAAAGAAAGAACCAGTATTGATTAAAAAGGTGGCAATTTTATTTAATTTTGTTGCTCTGTCAGTAACAGACATATGAATAACTCGAAATATAACTCTGTCGCTGCGGGCGGCAGGAAGGGAAGCACTACAGCTTCGTGGTAGAATGCATGGTTTCATGCCAAAGGCTTCAGGGTCAAGCCTGGGATCTCCAGACAGAGATGGCCCTGCCTGAAAGTGCAGAGAGCTCCTGCAGCTCAGAGGAGACAATACTGAACTAGATGGGCCAATAGCCTCACTTATTAAAAGTAACTTCCTTGGTTCCTAGAGTTCTAAATCAAGTGTGCGGAACCTTTGTCCCTGCAGATGCTGCTGCACCACAACTCTCATCGGCCCTGGGGATGATGGGAGTTGTAGTTCAGCAACATCTGGAAGGCCAGGGGTCCACATCCCTCTTCTAGATGCTGTGATTTTTCCTGATGCATTCAGGCCCACTAGTTAGTGATGGCCATCAACTTTGATGGCTTTTGAAGAGGATTAGACAAATGAATGGAGGATGTAGCTATCCATGCCTCTTAGGATTGTATCCTAAGCATGCATAGAGATGTACAGTGGTACCTCGGGCTAAGAACTTAATGCGTTCTGGATTCTTAACCTGAAACTTTCTGGTTCTTAACCTGAAACACCACTTTAGCTAATGGGGCCTCCCGCTGCTGCCGGAGCACGATTTCTGTTCTCATCCTGAAGCAAAGTTCTTAACCTGAGGTACTATTTCTTGGTTAGCGGAGTCTGTAACCTGAAGCATATGTAACCTGAGGTACCACTGTATAAGGAAGCAGGCGCAGGTGTTTCTACTGTGGAGTGAGTCTGCTTCCTCCTACCTTTGTTCCTCGAGGAACAGACACAGCCTCTGATTGGTGGCTTTTCTTCTTCAGCCCTCCCACATGCCACACATGGGCTGCCCACTTCCCCCTCTGAAGCAGCTGGCATATGGATCTGATCAAACATTTTTGCATGCCATTATTATATTCTTGAAGATGTACTCTGTTAAAGGCAGCAGGGGTGGCGGGGAGAGGGAGGCACCTTCATAAGTGATGCAAAGGGGAGCCAGTCAGCACTCTGCACATCTGGCTTCTGCTGCAAAGCATAAAACCAGGATTTGCCTGTGCTCAATCCAAGAGAGGAGGCTGTACTTCTTTCCAAAAAATGCAGTGTGTGTGCTTCTCCAGCAGCCTTAACACTAAAATCATGTATATTTGTAATGACCCTTAAAAAAAATAGCAGGAGGGGAGTGTCCTTTTTACCTTGTATGTGAAAACTCATTTTGTGCTACAGCAGGCCACACTTAATATGCACTGCAAAACGAAACATTAAGGACTGAAACAGGGGTGGGATAGTGCATGGGTTACACGTGTGATGCCAGGACACCAACATAATACAGGGCAAAGTTAACATGGTACTGCCAAAATAATATTTAAAATCGTTGGGGAAATTCTAACTTCCTAACAAGTTCTGAACTTTGCTTCCTGTAGCATCAAAACAGTTTATTCTACATTCCAATCGTCTAAATCCAGAGACAGAGATGGAGACTTTTAATTAAACCAGGAGTAGGCTAAAATGCAATCTCTGGGTCTCTTTTGCCATCTTGGACTCCTGTTTACCTTTTCAGTCCCTTGTATCTTGCAGGTGTAAACTTGACAGCACACCTTCCCTTGATAGAATGTACATACTGCTGTTTCTCTCCCACGTTGTGCTTTAGTTTAACTTGGGGGTGGGGAGCCTGTGACCCACAACTCCCATCATCCCTGACTATTGGTCATCTGGGACTGATAGGAGCTGCAGTCCAACAACATCTGGAGGGCTGTGAGTTTAACTCTTTAGGTCCCAAGCTTGGGTAGGTTTCAGATGGTTATTTACTGTAGTGATTCAGAATGTCTTCTTGGTATTAGAAACATCCATTCAAGGAAGCTGTGTGTGGTTGTTGGGTGTTCGGCTGTGTGTGAGCAGGATGCACACATATGAGTGAGCTGAGCTTTGGGGAGTGGGCTGCACATGTGAATGTGTTTGGCATAGGATATGGCTATGCTCTGCCCTATCGCATATGCATCATGGCACCACCTGGGCACCCAGCCAGGGCATCCTTTTTGTGCCCTTTCCACTTCTACACATTCCTGCTCATCTCCTTCCTCGAGATGCCCGCCCCAAAGCTGCACCCCACCTGTTTCTGCATTGTTACAAATAGATCCCAACTTATAAGGTGCCCTGCACTCTCTGGTTAAACCATCACTCAGCAAACTGCTATGATGGGCCTTAAAGGTAAAGGGACCCCTGACCATTAGGTCCAGTCATGACCGACTCTGGGGTTGCGCGCTCATCTCGCTCTTTGTCCACAGACAGCTTCCGCGTCATGTGGCCAGCATGACTAAGTCGCTTCTGGTGAACCAGAGCAGCGGACGGAAATGCCATTTACCTTCCCGCCAGAGCGGTACCTATTTATCTACTTGCACTTTTTTGTGCTTTCGAACTGGTAGGTTGGCAGGAGCAGGGACTGAGCAACAGGAGCTCACCCCGTCACGGGGATTCGAACCGCCAACCTTCTGATTGGCAAGTCCTATGCTCTGTGGTTTAACCCACAGCGCCACACGCGTCCCTTGTATGATGGGCCTTATGCACATTTAATTCTTTAACAAAGAATCACCAGCAGTTTGAAGGTAAGAAACTGATTAGCCAGAGTCAATTCTCTGAGTACTCTGGGTATGAGGGATGTAAGCCAGCATGCTGAGCCAACCAAGTATGGAGGAATCCCAAAGAAAACCTTTGTTGCCTGGTGGTCCCTAGGAGACCTCATTTCTGTTCTATGGGGGAACTCTCCACAGATCTTGTCACCTCTCACATCCCCTTCACCAAGCAGCTAGGGTGACTGCTGAGTCCCAGGCTCCGAACCATGCTCCACTCTGCCAACTAAGACATAATTGCTGCTCAAAGCCAACCTGCCTGCTGAGAAGCCACCTGTCCTATGTCCTGGCTGCCCCCCAGAGTTGTGACTGGAAGTGCCCTTTGCAGCCAAGGTCACGCTATGCTCTTCATGGTCTTGAGAGGAGGCTACCCTCTATTGGCTCCTTGCCATCACAAGGTGTTCTACCCCACGATCCAGGTGCATATGTAGCCTTAATTAGTCACAGAATTTGTAGGCTTGCAACTTTCTGTCTCTCTGAAAAGGAAGAAAGGAAGGGGTAACGTATGGACACATGTGTCTCTGTGCTGTGCAACCTTTGTTAGAATCATCTCAGTTTCCACTAGCGGGGAAGCAGGGGGAAATGTGACAAGCTTTTTAAATATAAGAAATATGTCATAAAGAGGCAAGTAAAAAGACACCCCAATCCTTCGTTTTTAAAAAAGTGATTTCTAAGCCTGTATATAGGTTTTATACAACCTGTCTCAGTTTTCCACATTTGGGGGCAACATGTTATGAAGTTAAAATGTTATGAAATAAGTGTAATGTACACTTTAGCAGCTTGGCACCAATTTGTACATTTAAATCATGTTAAATGCAACCAAGTAAGCAATTTGGAAATATAAAGGGAAGGCTGCATCTGAATGTGAACAAGTTTCTCACCCCTTTTCCAGACGTACTTTTCTGCAATATAGCACCACTCTGATTCTACAGCACAGTGTCTAAATACCCCAGTGTCTAAACTTGGACAAAAAGCCAACCCTGTATAAAGGGAGAGGGCTGTATGCGTGTGAAAGCTAGCAAAGCATATCTGAATATTGGTGCATGTGGAAAGCGTTTGTGCCCCTGGACCTTGCTCGCTTTTCAGCTTTCTACATGGGAAAGTGCCGGCCATCAGTGCCGGCCAAGCAAGTTAAGTTCCCAGTAACAATCAGAAACACGATTGGTTTAAGGTAAGCCAGTTTATGGAGAAGATAGGATCCAGTTAAGTACTTGAAAGATACGGAAGTTGCATGTGTTGTACAGAAAAATAAGCCCCCATGGAAATCTTAGCTGCCGATTGGCAGGTGGTAAATTTTGATAAAGATTTCTAGCAGTGAACAATTTCCCTAGAATGGTTTATAGAATGGCTATAAAATATACTTACTATTAATATTTAGCATAACTTAGCAACAGCTGCGGCACCATAATGTACTGGGACAGCACAACTGCACTAGCAACCCAAGGAGTGTGCAACCCAAGAAACCTACCCTAGGAAACCTTGCCAGTTGTACAGTGGGTGCTGTACACCTCTTGCCACAAGTGCAGCTGTGCACAACCTCCAAAGTGGGTAGGAGAGCCCGCCTGAAGTGAGCCACTCGCTTTGCGTGCATGCGCACCCAACTCATCATACTGTCCTGGTTCCCTGGCACCACTATCTTCACTTAAAAGAGAAATATGGGGGAAAGAAGAGAGGCCCAGCACATCTCTCCCATCTTGCAGGCTGCCATGGTCATCTGCTGTACTAAAAGAGCTGCACTGGTTGCCCGTTCATTTCCTGGCCCAATTCAAGGTGCCCACTAAATCAGGGTTTCCCAAACTTGTGTCCCCACCTATGTTGGTTTTTTGTTTTTGTTTTGTTTGTTTTTTGGACTACAGTTCCCATCCCCCCTGACCACTGGTTGTGCTAGTTAGGGATGATGGGAATTGTAGTCCAACAACAGCTGGAGACCAAAATTTGGGAAATGAGTCATGACCCCAATATCTGAATGACTGCCTCCTTCCCTATAGACCCTCTTGGGTGCTGAGATTGGCAGAGGGGTCCCTCTTGGGAGTTTCTCTGCCCTCAGAGACTGTGTGTGTGTGTGTGTGTCCGTCCGTGTCCTGGGGGAGGGCATTCACTGTGGTGGCCCCTAAGCTGTGGAACGCCCTCCCCACAGAGGTGTATCTGGCACCTTCATGATACAGCTTCCAGAGGTTGTTCTTTTTACCCTGGCTTTTGACACTTGAGATATGTATTTTGGGGACCTTCCTTATTTTTATGGTTGTAACTTGATTTACACAGTTTTAATGGTGTTTTTTAATGTTGAAACTTGCTCTGGGACCTTAGGGTGAACAGCAGAAAATGAATGAATGAATGAATGAATGAATGAATGAATGAATGAATGAATCTTTCTCAAAATAGTCCTCAAGGTAAACTGTTTCCCCCTTAGGAGCAGTATAGCAGGACTGAAACAAGCTCCTTTAAGGGTTCTAGTCAGCACTCAACACCCCTTCTGCCACCTTTCATGGAGAGCAGACTTTCTGCTTGCCCATCCCAACATTTCACCTTGCATGGTGGGATCCTGAGATTCAGCTTTTGGGCCACTGATGGAGCAAAGGAGCAGAAAAACGACTTGGTTGGGGCTTGACTGTATAAACATGGGTGCTCTTCCAAAGAGCAAGGCAAGAGAAGAATGAAAGTGGGGGAAGTCGTAGCCTGGCAAAGGAGCAACAAGAATGTGTGATCACCAGAAATCATTTTTTATCAGATCGTAAATTTATAAGCTGATTCTAGCTACCTAATGCTTACAACTTTATATCTTTGTGTACAATTTGTTTGGGTTTGTTTGTATTTTTGCTTTTATTGATGTAACCCAGCCTGTGACCTTAAGGGGGATATAAATCCCAGTGATAAATAAATAAGTACATGATGGCAGATTGCAGGGCAAGTGAGTCTATAGTGATCGGATAATAAGTAATTTTAGGATTGAGGTTTAGAAGAGAGGGAAAGGGCTTGAACTAAGGGTGGGAAGAGGAGAACAGATGAGCTTGCACCGAAAACAAGGGAGAGGGATATATTGCTGCAGCTTCTTCCATTTTGCCTTCTTTTAATTTCCCTCACATTGAGTCTCATTTGTCCTCCCTGTGTTACACTTTACATGAAGAGAAGGATAAGCATAGGCAAGAGCAAAACAAGGGGGAAACAGGCCACCAGAGTGGTCATTCCAGGGGCTTGAGGAAGGAAGGGGAACTATTTACATCCCTTAAAAGGTAAAGGCACCTCTGACCATTAGGTCCAGTCATGGCCGACTCTGGGGTTGCAGCGCTCATCTCGCTTTATTGGCCGAGGGAGCCGGCGTACAGCTTCCAGGTCATGTGGCCGGCATGACTAAGCTGCTTTTGGCAAACCAGAGCAGCACACGGAAACGCCGTTTACCTTCCCGCTGGAGTGGTACCTATTTATCTACTTGCATTTTGACGTGCTTTCGAACTGCTAGGTTGGCAGGAGCAGGGACCGAGCAATGGGAGCTCACCCTGTCATGGGGAACCGCCGACCTTCTGATCGGCAGGTCCTAGACTCTGTGGTTTAACCCACAGCATCACCCTCGTCCCTCATTTACATCCCTTAACTTGCTTTTATTGGGCACCATCAGAGTTTGTTCTCTTTCTCTTCTTCTCTTAGTTTGGGCATATTGTTTCTGACTGCTGCCTTCTCAAGAATGTAGTTTAGAGGTTCCACCCTAAGAAATTGCTGCTACTTTTAATGCACAGGCACACACACTTGCAAACACAAAACTGTGTACAGTATTTTTGTTTTATCAGAATTACTGTGTCCCCCATTAGATTCACAGGTCCACTTGCTGCCAACTGCATTGTTCTTATTTGCCTTTGACATTGTGTTGTATTAGTATTAGTGTGAGGTGTCAGAAACTGACCATATATTTATCTTGAGTTGTACAGATGTCTAGAACTCTGAGTCCTAGCAGATTCCTTGGCTACAGTGCTGCCACAGGATTCCTGCTTACCTGGATCCCTTTGCCATCCAGTGGGAACACAGGGATGACAGCAAAGGCATGGTTTGGATTTGTTGTTAAAAGCTCAGTTAAAGTGTGGAGTTTGCGGCATGGACAAGGATCCACAAATACCCTTGTGAGCCTGCTGCTAGCGAGTCAATCTTCTGCTCTCACCAGAGCACAAAACCAAGGAGAGCCTCCCCACTCCTTTCTTTAGTTCCTGGAGAAGCTTAGGAGAATGGCAGGGATTCTCTCTGGTTGGGCACCAAACCTCAAAAGCACTTGGAGAACTATGAGTCTTACTGATGCCTTCTGGGCATTCTAAGGCATACTCCAGTGGGTACAGTATATATCCCAGCCCTCTCCTCAACTGTAGACAAGAATAGGAGTTTACTCCCCCCCCCCCCACAGTAGTGCTCAGTACCTCAAGCTCAGACTAATGTCAGAAGACTTTGTTCCCTCCCTCTGGAGGGGAGGGATAGGGCCATGTTGAGAACAAATATTTTGGTGTTTACCAAGGCAAGCTCAGATTTAATGACCCCTGGGCCTGTATGGGTACAGTGGTGCCTCGCAAGACGAAATTAATTCATTCCGCAAGTCTCTTCGTCTTGCGGTTTTTTCGTCTTGCGATGCACGGTTTCCCATAGGAATGCATTGAAAATCAATTAATGTGTTCCTAGGGAAACCGCCTTCAGACCAGGTCCGGGGACAGTCAGTCCCCGGACCTCTTCTGAAGGCTGGGGGGGGGACAAGGGCTTTTCTTCCCACCCCCAGCATTTAAAAAAACCCTGGGACAGCGGAGGACTTCTCCGCTGTCTGGGCGATCTTAAAATGCTGGCGGGCGGCATTTTAAAATCGCCCCGGGACAGCGGAGGACTTCTCCGCTGTCCGGGGCGATTTAAAAGCCCCTGGGAAGGCAGGCAGGGGGGACAAAGACTTTCGCCCCCCGCCCGCCTTCAGAAGGTGTTCCCGCCCCCCCCCCGCCCGGCTTTGCAGCAGTGCTACGAAGCCCGGCGGCTGGGGCAGGTGTTCCCGCCCCCCCCGCCCCGCTTCGGAGCACCGGGAGAAGCGATCTCCCCGCAGCCCCTTGCTTCAAAAGAGGTCCGGGGGCAGCGGGAAGCGCTTCCCGCTGCCCCCGGACCTCTTTTGAAGCAAGGGGCGGTGGGGAGAAGCGATCTCCCCGCCGCCCCTTGCTTCAAAAGAGAAGACCCGCTGTCCCCGGGGCAAGCTTCGTTTTGCGAAGCAAGCCCATAGGGAAATTCGTCTTGCGAGGCAACTCGAAAACGAAAAAACCTTTCGTTTTGCGAGTTTTTCGTCTTGCGAGGCGTTCGTCTTGCGGGGTACCACTGTATTGTAATTCTAAGGTGTTGCTTTAGGGCAGGGATAGCCAACGTAGTGGTTCTCCTGATGTCACTGGACTACAGCTCTCATCACCCCTCATCATGGACCTTGCTGACTGGGACTGGTGATAATTGGATTCCAACAGGTAGCTCAGTCGGTTAGAGTGTGGTGCTGATAACGCCAAGGTTGCAAGTTTGATCCCCATATGGGACAGCGGCATATTCCTGCCTTGCGGGGGGTTGGACTAGATGGTCCTCAGGGTCCCTTCCAACTCTACCATTCTGTTGGTTCTGTGCAAGCATCTTGCAGGGAGGGGAAGCATCATGCTGGCTGTCGGTTCGTTAAGTAGCTGCTGAGTCTTAAAAATCACACCAAGTGGATTGCGTGAAGTATGATCAACCCCTTAGTATAAGCATCATAGACGGCACACAATTCTACTTGTGGATCTTCTGCCATCTGCTATATCATTGGTTCCATTTTTCCACAAAGCTTTCCTGAGCTAGGCAGAAGGGAGTCTGTTTTCATAATACTGACAGATAAGTTCCCCTTCTTGGGAAAGTTGCCCTTCATTTTCTTTGTCTTTTAGAATGATCACAGCACCATTTTGTGCATTATATCCTGAGACTTTGCAGATAGCTCTACAGTTAGCGTGGGAAGGTGATCGAAAGTAAGGCCAGACTCACTGCGGAACTAGACAGAATCCTCTTTTTGTTGAGAGTTTCCTTTTTTGTTGCTGCCAAGAGTTAACACGTAGGGGTATATGCTAACCTAGAAACAGCCAGCTCTGTGACCTAAGCAGCCAGCCAGTTTGAAGGAGCATTTGCCCGATTCCTGTCTGTTCAACCCTTGACTTGCCTTCTGCTCTCTGGGGCTCTTAGCATATATACTTTTTTCACTGGGAGACCTGGGGCAACACCCATAAATCTCTCCTTTGCCGACAGTCCCTTGCGACGTAAGCTACTAAGGAGCTTCAGACAGCTCTTCAATAAGGTTGCTATTCTGAACCATTTCCTGAGAAGATGTGCCGATGTTTGTGGCAGACTCTGTTCATATTGTAAATCTGTAAGTGCCTGCACCCTGTTTGTCCGAAAGCTGCGAAAGGCAGCCGCACCCAGCACAATTTCCACCACATCAGTGCCATGTGGCACTTACAGAGAGCTTTTGTGGGGGAGAGTTGTGTTCCCCCAGGACCCCACAGTGCATCAAAGAGAAGCAGAGATGCATTTTCTTGATGGAGTGTGTGTATGTAGACAGAACTGAGAAGAATTCAAGCCCCCGGTCTTACACTCTGCATTTTTCCGATGACTGCTGCACCAGGAAGAATCACCCAATAAAACTCACTTAGAAGCATCTCTGCCTGGCAGGGAAAATTCTGCCTTTGAGCCTTGGAAGGCAGCCCAATTGCAGTGTACCCCACATTCTGGCTGAACTGAACATGGGATTCACATTTATTCCGCACAGCAAGCGAAACCTAGCACAGGTGGCTTTGCAGCTGACTGGCACATCTACCCTGGGTCTTCCAGTGCTTTAGCAGAAAGCAGTTGGGGAAGCTGGGTTGAGTGGAGATGCGGGACTGGCGTAAAAGCCAGGGGTCCTTCAATGCGAGGCACATCTGTAGAATAGGCATAGAAAGCCTTGGCCTTCCTGAAGTCTGTAGGCACCTGAGAGACAGGCTGTTACCTCAGGGTCTGAGCACAAGAGCTCTGTCCTTTCCTAGGTCTGTAAACAATGGAGAAAAATGCTGCTACCTCAGGGCCACCCATGCAACAAGTCCATGCTGATTTTCTTAGAGACGTCCCTGATCCAAGATGGGTTGCAACAGGAGCACTACCACCATGAAAATATATGGTGAAAGAGTAAGAAATAGGTCTCCAAATCCATGTTTTGGTTAAAAGTGGGTCCTGGGTCTGAAAAGGTTGAAAATTCCTGCTCTAGAGGCATCCCAAGAATCTGAACCAGAACGCTTGCTGTGTTTGCTGCTGAACACCACAATAATATTGTTTTTGGACTGACATTTTATGATGAGGTTTCAAGTCCACTGAAATTGTTTAAATTTGTGAACTAACAACGTTTTATACTTTTCACTGGTGTTTTATACCTTTTAGTAAGTTGCGTGTTACATGTTGCTTCTTACCACATTCCCTTGTGACGGGGCTAATTTGAAACCCCAACATACGAATTAATTTATGCAGCCGAATTTACAAATGGGCATCCGTGACTCGCTATCTTGGAGAGGGTCTTCTTAACACGTGAACAAAGTGCCTATTCCCCAAATGCAAGCTCGGCTGTGAAATGTTTACAAGCTGCATACCAGTGGTCAGAGTGGGGAGATGCACATCCTCCTCAGACTTTCACACGGTGCCTCAGCTCCCTTCCTATTGCTATGACAATACTAAACTTTACTGTGAAGTCACTGATCGGTAGCAGAGGCTTCACAGCAGGCTTCCCGCAGAAATGGACTCTCAGCTAATGGATACTACTATCAGGATGTGCAACTGTAGTGGCATGATAAGAAAATGATAGGGGGTGGATGCAGATAGCAATTTGTTTGCCACCGTGTGCATGTAACTATTTGATGAGCTGCTGGTCTGTAGCATCCTCTGACAAGTGGCCAGGAGAATTTGTATATCATTTGTAGTGGTTCATCTATGCATGTCCGTACATATGTGTGTAATGCAGGGTTAACTTTGAAACTAAATCCTTCGAAGACAGAGGTCCTATGGCTAGGTCGGGATGGCATGGGGATGAGGGACCAACTCCCTTCTCTTGCAGGGGCCCAATTAGTGCCATTGCCTTCCGTTAAGAGTTTGGGTGTAATCCTTGAAGCCTCCCTTTCCATGGAGGCGCAAGTTACAGCAACAGCCAAGGCGACATTTTTCCACCTTCGCCGCATCAAGCAGTTGGTCCCTTACCTTTCCCGCCCCGACCTGGCCACAGTGATCCATGCGACGGTCATCTCCAGGCTTGACTACTGTAATTCGCTCTACGCGGGGCTGCCCTTGAAGCTGTCCCAGAAACTCCAACGGGTACAGAATGCTGCAGCGAGGCTCCTCACGGGGTCTCTGCCATGGGAGCATATTCATCCAGTGCTTTTCAAGCTGCACTGGCTCCCGGTGGAGTACAGGGTCAGATTTAAGGTGCTGCTTTTGACCTTTAAAGCCCTTCACGGCCTAGGACCCTCGTACCTACGGGACCGCCTCGCCTGGTATGCCCCACGGAGAGCCTCAAGGTCCATAAATAACAACACCCTAGTGGTCCCAGGCCCTAAGGAAGTTAGATTGGCTTCAACCAGAGCCAGGGCCTTTTCAGCACTGGCCCCAACTTGGTGGAACGCTCTGTCTCATGAGACCAGGGCCCTGCAGGATCTGATTTCTTTCCGCAGGGCCTGTAAGACAGAGTTGTTCCGCCTGGCCTTTGGCTTGGAGCCAATTTGATTCCCTCCCCCCCCCCCTTTTTTCTTTTTTCTTTTCCTTCTCCTGCAATGAGGCTACATTTTAATATTTTAATGTTCAATTATTTTAATGTTGTATTTTATTTTTGTTTTTAAGTTGTAATCATTCATCTTGTTTTTATTATTGCTTGTAAGCCGCTCTGAGCCCGGCCTTGGCTGGGGAGGGCGGGGTATAAATAAAAAAATATTATTATTATTATTATTATTATTATTATTATTATTATTATTATTAACGGGCAGGAGAGGAAATGAGGGCAGAGAAGCCACACGTGCTTTAGGGTTGCCATTCCCCCAGAATCCTACAAGCCTGAGAAAAAATTCATACTCCCACCCCCACCCCATAAACACACACATACACACAAGCTCTCAAACAAGGAAGATGTAAAGTTAGAGGGAGATGTGTGCAAGTTACAGCGGGAGAAGAATTTCTACTAGGTTTAGATTCACCCATTGCAGTGCCATGTGCCTGTGTTAGCTTCACGTTTCAATGCAGATCTTAAAGTGCAGGGCTTCCTGTCCAAGAGGTGTTGCATTGAAAGGAAAATTCTAACAGGTGCAATCTGTACAGCACCAGCGGCTCAGGGAACGATGGGGAGAAGCTACACAGGGCAGGCATCCTGCCTCCGGTGCAGTTTTTGTGAGATGGGCATCCCACACCTTTGCATATCACAGGGCAGAGAACTGAGTACGAATTTCACAGCTTTTCTCTTTTCTAAAATGGTGTTTGGAAACAGATGTCAATTTCCCTTTACCTTGGGTATTTCGCAGAGGGGGAGCTGTCCCTCGAATAGAAAGGTGCCCTGTGTGTACTTAGAAGTATTCTGACCGGAATACCATATTTTAGGGGGGGGGACCCATACTTTGGCAGTGCTAAAATACACACATTCGTCTTCTTTTCTTGTACATAATTCAGTGGGGCAAAGAAGGGAGCAGGTAACCCTGAAACGTCTTCTATATCACTAGCAGCTTCTTTTTGTCCCCTTGTTTCAAAACCCAGCAAAAAAGAGAGGGGCCCATGCAGTCAAATGGCTAGTGTAGTGTTGCATCCTGTTCTCTCTGCCACAGCCACCCAGCTATCGAATAGGGAATATGCCAACAACATTTCAGGTTTGGGGGGGTGTGGGCAACATTTAGCCACTTTGCTTAGAGTAAAGGTTGGAGATATTGGCATTCCCGGAACCTGATCACAAGCAAACCCAATCACAAAGGGTTGGGGAGCAACTGCCACACTCTGACCTAGCTAAACAGCAGCCTGTGAACGCAGCCCCTAAGGACCCATGCCTTTGACGAGAAGATCCCAGACAGCAGAGGCCTTTTTCCAGGGAGGTAGAAGGCAATGCCTTCCTGTTCCTGCAAAAGCTGCTGGGAACAGGCTCTGTGCAGTGAGCTGGGATCTATTTGCGCTCCTATGGGACAAGCTACCCAGCACTCAGGAATAATCCAGCAAATGCATCTCCTGCCAAATTCTGCTCATATTTCAGGAGAGGTCAGTTGGCTTCCATCTGTGCAGGCCTGGCATGCAACAATGTGTGCGTGCCTGTAGGTGTGCAAGTCCATGTCTGGGCAGAGGGCATATAAGGCCTTTGCGTGCAGGCATCTATATGTGTGAGAATCTAGGTCTCGCTTACCTCTCTCTGGTATTTGGACACTGGGTCTGTCTTGCCTGCATGTGTAGGGAGAGAGAAAGAGACTGTGGGTTTTATCCCAGGGTTTCTTTGCTGGGTACCCTGTGTTACAGAGAAGCTTCCTATACCCAGGAATGTTGCAGGGAGCAGAGAGAGACATATTTTGGAAGTGCGGATGCCACAGCAGCATAATTCCCTCATTGTGGGTCTTCAAATTATTGCCCCTGGAACCGGTGACGATAACTCTGCATTTTCTCTGGGCTGATGCAAGATGAGGCAGTGGGCCTGAGCCAGGTACCCCGGTTAAGTGTCAGAGCCTGCTTGGTGGCCTATTTATCACAGGGCAAGAGGCAGAGTTGCAGCAGGTGAGGGGTTAAGTGCAGGCTCAGCTGTTCCGGCTTTTCTTGGTTTCGCAGTGAGCTGTTTGATGTCTGAATGCACAGGGGACTCCCCCGCCTCTCAACCCTCTCCCCCCCTCCTCTGCTCTCTCTCTCTCTCTCCACCCCCCATGCGCGCACACATACACACACACACACACACCCTTTGCGGACCATGCATTCATTCAGCAGCTTCGTCTAATGGCACCAAGTGACTCTCAGCCTGCACGCTGCTCCTTCCCTGCTTGAGCTGGAGACACAGCATGCAGCTCCTCCAATGGAGCCCTCTTAAATAGCTCCGCACGGGGGAGCTGCCAAAAGAAAAACCACGGAGAAAAAGCAAGTACTGTAAAGGGAAGAAGCAGAGGGTCTGGGAGCAGAGGGAGCTGCCAGCATAGCCGCTCCTGGGCTTGCCGGCAACACATGCTCTGCTCGATGGCTAACTCAGGCTGCCTCCTGGTCTCCAACTCAGCCTTGCTCCCACACTCTCTACCTTGCCCCCCGGCCTTCCTCTACCTCCAGCAGGTAAGTCCGCCTCTTTGTACCTACCTGCTTCACACGTGGTTGGAATCCCCAGATCTAAAGGTCAGGGCTTTAATCGCCTCCACCCCTTTCCCCCCATCCTCCCGAAAGGCACGTCCGTTTTGCTTTCTCAGTTGTCACAGGAGTTGTTAACGGTTCCAGGGTAGCACCTGTGTGCTGTCTGGCTGCAGAGGTGCTGGCGTGGCAGCAATCAGATGCGAGCTTAAGATCAAGGAGATTGCACTTTTCCGGGGCTTTAATATTGTTATTGAGGATATATCTAGGTCCAACTTTCGGAAATGCATTCTTAGAGACAACGGGTGAATGCATGGCACACAGAGACCATGCGCGTGAAATTTCTTTTTGATGTGTATTGTTATCCTGAATACAATCTGTGTCATCCAATGGCATATGCATGGCTTTTTTGTTAGGGTTCATCCCAGCCTCCCTGTGTCCCAGTTGCCTTTCTATTGCGGCCGAATTTTACGCCTCCGGTACGGTTGGATGTTCTGTATGTATATGTGTGAAGTAATTTAAAATATAAATCTGTCTGTCTCGACTTGGTCCTCCAAAGTGCTGCAACCCAATTTCCAGCCAGCTGAATCCCAGGCGTGTCTCCCTTAGCTGAAGAATCTCGCTGCAATGTGAGTCTAGTTCCTTAACTTCTCCCGGGGGGTGGGGAGAGGGGGGTTTGGCACGCCTGTAGTATCACCACCACTGCACTTCCTTCCACTCCCATCACTGTGGTCCTGAAGCTGCACATGTTTCCTTGCCTAGGATCTCCAGAGGAAAGGAAGCCGTTGCTTCAAAAACCTCTTTGCAGCATCGGAAATCCCCATCTCCCAGCTGTGCTAACCCTTCCATTTGCGCTTGAAGGAGTTTTAAAAATTCATGGCATCCTAACCGCTGGCATTAAGTGGCCTATGAGGCCAACCACCTTGGTGGGTGGGGGCGGAGGGGGCTCTTGCTGGTTCGTTCCAAGGTCTTAGTCAAGAGAAAGGAGGCAGCTGCTATTTGGTTTTAATTCTTCAAAGGATCTGAAGGGAAGGCATTGTGAAGCTGCAGTGACAAGACAGCTCAGTCTTGTCCAGGACTTGCTCAAGTTTTGCAGAGTGAGGTGGCTGCTTCTTCCTTATAGCGCTGTCTAGAAGAGAGGGGTCCTTGGAAACATAGGGCTCTCTGCGCTTCGGATGTGTAGGTCAGGGATAGAGAACTAGAATGGAATGCCCAGCAGTCTCAGAGAGAGAGAGAATATGAGATTTGGGGTTTCAGTGTTTTCCTCCTTGTGCTTGGGAATCCCTGAAGAAAAAAGAAGACTAACTCATTCAGAATACATCCCTCTGTTCCAATCAGCTGCATGAGGGATTTATGAATGCTTGAGGGGAACACTGGGGGAATCTCTCTTGTTTTGAACTACAAGACAGTCTGGGCTAAGATGATTAAAACAGAGAGGATATTCTCTTAGTGGAATCCCTTTGGGCTTCTGCTTTTGGTCGCACTGCGTAGCACTTCAGCCTGCTAACTCTTCAGCAAAGCTGCATGGACACGTTTAGCCTGGTGCTTATTGCATTTCCCCTAGACTGGGCAAAGAAATATTGCGAACAAGATCATTAAATGAGTGGCTAGAGCCCACAACGCCGGCACAGAGGAATTTAGGAGAAGGAGAGGTTTCACTCAACAGATTCATTTTCCTAGCCCTTTCTCCAGCCTCTTTGCTTTTATTCGGCCTCCCTCATTCCCTCTTTGATTTTTCCAAGTCTCTCGCACTTTGCTTGCAGATTTTTTAGATTTTTAGCTTTTTGGGGTTTTGTTCTGTTTTGTTTGGGGCTTTAGCACATATTTTTTCTCCTCCTATCTTTGGCAGAAGATTGGTGCCTTAAGTTCCTATTAGTTTAAAATAGTATTTTTAAAAAGAAGAACTGGGACTGGAGGATGGACTTATGCAGATGATGCAGTTCATGATGTAATTGATCATATCCTGCCCCCAATTTGTTCCACATTTGGATCCTTTCAAGGCCTAGATGGGTGTGCCATGGTGACTGAGTGTGATCTCTTCACCATGTTTGCCCTTATCTCATGGTCCAGTTTTGGTCCAGGCTTGGGCAGAGCACACTTAAAAGCCCTGTTGTCTAATATTTTAAAGGAGGCAAGAACCACATTTTGCGCTTAGTAGGCTGCCTGAAAACTCTGCTTTCCAGGGAGCAGGGCATATATAAACAAACCTTCCCAGACAGGTAGAAAACTTGCATTTCAATGATTGCCTAAACCATGCTATGTAGGCCCACTAGCAGATACTGGTCAATAGACAGTCCAGGGTACACAACCGCAATCACTTTATCTCCTACTCTCCGTCTTGATTTGCAGAAGAGGCTGGGTGTGGACAGCAGGATGGCACTATTTCAGGGCCAGCTCAAGCTGTTTTGGTACCTAGGATGGAAAGTGCCTTCCCTTCTGTCACCCATAATAATTAAATAATGTGACAATTTGCTACCCATTATTGGTGCTCCAAATCCATCACCTAGGTAGAAGTAGGATTGTTCCTGCTGATTTCTGTCACTCCATAATTGTTCCATGGGTTCCTTAGAATCAGACAGTACTTTTTACATTAATCAAGGCAGGATATTAAGTTAGATGGACCATTGTTCTAACACGGTGTAGCAGTGACCATGAGCTTTAGGCCCATTAATTCTGCAAGGTATTTTTTCTTTAATCAAGATTCATCACCTATAAGTAAAAAACTGAACATTTTGCTTCAGTTTCAACAGTGACGTCACTAAAATGCTTTGTCATAACACAGCTGTATTCATGCATTTTTAACATCTGTGTATAAGTTCACATGTTAAATGCAATAGGGACCGCTGATACAATCTCTAGTGACACTCTTTTCTCCCACAGACCCATTAAGTGTTCAAAGCTTCTCTTTCTGAACTTAAAGATTGGAAGCAATATTTTTAAAAACCCAGCTTCTCCTTCAATAGTCCTCTCAGTTGTTTATTGCTTGACACTCCTGGTGTGTCTCTGAATGAATGTATGAAAAAAAATTAAAAAGTGTGTGTAATATATTACTTTACTGGATCATTTTAGAAGTGAAGGGACCCAAACAAAATACTTACATGATTTATACTATCAAGAGTTATAATTCTTATACGGCATATTAGGAGAATTCAAAATGGATTCAATTAAGAGGGAACTTTAGAAAACTGAGGTTCAGATAGAGGGAATTCCCCTGTGTGTGCAGATATGAAAAAGGCGTGGAACGACATAAATAGCAAATCTTTAAAACAGACATCTGCGCATATATGTTTGTGTATGTATTTATTGCACACGTATAATGAAATCTGTTTAAAATAAATTGATGGTGCCTGTGTGTTTGTGTAGAAATAGCTGGAAAATGTTGGGTTTTATAGCTGATGCTGGGGGTTATTATTGTGTGTCTTAATGACCAGGCTGGATGCTGATGAGAATTTCCAGATTCTTTTGGCAGTGAATGCCACTTGTAAATGGCGGGGATGAAACAAATTGGGTGTTACCACTGCCCAAATAAAATTTGAACATTTGGCTCATTAAGTTTGATTTATTCAGTCCCAAGTAAAGCCAAAGTTTTAGTTGAATTGCTTTAATATTAATTAATCCCTTATACGCGAAATTATTGCATTTTGCTCATCCAGCAACACAAGGTGACCCACACAATTACTGTTATTTTCACACCGAGAGAATAACAACTGAACAAGTCAAAGGAGTCGGATTCTCATATTAAATACTTTGCACAATGCTTTTGTGATTACCTGCTTACACACATATAATTTTGAACTAATGTTTACCTGCGTGTTTATAAAATTTAGCCACTACTCATGTTGGCTTGCATATTTCTTCCATCCTAAAAAGGAAGCTTGAGTCCACCCATGGAAAATGGTATCAGAACCCATAATTCCATGCACACACATATACACACACATGCCTGGCAACCAGTTATTTCTTGAAAGGATATAACCGGAATCAAAGGCAGGATTTGCCTCTTATTTCGGTTTCATTAGAAAGGACACCCTTGTTACATGTCCATTCTTGGGCTTGTTTGGAGCACATTAACATTTCTTTGTGTGTCTCCAAAAACAATTTGTTTGGAGAACGATGACTAGCCAAGAGCCTGGGAGGCGCCAACTCCCTCCTAGGCACTTTGGGGGCTAGCCGTGGACTGCTTCCTGCAGTTGCCACAGGCAGCCATGGCCAATGTCCCAGCTGCCCCTCAGGAACTCCTCTGTTCCTCTGCATGGTGTATACTTGCCAGGCATACAGAAACCGCCAGCTTCACTATCTTTTCCTACTGGGTCTAGGTAGTAGGGTGTTGGGAGGAAGAAAGAGGTTGCTCTAATGACTTCTGTTGTGTAATATACTTTTTTTAAGGGTGTGGAGCGCAGGGGTGAGATACAAGATTGTGGCTCAGCTTAGTCAGATATAACTTTAGTGGGGAAAGAAAAAAGGCTGGCAAAGCTATCTGAAAGGGCTTGCTAGCATTGTGGCATCCTTTTCTCAGTGCAGCATAATCGGCAAAGATTGTGATCATCCTGCTGAGTCGCTTAGTGCTTTGAAACAGCCCTTGGCGTAATTGGGGAGGGTAGGATCCTCAGTGCTTCTGCAGACTTCTTGCTTGCCCCAGTTGGTGCAAGCTCTACATGAAGCACCCTGGATATCCAGCAATGTGTACAGCAGATTCTGCAGCCGACGGGTGACTCGATTAATGTGCGCTAATTTGCAGAGTGGGTCAAAGCTGCTGTTAAATTTTACACTCGCATCACATGCCGCCACATGTTGTTTGAAGTCTGAAGGAAGCTGAGGATCCTGCAAAGCTTTTGGGTCACCCCAAGCGGTGTGCGTCTCCGAAATGACAGGGCCTTCCTGAACAGAAAATTGCTGTAGCTTAAAGGCAGCTTAGAGGAGAAAAAACGATGTCGTCAGGTTAAACATCTCTAGAGAATAAATGTTCCTTCATCACTAACCACATTGTTGCAAGTGAAATCCTTTTTTATTTATCTATCCTTCCTGCTGCCTCTTCACCCCTTTCATTTTTCTTTACTTTTGACAATCGCAGCCTAGCTGGGACACACTCTGCTCCCCAGGCCCTCAGCCCAGGAAGCAGTGTTTGGGTAGCAGGCACAGCTGGGCTGAAGGAAATATTTTTCCACCAACGATTTGTTGGGGGGACGACGACAAATTATTGAAAATGTGTTAATATAGAAGCATTTGCTAACTGATTTTGTCACTGCTGTGTTTTCAGTTTGTGTTGCAAACCGGCTTTTCCCTAATAAAGAGATAGTGGAAACACAGCAGAGAGGGAGGGAAGGAGAGAGAAAGAGAGAAGGAGTAGATTAAATGGGTTTGTTGGTTATTTAGCACTTCTTGCTTAATCACAGGAAGGTTTCTTACATATATAGAAGAAGAATTGCTATGGCGGGCACATTCCGCGCATGTGTGTAAACACATCTCACTCAGGCTAACACAAATGTGTGTTTTATTTTTATTTTTCCATATCATCACTTAAAGTTACAAATACTGATGCTGTTTGGCTCTTGCACATGAACACATAAGCCGCTGACTCCATACAATTTCACACATCCCGGTGTTTGTACACAGCATATTGTTGTATAATCTCATAGAGTGCGGTCTGTATAGACATGCTCATGCAAACCAGCATCAGAAGTCTTCTGCACATTCAAATATACAGGCACTGACTCGGACACACTTAGATTTAACGTTCGTTTGTTTTTCACCCAAGCTTTCACAGCTCAAGGTTGCTTGCCCAGAATGAAATAAATTCAGCACCCCTGCCTTCTCCGATATGCAACCCTAATCTCATTGACAAATTCAGAGAAGACCCTACCCTTGTGTAAATCCTCATTTTTACCGGCTCCCCTTTGGCATCGGTCAAGTCGTTTTGCTCCTTTGCAGCATTTGCTTTATAGGTGGAATTGAGTTGGGGCCGAGAGACAGGAGTTTGCGGCAGTGCTGGTGTGTTGCTTTAACTAGGAACCGCCCTGCGATCTTATTCTCCCCATCATCTTTATCATCATCACACTCCCACATCCCATCTCTGAATTTGGAGGAAAGAAGAAACCTCCAGAGTTTACACCCTCGCCATGAGCAGCATCCCAGAATGGCTAACGCTGCCGGGTAATGTTTGCCAACATAATATTCTATTTCTGCTGATGGAAGTTTCTTGATTTCATGCCTTGTTCATATTAGTAAAGAAGAGCAATTAAATCAGGAAATACTGTGCAGCCTGATAAGTTATTTGTATAAATTCCCAGAGCTGAAGATAAAGGTCTGCACCAAGACACCTTATCTGTGGGTGGGTGGGTCAGTTTGGTACTGATGTCTCTTAGTCACAATGAACTTCTAATATGTTCACACCTAGGTGGCTAGGGGGAAATAGGAGCCTTGGTGTCTTCTGTCCCTGGCGCGGCTTCTCTTTAGAAGGAAAGGGAACAGTAGGGAGCCAGGCCCTGCAGCTGCAATCCAGGCAAAAAGCATAGAGGTGGTTCAATTGAGCCAGTCTGCAGACCCTCCAAGAGTCCCTATTTCCCAGGGACAGTCCCAGATTTACAAAAGCCATCCCAGTTTCTGATTTGATCCTGGAATGCCTCGCTTTCCCTTAGGACGTCCCTATTTTCATCAGAGAAATGTTGGGTGGTATAGAGTTATGTGACCGCCCGAGGCAAGGAGATAAGTAACTATACAACCTATAGAAGACATCTGAAGGCAGCCCTGTCTAGGGAAGGTTTTTCCCCCAACCCTTCTCTGCTCAGCTGTTCAGCCAATCTTCCATCACAGCAGTGCAAGGGGTGGGAGTGGACTCCCCCGCCACACACCTCTGTTCGCATTGCAGTGATCGTAGCTCAGGCCGGCCTCATAGAGCTCCAGCAGCACACAGTCATGAGCAGCTTGGTGGGCCAGGCCTCAGATGGAAAGACCTGGGGCTCACCAAGCTTGTGAGAGCTGCCATCTCAGCAATGCGTGAACTGGAAGGAAAGACCCAGCCTCACCCTTTGCCTGTACCACAGGCACAACAGCTTCACTTCAGAGTGGCAAGAGGGAGGCACACACACACACACACACACAGCCCCATACTCGCCCTGATGAAGCCATAACAACAACCTGCCGCAATTTAGGTTAGCCTTCCCTTCTGTTCCCTGCCCTAAAGTGGCTTAGGGCCCCTCCAGGAAACTAATTTGTTGAGTATTTGCCCTCATAATGCTTGCAAAGAGAATAATAATAATAATAATAATAATAATAATAATAATAATTTGTACCCCGCCCATCTGGCTGGGCTTCCCCAGCCACTCTGGGCGGCTTCCAACAAAGATTAAAAATACATAAAAATGTCACACATTAAAAACTTCTCTGAACAGGGCTGCCTTCAGATGTCTTCTAAATGTCAGGTAGTTGTTTATCTCTTTGACATCTGATGGGAGGGCGTTCCACAGGGCGGGTGCCACTACCGAGAAGGCCCTCTGCCTGGTTCCCTGTAGCTTTGCTTCTCACAGTGAGGGAACAGGCAGAAGGCCCTCAGCGCTGAACCTCAGTGTCCCGGCAGAATGATGGGGTGGAGACATTCCTTCAGGTATACTGGGCCGAGGCCGTTTAGGGTTTTAAAGGTCAACACCAACACTTTGAATTGTGCTTGGAAAGGTACTGGGAGCCAATGTAGGTCTTTCAAAACTGGTGTTATGTGGTGTTATGTTAGGTGGAGGTTACATTATATTCAACTTCCCATAGCTTTTGTTCTTCTGATTTGCTTGTGGGACAGAGTTATGTGGCAACGAGCATTCATCCTGATTTGATTGTGGGATGTTTACATGTCTCCCCTTTTGTCATGCATTCATCCCGCAATTTTGAATGCACTTCCACATCCCTTCACAAAACACAAAAAGTCAATTTTCTAAAGTGATTTTGTTGCACTACAATGACAAGGGGTGCTTTAATTTACTTTAGATTTGCAAATCCACAGTTAAAGTATGTGGTTGAATCCCTCCTGACAGTCCAGAGGCACCTTGTGTCAGGGGTGTGTGTGTGTATGTTAGAAGGTTTTGTGCAGGGAAATAATATTTCTTTTCCCTCTGCCCTCCTCCCAAGTCTAACAGAACATATCCTGTGCCACCAGTACCCAAATTCAGGGCATGGGTAATTGCAGGGACCAGCTTTCTATAACTGCCTCTCTCCACAATGGAAGGCCTACCTGTCTACGTACTGGAGACAGCCTTTCCCTATGCTAGTTATGTGCAAGCTTTTGTAATCATTGGTGAGCAAAGAGAGACTTGAGGAAAGAATATATACAGCCCACCACTAGATCTTTTAGATGTCCTGTTATCAACAGGAATATATAATAGGAAAATAGTGCTTTTTGTAAGTAACTGCATTCATCCAGGTTGGGATTCCAGGCAGGTTTGAGTCCAGTTTCCTCTCAATTTATGGCACTCTCAAAAACACTGTTAGAATCAGATTTTGTAGGAGGATACTAGATTTTGTCCAGTGGAGCATTCTCAGTCCATACAGCTCCACGGGCTCCTTCCTTTCCTCCTGTAAAGGTAAAGGGACCCCTGACCATTAGGTCCAGTCGTGACTGATTCTGGGGTTGCAGCGCACATCTCGCTTTATTGGCCGAGGGAGTCGGCGTACAGCTTCCGGGTCATGTGGCTGGCATGACTAAGCTGCTTCTGGCGAACCAGAGCAGCACACGGAAATGCCGTTTACCTTCCCGCCGGAGTGGTACCTATTTATCTACTTGCACTTTGACGTGCTTTTGAACTGCTAGGTTGGCAGGAGCAGGGACCGAGCAACGGGAGCTAACCCCTTCGCGGGGATTCGAACCGCCAACCTTCTGATTGGCAAGTCCTAGGCTCTGTGGTTTAACCCACATTGGTTGTTCTGGAAAAGCATCTGGTGCAGCAGGCTTTGCATCCTTTGATTTTCTCAGTTTGCGTTGCTGTGCAAATATTCTGGAGACAAAGTAGTTGTGGCAAATGCAAGCAACCAGGACAGCTGGCAAAGTGCATCAGGAAACTGATGGAGTTCACAGGAATGTCCCAGTCCATTTAAAGCCCACCCCCACCCCCACCCCCCAACTATGTCATAGTCCTGGTTCCTCTCTGCCAAGTCTCTCACTGAATCCAGAGAGGTCCAGCTGGCTCTTGGCTATGCCATCTCTGGAGAGGCTGAGCCAGCTCTGAGCCACCTTCTTGCTGTATCGGAGATGCACATCCATTACTGATGGAGTTTGCACTGAATCAGCAGGATGCAATCCAAGCCTCTGGATGAGTTTGGATCATATCCTGCAAGAATGTAATCCCTGGCATTCAGCACCTTCTACAAGGAATGAGGCAATATTTGGCAGGAAAAGGGAGTCTGAAGAGCAAGTCTGGGGAGCAGCCTCAGTGGTGGGACTAATGTTAGAACCAGTCAGTTGCTAAGGGGGCGCTTAGGGGCCTGAAAGAGACGAGGGGGTGATGTTAGAGATTATATGTAAGCCCAACTCAGATAGGTACTAGGGGAGGAGGATTTACCGTAAGCAATTCCTAGCACAGTCCAGGCCAGAGCAGAAGATTCAGGGAAACAGCTTTTTTTTTTAATGTCCAGATATCTTGCTCTAGCATCTGGTACCACCATAAAAAAAATCCCAGAAACCCAGGAACTGGCTTTGCACTCTATTTTGGTGCTCATCACTGCTTCCTCTCCATTTGACCCATAGCTTGCAGAATGCTCCCACTTCCCTTGCTTAGCTTTAGGCTTGGAAGCATTGATTTGTAATAATCATATAATGCCAGCAAAGATGAAGACCCTTGTGCCTTCAGCATTGCTTTCAATTGCCTATATAAATTTTATTTTTGCATTTTCTATTTTACATAAACAAATGAATTAAAAAATAAACATATAATCCCTTCTGACCCCCCCCCCATTGTGGATTTTAATGTAATGATTTTCCCCTCTGCATCTCTATCATAACTCTTATTTTTATAAATCCTTTGCCAATCCATAGTTCAAATTTTTACCACAAGTTTTCTGTCAATCCTGCCAATGTATGTACAGTCATACCTCAGGTTACAGACGCTTCGGGTTGTGCAATTTTGGGTTGCGCACCACGCCAAACCCAGAAGTACCGGAACGGGTTATTTCCGGGTTTCGGTGCATGTGCAGAAGCGCTAAATCGCATGTGCAGAAGCACCGAATTACAACCCGCATGTGCGCAGACGCAGCGCTGCGGGCTGTGGGTTGTGAACCTGCTTCCCGCACGGATCACGTTCACAACCCGAGTGTCCACTGTAGTTGTTTGCAATAGCTTTTCAAATGAATTATAAACTTTCCCCCATTCTTTATTAAAGACCTCCTTTTCATGGTAAGTTTTGCCATCTCAGCATAGTTCATCAATTTTGTTTGCCACTCTTCTTTGGTCGAAGTTGTACCATTTTTCCTTTTCTGAGCTAAGAGAGTCTGTGCCACCATGGTCGTGTACGTAAATAGTTTTGTCTGGTCCTTTGGGATCTCTGGTTCTATAATACCTAAAAGAAAAGCTTCTGGTTTCTTAGGGAAAGTGGTTTTCAACATTTTTTCCAGTTCATTATATATCATTTCCCAGGAGGCTCTTATCATCTCACATGACCATCCCATACAATAAAAAGTACTCTCTCTTTCTTTACATTTCCAGCACATTTTAGACTTTGATTTGTACATCTTAGCTAATTTGCTAATTTCAATTGCCTGTATGGGGGTTATACTCTGCTTTCAAACAGGTGATAGCAGTAAATGGGGTTGCAGTCATCCTCTTGCAGGGCCATGAGGAACGCTAAGCATTAGATCCCCAGCTG
The DNA here is from genome assembly GCF_965112155.1 of Podarcis liolepis. NCBI lineage: Eukaryota > Metazoa > Chordata > Lepidosauria > Squamata > Lacertidae > Podarcis > Podarcis liolepis. Next base: position 30,778,536 of record NC_139555.1, read on the forward strand.
AACGGCTTCTGGAATCTGATGCCTCCACAGCCCAGCTACAACAGTAAATAATAAAATAGTTTGGTATTTATATCACACTTTTTCTTAGTGCTCAAAAGGTTTTTCGCACCGTGCCACTCAACATTGTGTTGGGTAACATTCAACATCACACTGTGACAAATGTTTTGTCTGCACAAACATTTCAGCTTGCCGGACAGAATGATCCCCCACTCTCCTCCCCATATGCAGTGTTCTAGGAGCTCTCTTGACCCCCCCAAGTCAATTTTGGGGTGTGTGGGGTGCAGTCATGGGGGGAGGGGAGTTCTCTTGTGCAAGCAGAAGTCCTTGTGCAGGGCTTCCATTGATGGAGCTATTTAATTGAATCACACCTATTATTTTGAGGGTGCTCTGCTACTTAAATAACTTTAGATTGATCATCCCCTTTTAGCTGACTATTTTTTTTTAATTGAAAAAATTGCATAATTTCACAACATCAATACCAGTGCTGATTGAGAAATTGCAAGGTGTGAGATAACTTACAGTTTAACAAACAAAAGCTGCCAATCAATTGTTAGAAGAGGAGAGGCTGCCCTGAATGTTTCCTTCCTTCCCTGTGACTCATAGGAACTGGCCCAAACATTTTTGCTGCCTGAGGCGGAGCACTCCATTGCCCCAGTCCAAGTCAAGGTGCATCTCATTCAAGGCCAGTTAAGTTACATGGGCATTTGAGGCAGGAATTCCAGCAAGTGCCTCTCCCCCTCTCTGGCAGTAAAAATACAATAATAACTAAATAAATAACCAACAGTTTGTTGCCCTTACATGACACCCATAGTGCGGCAGCCACCTCTCTATACACCTGATAGTAGCAGAGCCATTCCTGAGTCGCACCAGAACCAAAATAGCCTCTTTAAAATTGCAGGCCCTCAACATGCAGCCTCACTAATTAAAATTTGTCCTTACAGATTAAACAACTAAAGCTTTAATTGATTAATCTGCTAATTAACCAGTTGTGGATAAACTTTTTAGCAAATGCGACACAAGCCAAGTCTAATCTAGCTCTCTCTATAGCGAATGTACAGGGAGGGGAGGTTTCAGCACTTGTTAGTCACGCACCCGCTTTTGCCCTTTAAATTGCACCCCCTGCTATATACATGATGAGGCCAGCATTTAAGGACCCGGGCCTTCCTCTATCACACACAGGGCCCTGAACAGCATGCCTTTCCAAGCACAAATCAAAATACATGATGTTTTTATTTTAAAGCCCTATACTGCTAGGGACCTGGATCCCTGAATCTTTCCCCACATGCATTTTGTTGGCGCACTGAAGTGATCTTCAGCGGCTCATTTCCAGATGCCCCACCCCTTCAGAGTGAAGCAGGTAACAATAAGGGAGAAGATGGTTTTGCCCTTGGTGTGTGCCAGCCTTCGAATGCTCTCCTCAAGGAAGCTCACCTTGCACCTGCTTCAGTGTCTTCACGGCCCTTGATCCTTTCCTGGGTATTTCCAAACATCTTCTGGCTTACTTTATTATGCTTTCTGATTTGTGTTTCATTCTTATGGGTTTGGTTTTTATTTAAATAATAATAATTGTGGTTTTATAGAGGTATTCTACTATTCTTATTTAACTGTGATAGTTTCTAATATTTTTTTCTTTCTTTACAGTGGTACCTCGGGTTAAGAACTTAATTCGTTCTGGAGGCCTGTTCTTAACCTAACCTGAAACTGTTCTTAACCTGAAGCACCACTTTAGCTAATAGGGTCTTCTGCTGCCGCCGTGCCACCGGAGCACAATTTCTGTTCTCATCCTGAAGCCAAGTTCTTAACCCAAGGTACAATTTCTGGGTTAGCAGAGTCTGTAACCTGAAGCATATGTAACACGAGGTACCACTGTACTTCTGAAGGATGTTACAAATGCACTGATGTTTTGTCCCTGCACTGTCAGAGCTTTGGCTGACAGTGGTGAGGGACAGGGCCTTTTCAGTAGTGGTCCCTCAGTTGTGGAAATCCCTTCTCCGAGGATTTGTTTGGCACCCACATCACAGGACTTCTATCAACCTATAAGTGCCATTGATATTTCACTGGGCTTGCTTCTCTGGCTTTTAATTTTTGTATTTTGTGGCGCTGTTTGCTCAGTGATGGGGGTGGGTGGGGCTGTTGTCACTTTGATATGTATTTCTTGTGGAAGGTATCGTTTGTCTTTTGCCTTGGAAGTCATTTTGAAGGCCTTTGGGCAGAAGAAGGGCCTCCTGGAAATATAAATAAAAGTACATGGTTTGATCAGCATCTGGTCTAGCGAGTTTCACTCCAGGGTCACAGTGTGCCTAAGGTGTATTCCTGAAATGAACAAAAGCCAAAGCAGAGCAATAATAGGATCAACTAAAATGTCACAAGCCGGTAATCAAAAGTTAAGAGTTCTCAAAATGAACTGACGCACAAGTTTATTTATTGCATTGGTATCCTGCTCTTCTTGCACTCAAGGGAACGTACATGAGGTTCTGCCATCAGAAATCAATTCATGCCTCCCCCTAGTCCAAGCCCAGTGCACTATCAATTATAGCACACAGGTTGTCGACTACATTTTTTTAAAGGTGCAGCGTCCCTAGACAGAAGTATGCTGGGCTGTTTACAGTTCCTTAAGATGCCTGATCCTTAATGCAAAAGAACAGGAATGAGGCGTATCCAACAGCATGCAGCAAAGTTCCTGTGAGCCAGGAAGTGGGGCCTTGGGAAGAAAAGGCTTCTGGGAAAGCAAATGGACGTTCCATTCATGGACTACAGTATAAGGTGAAAGGCTGGTACAGTGGTGCCTCGCAAGACGAAAAGAATCCGTTCTGTGATTCTCTTCGTCTAGCGGGTTTTTTCGTCTTGCGAAGCAAGCCCATTGAAGGTTTAGCGGATTAGCGCTATTAGCGGCTTTTAGCGGCTTATCTGCTGATCGGATCAGCTGATAAGCAGCTTAGCGGCTTAGAAAAAGGGGGGGAAGGAAAAAAACCCCGCAGGAACTCGCAAGGCATTGTCGTCTTGCGAAGCAAGCCCATAGGAGATTTGTTTTGCGAAGCACCTCCAAAACGGAAAACTCTTTTGTCTAGCGAGTTTTCCGTCTTGCGAGGCATTCGTCTTGCGGGGCACCACTGCACTGCACTTCTCCCAGACCCTCCAAGTGTCCCTATTTTCCAGGGACAGTCCTGGATTTACAAAAGCCGTCCCAGTTTCCTATTTGATCCTGGAATGTCTGCTTTTCCTATTTTTGTTGGAGAAATGTTGGAGGGTATGGCTTCCCCAACCCAATTATTTCTCACACGGGCTGGGGATGGTCTTCCCAACAACTGTCTGCATTACCGACACTTAGATTTGAGGGGAAAGAAGTATTACTAGGGTGAGTGGTTAGGCCAGAGTTGTTTTCCCTACCCCCCCCCCCACACACACACACACCGCCCCAAAATAAGCTGTTCTGGAAGGGATAAGAGGAATAAAGAAATAGAATGAGCCAGCATGTTGGTTTGGGAACTGCATGTTGCGGTGAGTTAATTAGAGTTAATTAGTCTAATTAGCCTGCAAATGAAACTCAGCATTTCCTTGCATTCTGAGCCCCTACTCCCGGTTCCTTTCTTATGAAATCTTAACCTGATAAATATCACAATGTGGTTGTCCTGGATCTGGAAACAAAGGCAGCGGCTGCGTGTGATTGAGGAGGGTGCAGGGCTGCCTCCCTGGTGCTCTTCTTGTCAGCTATGGCTGTGAGAATTTTCCACCGCTTTTTCTCCACCTGCGTGAACACACACACTGCACAGGCCCATATCAGCCACTGGGACCCGAGGACCAGCCACTGGGTCCATGAGGACCAACCCTGCTTGCTTGTTTGACCCAGGGCCTAGATTTCCCTCCCTAACCCTTCCTTATAGTAGTCTAGGGGGGGGAGGCTGAATGTGGCCCCCCAGGATTCCCACAGGAATCTCCCCAGGCCCTCACCCACCTATCAACTGCTCTATTCTGTGCCCTCCCCAAATGCTTTTGCCAGGCTGGAATGTGCCCTTGGAACTATGGCAACTTTCGTTCTTTCTCAGATAGCGAGAGGCATAAATGTGGGGCAGCGGGGCTATATAGAAACCTCTGACCTTTGTCTGGCTGGAGTGTAGCCTTCTGTATGAAGGTTAAGAGTGAAAGCCCATTGATTTCTCTGGCTGCTTTTCACATTTAGCCCAGGGATGCTGCCTACATGAGATCTCTAACACATCCACTCTCTTCATTTGCCCCAAGGCAAGTTTGTGCCTGCCCGCACCCACCTCAGTCTTTACCCCTGCTTCGAGCCTCTCCAGCATTTAAAAAAATCCCACTTCTTCTGGTTCTTCTGCTATATGTGTTCTCAAAACATAAATAAGGGAATGTAGGGTGGAGATACCAGAAACATTTTTTAAAAAAACAATTTTTAGATCAGTGGAGCCACTCGGGAAGTATCCTGGCTAAAATCAGTCCAAACCTGCTCTTCCCCAGCATTCAGCTGGGGCGGGGCGGGGGCACGTTTGCTTTTTCGGTGTAGAAACAGTTCTGATTGGCTTTCTTCTCTTGAGGTTGCCAACTAATCTCTCTCACACACCCAGTACCAGAGCAGGGTTTTTAAAAAAAAAAAAAAAAAAAAGTTTCATATTGTGTTTATTGGTGGTCAGTACAGTTGTACCTCAGGTTAAGTACTTAATTCGTTCCGGAGGTCCATTCTTAACCTGAAACTGTTCTTAACCTGAAGCACCACTTTAGCTAATGGGGCCTCCCACTGCTGCCGCGCCACTGGAGCACAATTTCTGTTCTCATCCTGAAGCAAAGTTCTTAACCCGAGGTACTATTTCTGGGTTAGCGGAGTCTGTAACCAGAAGCGTATGTAACCTGAAGCGTATGTAACCTGAGGTACCACTGTAATAGGGATGCTAGAGACTTCCTATGGAAAGGGGAGCAAAATTGCCGATGTTGGCTTATTTGTCTCATGTCCGAAATGGAAATCAATCCTACAAATACAATCTGTATTCAATGTTGCTGCTGTTTTCAGTCCACAAACAACATGTAATTTATTATGTCCCCCCCCCAAACCCTTGCGTTGTTTTCCTTGCATTGAAATGAATGTCATGGAATAACAACAACAACATAGTTTATGTGATTTACATAATTTCAGCACAGCACATAGCAAGACAAATAGTATAGCTTTTGGCAGAAGACAAACTGCAGCAGTCCTGAAACAGGGCTGCATGCAATGAATACAGGGCAGAACAGACAATGATGCCTTCTTACAGCCCTCGTCAGTAAGGAATAAATGAACAGATGAATAAAAATGTCGGCACTCTACCTCAAATGAAAGAGAGGGGGGGGAATTATGGCTGGGCCACTGTCCAGTTTGGTGGTATGTATGTCATTTGCAAGTTGTTTGCGATGTTGTATGGAGAGTTGGTGGGTCAGCCGTGAGATTTTTTTTATTTTTTAAGGGCAATTGTGAGACATTGTTCGGTGTCCGAGAGATTGTGAGAATGCATACATTTCTTGGCCATGGCTCATGCCCAGATATTTCTGCTAAGTGGCCTTTGCTGCCTTCTCACTGGGCAAGCTACAGCAGAGCGATACATACCAAAGGAGGAACCTCTGTCCTGGGGCCATCCCACCCAGCTTTTAAGAAACCAAGAGCTCCCCACCCCCATTTTTTACAGCCTGCCTCCCACTGCAAATACTGAGACAACTCTTCCCCACCCCGCTCTACACACCATGCCTAGCACACTCACTGCACTATTGCTATAACCTGATTCTATTACTCGCCCACCCTTTGCAAGTGGCCACTTCAGCACTTTCCCACCTTGCAGAGCCAGAGCGCTTTCCCCAGCCCTCACCGGCCCGTTCAGAGGCCCTGACAGCCACGAATCCCTGACGCCGACACCTTCTCGCTCCATATCGATCCCCTCTCCTTTCCAATCAGCGCTGCCAGGGTGATGGATCAGAGATGCTGTGGCCTTGTGCACCCTCCCTCCCTGCCTTCCTCTCGCTGCTGATGCACCACAAAGTGTGGGGACTCAGATGGACGTATCAAGCACCTCGTTCTCCAGTGGAGATTGAGCAGGCCTTGCACACTGCCCATCCAGCCAAGCCATGCCCTATGAATCTCCCAACAGGAGTTGCTCTCCTTTGAGAGGTTGGCTGCAGCCTTCTCTGAAACTGGCTCTTGAAGCCCCCTCCTTTTGGCAGTTTCCGGTGCTGCTAGCCAAGATCTTCGTGCTGCCTCACTCACCGAGGTTCTCTGGGCAAAACATTTGCTCATATGTGAGGAAGGTACAGCCTGGGGTTTCTTGAGTTGTCTGTGCTCTTAGAACATCATATCACCACAATCTGTGTTTATTCTATTCAGTTTGGAATTTGGAACGCATGTGCAGGTGTGTAGAAGCAGAATTCATTTGCTCGGGATCGGCAAAAGCAAATGGAATACATACATTTTAGGTTCAGAATGATGGAGGCATGCATGCTTCCATGGAAGTTGCCCCCTAAACCTTTCGCACAGTCTAAGGAAGTGAGCATTTAGTATAAGCAAAGTCTGTTGTGTATATGTTTGCTCTCTTCCAGTTCCCCTCAACCTTGACTTTTCAGCTCGCTCTTTAATGATTTTTTTTTAAAAAAATATTTTTACCACATTCAAACTTAGGTGCACTCTTCTGTTTCTAAGAAGCATTGATTTGAACAAGTGAAATTCAGTGTTTTGCTGTTGTTGATTATTAATGCCATTTAGGTTGTTGGGAACAGATTATCTCTGCATCCCCTGTGTACCTGACATTACACAGGTATGGAGATTTCTGGGGTTCCAAATGTGAAGACAGATGCAATATAATAGCAGAGCTCACCTGTCTATTGATTAGGAAGATGTACATCTTCCATTACTGTGAACCAAACACTGGCCCAAATTTTCAGACTCAAATGTTCTCCATGTTTCCAGTGGGCCTTTTTGTTTTATTGTTAAAAGTGCTGTGTGCCTTGATATTTATCACTTTGTTAGTTAAAAAAAGATTACTTTTTTAAAGTGCAAAACTGCTCTAAGGATTGGCAGGATTCCTACTCCCTCAAACTTGACCCCTGGAGAGAAAGAGTTACTGGCCATAATGAGGGCACCTCCAGAGCAGCCTTGTTGTTGTTTAGTTGTTTAGTCGTGTCTGACACTTTGTGACCCCATGGACCAGAGCACGCCAGGCACTCCTATCTTCCACTGCCTCCCGCAGTTTGGTCAAACTCATGCTCGTAGTTTCGAGAACACTGTCCAACCATCTCGTCCTCTGTCGTCCCCTTCTCCTTGTGCCCCTCCATCTTTCCCAACATCAGGGTCTTTTCCAGGGAGTCTTCTCTTCTCATGAGGTAGCCGAAGTATTGGAGCCTCAGCTTCACGATCTGTCCTTCCAGTGAGCACTCAGGGCTGATTTCCTTCAGAATGGAGAGGTTTGATCTTCTTGCAGTCCATGGGACTCTCAAGAGTCTCCTCCCTCCAGCACCATAATTCAAAAGCATCAATTATTCGGCGATCAGCCTTCTTTATGGTCCAGCTCTCACTTCCATACATCACTACAGGGAAAACCATAGCTTTAACTATAATAAAGATGCATCTGTCTTGACCAATCTGGCACTGACCTCACTGTAGTGCAGGTCTTCATATAGCTCCCAGTGGAACCATAATTGTCCACTCACTTCGTGACAGACCATAATGGACAGACAGGTGGATTGGATGTGCAGTGAAAGTTGGTGAAAACAAATCTTTCCACAGAGGAGCCGCAGCTTGGTAGAGGAGCAAATGTTTTGTGTGCAGGAGGTCCCAGATCCAATCCCTGGAATCTCTAGCTAAATAATCTCAGGTAGCACTTGCTTGAAAAGAGCCTCTCCCCGAGACCTTTTGAGATCTGCTGCAGATCAAAGCAGACAACATAGGCTAGATGGACCAGTGGGATCTTCATATGCTCCATTTGAGTAGTGGGATGGGTTCTCCCTACATTATTTGAAATGATCTGGGGTAGGGGTTAAGGAGGGAGGGGAAAGGAAAGATAGATTAAAATAATTCAGTGGTGTGAAAATGACAATCTCCTCCCTCCTAATTTTGAGAGGTGTGGAAATAGAAGTTGTTAGTGGCAACTTGCTATAGAAAAATAACTGAAGTTACCAAAAAGCAGTTGCAATGAAAGGAGGGTGAGCTGCCTTGTTGTAGGCCTCCGTAGGTGCTGCCTGCCTGCCTGGCATAGGCTCTGGGATGAGTAATCTGAAATCTGTCGCTGTGGCGACCCAGCGGCTTTCTTCCACTTTTTCTCAGATAGCTGGAATGGTGTCCAAATGAACAATTCCTCTTTAAATGAGAACTGTGTGACACGTAACCATCCTGCACTGACAGCGCAGTGAAATTGCCTTAGTGAGGCGCCAGTGAATAGAGTTGATGGTTTGTTTGTTTGTTTTTGTTTGTTTGCTTGTTTGTTTGTTTTATTAGATTTCCTACCTGCCCTTCACCGCAAGGTCGCATGGTGTGCTGCAACAATAAATTGTACAATGATAAACAAAACACTTACAATGGTAAAACAAGTGTTATGAACAATTAAAACACAGCTTTTATATACAAAACAATTAAAAGCCATCCAATATATAAAAAAATATAAACACTTGAAAACAATTCCACATATTAAAAACAGTTTAAAAACGGTTCCAGTACAGACTGAGATAAAAGTCTCCACTTAAAAAGGCTTGTCAAAAGCCTAGTTGTAGATGTTGCAGTTGTGCACACCAGAATATACCAAAATGGAGCCCACTTGTGGGATACGCTTTTTGCAGGCCTGGTCCGAAGCCACAGATTTCTGTTCCCCAATAGGTACCCCAGGTCTCTCCCCCCCCCCATTAAACAATGAAAATCCAAAAAGAAGGCATCTAGGTTGTCTCTTTTCCTTGTGCCAAATCACCAAGCCCTCCATCCCTACCAGAGTTCACATTTCTGTCATGGTGAGGAAGAACCAGACTGGGCTGTTTTCCTTCTGTGAAAGCTGCAGCCCCTCTCATTTCAGCAGCTAGTTCTTTTCACCGGCACAGACAAGGCCAATTTTCCATTTAAAATGCCACGGCTGATACGTTTCACTGTCCCTTTCTGTGCGGCCTTCAAGAGCAACACACCCGATCTCTCCCGTTTCTTTCCCAGCTTTGTAGTTGTTCCTTCCCCACAGTTTCTGCGGCAGCCCACGGGCTTTGTTAGCACAATGTGGTTCAAATGTCTGATTAGTCGTTAGGAGAGCAAGGGGTCAATTTGCCAGAGCTCCTTCCTCTCCATTTAACTAATTTAACTGTGGAATTGTTACAAATTCCATTTTATTAGAGCCCTGTTTCTCAGTCCAATTGAATTACCCAAATCTCATTTTCTCAGAAGTGCTGAATATGTAATTAGAGGAAAAATTATGCTCCTGATTCCTATTAGCGTGGTGCATGTGTGAGAGTGAGCGTGTCCACATGGGGGCAGGCCATTGCGTGTGTCGGAGCAGACACAGGGCTGTGAGTGTGTGTGCACGTGCCTTTGTCATTTTTGTCTAGAGTTGCAGATGTTTTTCAGTGCCTCATGATGTTGGGGGTTTTCTTCCCCCTCTACAATTTGTTGTGTGAATATAGATATTCAGGTACATTGCTGTGTACCATCGAGTATGGTTTTATATGGGAGAGCATGGTCTCGGTGAAAATAATGTTTTTATTTGAATATTTCACACACCCTGCCTATGGAAATCATGAATTCTTACAGGGTTGACAAAAATCCTCAAGAATGTATGCAGTAGTATCAGGTTTTTTTAAAAATGTAACAGTATACATCTGCAAACATTCATTCATGGCAATGAGTTGAACAGCCAACTTTTCAATAAGAAAAAATCTTTGAAATCTGTGCCTGGGTCTTGGGCATATTCACGGGAGTGGGGTAGAAATATTGTGCACGCCTATTTCTGGGGCAGCTGCCCAGCACCCTGACTAGTGTTTCTGCTCTCCAAAACTGATGAAAGCTCCTCTTACATTTACTTGAGCATATTGACTCCAGACTCTCTAGTTAATCCCTCCCTGGTTTATCACAAAACCTGACTCAGGTTCCCTGAACCAAACAGGAAGCTTTCCCCCAAAGCTCTTTGGAACCCATAAAAGTATTGGATTAATTGAGAATGTGGGAAAGGAAGCCTAGGGTAATGTGTTCTCTTAAAGCACATAATACTTAACAGTAAAACAAGAGGAAAGATTGAGAGGTGCAAAGTGGGATTGGAATGAAGCAGAGCTAAGCAAAACTTGTTGTATACAACTGGTGGCCTGCTCTGTCCCTTAATATCCAGTCTCGCTAGCAAACACAAAAGGAGAAGCTTCCCCAGTGTTGTCTACTCTGACTGGCAACAGCTCTGCAGGGCTTCTGGCAAAAATCTTTCATAACACCTGCTATTTTGTGTTGTTGCTTTTCCAAAAATGTTAAAGGCCTAGGCTTGAACCAGAGATCTTTGTGTACAGCAAGTGTTCTACCACTGAGCTATAGAATAGCCACCAAAATATTTATTCCTAGCTAGGTTTATTTTACCTTCTCTGTTTTTATCTCACCCAGAGCTCTTTAGAGAGTCTTCACCACCTCTTTTATCCTTGCAGCAGACCTGCCAGATAGGCTGGACTTAGCAGATGTGATTGTCCCAGGACCATGCAGTGATGTTTATGCCTGTTGGGGGTGAAAGAGGATTTGTACCTAGAGCTCCTCAGTTCTGACTCAGCACACCAACCACTACACCATACTATTTCTCAAACTACGACCAGGGCATAGGATGTCTTTGGAATCCAAGTATCAATGGACTAGAGCTTTGCTGAAATCAGACATGAAGGATCTGGAGCCCTGATCATTTAACTATGGTTTCAAGGGATCTGTGGTGAGGCCATAGCTGACCCTTCATAGACTCTGACATCTTCAATTACTTTCAAATGACAAAATAGGCCTCCCATCTACATACTGAGTTACTTATAAAGAGCAATAATAGGTCAACTGTTTAAATCTGTTCCCACTCCTGAGTATTTCACTGCCACGAGCCCTCAGTTTCAAAGCCAGAAAAGCATTACTTGAAGGAATAATTAATCTGGATTAAGGGGCTTTCATCTCCCCCACCCGCCGTCTCTCTTGGGCTTCTGAAACCATCCATCTCTTCAGATTGCTCTTTAAATGAGTTCCTGACCAAGGCCACAGAGGGTTCAAGACCATCTGTTTCAAGAAGGACAAACTCCCATTTGAGCAGGCACCATTTTCAAACAGGTGTTTGGTGCTGCTTAAATATTCATATATCAAAGTTGTAAGACCTAAACGAATTTTCTCCTGGAACTTACAAATAGGTAATAGGGTTACACATAAAACAGGAAACAAAAGGGAAGGTGTAGGTGGCTGGTCTCCTTGGAATGCGGTTGCACTAACAGCAGTTAGAATCAACACTGGACTCTGAATTTCAGTCTGATGGGCCACTGAGGACAAAGGAACTGATTGAACTACACCAAACAGGCTTTCCTTGTTACATTGCCTGATCTGGATAGATCAGAACATAGTTGTTCACAACATACCAAACAGTCACAATTCTATAATTTTGTACAGGTGTACAGCTAGATTCCGCTGCATGGTCCCTTTCTGATCAATTATTTCCCTCAAAGTCCCATGACACTCTATCACTCTTTTCCCATCCCTAATCCATGGAAATGGCCATGGAGCCATGAAAGGAGGGAGCCTGCTTGTTTGCGTGATTGACCACTTGTTTAGAAACACTAACAGGCTCTTGCGGGTTTTCTGTTCTCTTCAAAATCTGTTCTCAACCAGGCCAAATTGTTACATGGAAAGCACTGGGTATAATAGGAAGAATGATACCACCATTTACATAAATGTATTGGATTTATCTTGACCTCCAAACTTGCTTCACCCCAGGAGCTTAGGACAGGTAACAACAACAATCCAATAAGATGCAGGGTAAAATGGCCATTAAAAGATTGTATGGAGAAATAAAAATTACCCCATACTGCCTTATCCCACGCTGTCTAAACCCAGCTCTTAAACTGGAGCATTAGGTAACAGAAGGGATATGTTGGGGCTGCCGCAAGAGGGGAAATGGGTATCAGAGGGGAAGGGAGAGAAATCAAAGATGGAAGAAAAGTGGAGTTGTTTATGTTGGAATGGACAAATTGCTGCCCTCCACCCACCTTTGTGGGCAGGGAGAGAGATTTGTGTTGGGGAGAGGCATGAGCGTAGGAGTGGGTGGGAATAGATTAGAAAGAATGGGGGAAAGGATGGCGTGGGAGTTTTAAAATAAATGTTCTAAATGTTAACTTCTGTTTTTATTGTGTGTGCGCATATTACAATCTGTCCAGAAAACCCCTGGGATTGGTCAGGTTTAACGTCTAAATCATTAAAATCCATCCCAAACAAAGTAGGTCTATTAACACTTTTAAGAAAAAAATACTGAGCTTTCAAATAACAAATCTCCAGAGTAAGAGAGACTCATGCAAAGGGAACACTGTCCAAACAGCATGAATGCCCACAATCTGGTGTATGTAGTACCAGGTTAGCACATATTTTAAGTGCACATGTGATTAGCAGACTTGTCAAGTTTTGGTCACCTGTGCTTTTAATTGTTAAGCAGTTTACAGTGGTACCTCAGGTTAAGAACTTAATTCGTTCCGGAGGTCCGTTCTTAATCTGAAACTGTTCTTAACCTGAGGTATCACTTTAGCTAATGGGGCTTCCTTCTGCTGCCAGAGCACAATTTCTGTTCTCATCCTGAAGCAATTTCTTAACCCGAGGTCCTATTTCTGGGTTAGTGGAGTCTATAACCTGAAGCGTCTGTAACCTGAAGCGTCTGTAACCCAAGGTACTACTGTATTAAATTAATAGTTGCACAACAAACAGATACTGAGCAGTGGAAGGTTTTCCCATCACTCCCCCATTTCCATGCCAGAGAAAGTTTCACTTGATGAATTTCTGCTTGTCTCACAGCAGTTAAATGGCACCGGATAACTGCCAGAAGTTAGCAACTCTAGTAATTGAAGCCTTAGAGCAATTAGTAAATAAAGAGGGGGCTTATTGTAACCTGTCACTAGGTCAAATCTAGGAACAGTCTCCTGTATGAACTGCATTCTCTCTTTAGCATCGATTTGCTTGTTGGGTTTGTGTGTGTTGCTGTTAGAATCTTTAAATTTTTATGCTAAACATAACCAAAGATTTTGCCTGTCTCTTTTGCAAGTAAGTGTTCTGCTGTGGTTCTATGTGTTTATTAATATGGGTCTGAGCTTATCTGCTCAGGAATTGCCCACTGGAAAATGAAGAGGCTGTCTGATGCAGCTACGACGCATTGAGGAGTCCCATATGCAAGAGAGTGAACAAAAGTATAGGTTGCATTCACACAAAACCTGATGTCGTCATTTCAGGGTTGGATTTGCAGCCACTCTGTGACAGAAACCCTGGGACAACCATGGGATTCTTCCCTAGATTCTGGGCTTGTTTTGTGCTAAGGTGGTCAAAAAGTTCTAAGTTCTGTTGGAGTGAAGGCTGAACTACTTGCTACCAAAATGGCAGCAGCCCCATGTCCAGTTCCCTCCTGCTGTAATATGTAGTCAACTTCCCCTGTGTCCTTCTGATGCCATCACCTCACCTCCCCATCCTCCACCAGCAGCCATTTATGTGGAAATATGGGCAAGAAAACGCACTATGTGAGGATGTCAGGATACATATGTTATACTACACAGAGGGAGAGAATTTGTTGTGGGACTGCTGGTTTTGGTAGCAGCCTTGTATTTCTTGTAACACAAAATGCTACGCAGATACTTTGAAGGGTTACGTGATGCTTCTAATAAGCTGGGAGAGAAATATACCAAAGCACAGAAGTGTCTGTGAGACTACAGTTTGCCTTTTACAGCCCATCTTGCTTTCTGTAGTTTTAAAGACCCTCTTGCCATAACAGGTTTTTTAAAGCCTTAGTTTGCTTTTGCAAGAGTTCAGAGGTTTCGGCCAAGTACACGAGACTGAAACTCATCCTTCCTCTATTACTTAGGCTGCGAATTATTATTATGAATTTACCACTTTTTGAAAAAGAAAAAAAAATTGATTGTGTTCCTAAATCTATCAGGGAAGGAGAATGTTCCATATCAAAAAATGTCCTCATCTGTGGTCTCTTGGGCAGAATATTATAGCAGGAAGGCAAAGAACATTCTGCATTTGGGGATTAGCTAGGAAAATAAGTAAGTCCTTCCTTTTGCATTAGATACATGCCTGGAATTATATATGACTGTTGTGTCCTGGGTGTTGTGCTGTGCTGAGTGAGACCAGGATATCTTCCATGTCTAATGGAGCTGACCTTTTGCCAGTTTAGAACGCAACAGCGTTCACATTAGGCTATCCTGAGCATCCTAAAAGGGGCATACAGCTTCAGTTTGAACCTTAAGGTCCGCAGTTGGCGGGGCTAGTGAATGTGCCAGTGCACGAGTCCCAAACGGTGTCCCCCATGCCAGCACTCTGCCCCCCATTTTGCCTTGGTTACACAACGTTATCATCCCATCACACTGTGAAATATACATGAAGTTGGCTGGATGCAGATGAAATTGCACCATTTACAGCATTAATATTTCATGCCATCTCAGCTCCTGCTTCCCGGCTGAGAAAGCCAAGCACTAGACCCCTCAAACACTCACACGCACAGTGGCTAGTTCCCTAGTGCCAACTTGGTATAGTAATTGTGTCTGCTCTCACGTCTGCATGTGTGCATGCCCAGGCAAAGTAACCAAGTTGAATGTGTGCATGACCAAAGATGGAAAGCCCTTTCTTGTAGTATTAAGCATCCTTTCATGCCCTCATTCCTCTCTGCCATCATGGTTTTTGGATATTATGAGGCATAAGCTGGCATAGCCAAGGGGCCAGGTATCCTAGGCCTTGTTCTCTGGGCTGCAGCTTAAGCTGCTCTTTTTGCTCCTGGCACTGCTTAGGGCATCATCTTTGTGTGGTGTAGTGGTTAAGAGCGGTGGACTCTTAATCTGGTGAACTGGGTTCGCGTCTCCGCTCCTCCACATGCAGCTGCTGGGTGACCTTGGGCCAGTCACACTTCTGTGAAGTCTCTCAGCCCCACTCACCTCACAGAGTGTTTGTTGTGGGGGAGGAAGGGAAAGGAGAATGTTAGCCGCTTTGAGACTCCTGAAGGGGAGTGAAAGGCGGGATATCAAATCCAAACTCTTCTTCTTCTTCTTCTTCTTCTTCTTCTTCTTCTTCTTCTTCTTCTTCTTCTTCTTTGTGCCGTTGAAGTCACTGATTCCCAGGTTCTCGGGTCTGGGGAGGTGAAGAAGAAAGTGAAATAGAAATTTCCTTTTCAACATATGGGAAGGCGGCAAAACAGGGAGTCTGTTGACTTTGTGAGGTCCGGAAAGCTAAGTAGAATTACATGTGGATGGGGAGAGGGTAGAGTGGGGTGCTAGGGGAATGGTGGGGTCTGTGTAGGGGAGGGCAAAGTGCTGCACAATACTGTGAGATTGTATAGAGATATTTTGGATAGTAGAGTTTTGCTTTATTCTCATTTCAGATCCCTCCCCCTGCTCTACCCATGCCAACTCTGGGATCCATGCCCAGGGTGGGGGTTTTAGTCACAGCCACTATGTCTCCCTTGTTGAGCCAGTCTATGGATCTGTCCCCTGTCCTGCAACTGCATCCCTCCTGGTATGCTAGGGCAGTCCACAAATTCTCCCAGAGGAACAGGGGGCAGGGGGGGAGGTGAAGGAGGAGTGGAATTTCCTCAGTGCCCTCCTGCCATGGTTGTGTTGCAATTTGCTGCTGGCTGTGGCCATCAACCGCAGGAGATCAAGCGCAAACTGCGGGATGAAGGCAACCATGACTAACTTGCCACCATCACCTGTACCTGCCCTGCTATTCACACCTGACTCTGTGCGCACTGGCAACACTTGTATAACTTCCCGGGCCAATAAATGAAAATGTTATGCTGTATGTCATGAATTGATCCCCTAGTGGTACAGATAACAGGTCCCTAGACCCTGCCTGCCTCGTCTCACAGCCATTCCTCTAGGGGGTCATATTGAGAAGTCATGCTGCGCTCAAGCAGAGATGTTGGCAGAGAGATCAGCCTCTTTGTGGCAGCAGGGATGGCTACATCCTCCCATGAAACAAATAGCTGGGGGTGGGGGTACTCTGGCTGCCCACGACCAGTGCGTATTTCACAGTGACAATGAGCCCACCGTGGTATTTCAACACCTTGCCTTTTACCTGTGGCCCTGCAAAAGAAGGACGAGTTGAACAGCATAAGAGGGAACATGGTTGCTTTCATCATTCTCCCTGGGGACGTGGCAACTATCCACCATAGGCTCTTTCTGGGAAGCCCATTTTTGCAACCAGCTTCCCCCGCCCCAACCCCATTGGACACCCCTCCCCTTTCCCCTGTCAATGTGACTAGTGCTTGTTCCCACCGGCCAGGCTGCCTACTTTGTATGGATGGTGCAGTGTTTAGGGTAATGAAATATTCACAGGTCAGTGCTTTGCTGAATGATGGCAGGAGCCGTCAGTTCCTTCTCAGGGAGGCAGTTGCTTCCCCGGCGCAACCTCAGCTTCCTGGCGACAGGCATTAGTGTGAAAAGGAGGCCAAACTGGAGGAGAAGGCAGCATACAAGACACCCAGAGCCGAGTCCCACTTGCATCATGGCTGGTCCCCAATGCCAGGTGCAGTGAGCGGGTGGAGGAATTAATTTGCAAATGAGCGGCAGGGAAGGGTGCTCTTGGAAGAGGTAGTAACCCAGGGGGGCGCGTTATATAAAGTTGCATTTTTAAGAAATAGGTCACGATAATAAGTTACCTAAATGTATCCGTGTGTTCCTGTTTACGATTGCAGCATCCAGGGTTCTTATACCTGAAATGTGGGGCATTTCTAGTTAGAACTTTTACCCCCTAGAGCTCCCCAGAAGTCCGTGGGAAATGGGTAGCCTTTTATCATAGGCCTTCCACTGTCTGAATGATGTGCTGAGATGAGCACAAGTGAAGTAGCTGGGGGGGGGGGAGAGAGATTTGGAGGGGGATGGGTCTCTTGGACCAAGCTCTTCTGCTTAATAGCTTTTGTGCTGGGAACATAACACTCTGAGCATAGTTTTATCTGGCAGCCAGCTTTTCTCTGGCACAGTCCCAGGAAACACAGACAGAGACTTACAATGCATGCTTGAAACCCCTGATACCACCATGGTATTATGGACAGGCACAGGCTTTCAGGACCTCTACCACCCTCACCTCCTTCCACCCCCACCCCCAAGCTAGCAAGAAGTCCTATAATGCACAGGGCAGCTTCCTTTGCAGTGCCTGCCCTTCGCCATCTTGTTACGGACATCCAGATCACTACAAGATATGTGTGCTATTGTCTCTTTGCTTGTGTGTGCCAATACATTAAATATTGGCATCTGTGCAGTATGTTATTGTTGAGTAAGCAGTTGGTGGTGTTGGCACTTGTGTTGCTCCTGGAGAATTAGCTGAATTTGTCGTGGTGACATCCATGGAGTGCAGGACAGAAGATTGAGGCAGTGCTCTTCTGATTTGCAGAATGTGAGGTGCCCCCAATGTGGGCCTGTTTTAATTCAGGTGAGCAAACCCATGCAGTTCTTCATGATCCCAGCATCTTATTTATACTGAGTTGCCTCTTAGCATGCTACAAATTCATAGCCTGGGCAGATGCTGGACTGCGGTTCTAGCATTAAGCACTTAGCACCTGGGGGGACGACTAGTTTAGATGAGACAGTAGCCATATGAGATACTGCACAGGTAAGTTCTTCTTGCCTGCTTGGAGTCCTTTATACTTGGACCTGGCTTTGCATTTAGGGACCTGGCTTTGCATTGAGTCATGCATCAGGAAGGCATGACTTTCCAGTTATGCTTGAGTGGCCCCTAAAACTGACTCAGCACGTGTGACTTCCCTGTTCTCCAGGCTGGGGCTTGTGCGCCCAACTCTGGGCAGTACATGTATGCTGAGCTGAGTGGATGTAACACATCTTAAAGTTTATCACTGCTGCAATTGTAGTTGTTGTCGTAGTGTGTCAATGCATAGAGCTTTACAAAGTGATTTGAGAAAAGGGCAGCCGAAAGGAGACTGCAACCGGACATTCAGCATAGAAGGAGGCCACAAATGAAGGAAAAGAAGATGGAGACTAGGGGAATGAAATGCATCCCGTTCAGTTACATATTCTTAGACTATTTTCAGTAGGGGGTGAGGTTGCAGGATGCCTGAAAATTTCAATCCTGGGTCGGGGAATTAGATTGGTACAGCAAGTGGGTTTTAGAGGTAGAGTAAGTTCTTTGTCACCTTTTAGCTGACAATACGTTTTGCAGATTTTTTTACCTCATTCTAACAATAACAACTCTGGTAAGGTTGGACTAAGAGATTACTCTAGCCAAAGTTGTGTGAGCTATAGCCCACAGACTCCTCTGGCATTTGAGCATCTCCCAGTCTTCTTCCTCCTCCTCCTCCCAACTTTCTCCTGGTCCTCATTTCAGTGGGTGAAGAAGTTGAACTGTCTCCTCATTAGCCTTCCTGCTATCATCTTACAATCCTAGCCTGGCAAGTCACAAAGGCGTGGTGTGTGCATCAGACCAGCTGGGTCTCACTTGGGGAACAAACTTCTGCTTTGTTGTCCTGACAGCGGAGTGTAAGTGGTGGAGATTGTGGTAGCTGCCACTGCTGCAGATTTCGTCACTTGTGTCTTGGGCCATTTGAGTGCTAATCATCCAGGTTGGAAGCCACCCTGGGTCAGCTGGTAGGTGGCACCAAGAGTTGGTCTCACCCCCCCCCATACAGTTTACATACCATGGGTGACTACCAAGTCAAAAGGTTTGCCCATAAGTGTTGTGGGCCAACCGTAGTGCTTCCTTACAGGCTGAGGAAGAGCAAAGTAAGGGCTCCCAAACAGGAAATGATGTCACATTTTCTTCCTGTGGAAGTAGAGAAGGAGACAGCACAGTGGAAGATTCCCTTTGCCCTCTGATATTGCAACTACTTAGGGTTTAGGAAGATGGTGACTCAAGTCTCAGCACTCGCAAGATACAGTTGCCCATGTAGATCTGGACACTATCTCGGTATCTGTTCTGTGAAGGTTTGACTTCACTGAGATTTAAGGTCATTGCCTTTCCCCAAAAATAAAAAATAAAAGGGGGAGAAATGTTAAAAATGGAGTCATCAGGCGTGAGGCGACAGGCGCCATCAGCAAAGTGCGGTGTCGGCAGGAACTGGCCCCACTCACTAAATGACTCGAAAGGGAATGGCCCCATGTTTGTGCTGAGGCGGCAGAGAACGGCAGGGAGAGAGCAAGCCAAGCAAGCCCAAAAACTCCATTAATTAAAGAAACTCGTTAATGAGGGACTTTTAATCAGTGCAAGATTAGATCCAACTCTGAGCCTTGCCAATGAGGCAGGCAAGGCAGCGTGGGCCAGGCTCTGCAGAAGCATCCAGAGCAGAATGGCAAGCTCTAGGTGCCTCAGGAACCAGAGAACAGACAGATGTTGGAGCGAGCAGCAGGCTGGGCTTCAGGGAGATTCCCTCGAGGGGCAGGATCAAGTGGCCTTCTCAGCTCAGAGGTTCGTCCTTGTTTCTTAAGGCATGCATCCAAATGGAAAGTGAAATTCGCCACGGCAAGTGGTCTGTGTCTGCTTGCAATTGTATGTATTCCATATGGTGCTGGATATTTTCCGCATCTCATTTGCCCCTGATTCACCTGCAGAAGAATGTTTATTTTGTACACTGCAGAAGTCTTGCTGGAGAAAGCAGAAATGAGGGAGGGGCTGGGAGGAGGAGCACATGAGCCAGGTCCCCTAAATTCCTAGCCTAGGTCACATCCATGCCACACCTGCACTGCAGGTAGCTTTCCCACAAAGAATCCTGGGAACTGTAGTTTGCTAAAGGTGCTGGGAATTGTGTTGCAGGGGGTTGAGCTAGATGACCCTCCAGGTCCCTTCCAACTCTACATTTCTATGATACTATGATTCTGTGAATTGCAGCTCTGTTAGGTGGTCATGGGGACACGGGTGGCGCTGTGGTAAAACCTCAGCGCCTAGGGCTTGCCGATCGCATGGTCGGCGGTTCGAATCCCCGCGGCGGAGTGAGCTCCCGTCGTTCGGTCCTAGCTCCTGTCCACCTAGCAGTTCAAAAGCACCCTTAAGTGCAAGTAGATAAATAGGTACTGCTTTATAGCGGGAAGGTAAACGACATTTCCGTGTGCTGCGCTGGTGCTGGCTCGCCAGAGCAGCTTCGTCACGCTGGCCACGTGACCCGGAAGTGTCTCCGGACAGCGCTGGCCCCCGGCCTCTTAAGTGAGATGGGCGCACAACCCTAGAGTCGGACACGACTGGCCTGTACGGGCAGGGGTACCTTTACCTTTACCTAGGTGGTCTTAAATGTGTGTTAAATGTACAGGGTGGCTGTGACCCGAACACCTGGTTATATCTGTGTTGATATTGTCAGCTGCTTTGCACCCCTCCTATCGTGCTGTCATGCCGACCTGCTGTTGAGCTTCATGGTCCTGCATTTGGGGTCACAGAGGCAGCAGCTGCTTTTGGTTTGGTTAGGCCAGATGCAGTATGAAAAATGAGGTCCAGGAGACTGAAAGAGCCCGTCTAAAAGGTCTGGCCTACATGTGCCGCAGAATGAGGCGGTCGAAGCCTAAGGTGGTCGAACACCCTGTGCTAATTCAAGCTTCAAGTATGAAACTCCTGTGGGTGGGTGTTTTTTTAATGTTCTCCTGAAGGAACCCAAACATCACCTCTTTATCCTTGCATTTGTAGACCATACGCAGAATGAGGTGGTGGAATTCTTGAATGTATCTCTTTCTCACTTCAGGTTGCGGGGGTGGGGTAAAATTTTGGCTGTACCTTGTAAAGCACATCACTACCTGGTAAAATGCATCAATTCCTAACTTGGAGAAAGCAGGAAAAAATTAAGGTCTTGGTGAATAAAGCTGTAAACAACTTAGGACCAGCCTACTTGAAGAACTGCCTTTCTCCATAGATTCCTGCCTGCTCTTTGATAGTGTTGTTAACTGTTCCTTATGGTGTCTGCCTGGCAGCCACAAGCAATGGGCCATTTAGCCTAGCCACATCAATACTGTGGAATTTGTTGTCTTTGTATATTAGGCAGGCATCCTCTATGTCTGGTATTAGACACCAGCCAGAAACATTTTTATTTATGCCATCTTCCCCTACCATACTATCCAGTTTTATGTTCCTCTGATCTTTGTGTTGCTATGTCTTTCCTTTTTATTTGACGTTGCTTTTACATACAGTGGGTTGTACCCAACCAAGTTGTCCTGTTAGTGCAAGGGCTTCTACCTGCACAGTGAGACTTCCTCTTCCTCTCCTCTACCTGCGCACACACACAGACCTCAGATCTGTTAGGGAAAGAGTTCCACCTCTCCAGAGCCGATTTGGGGGTGGGGGGGCAAGGGAGTGTGTGGGAAGAGGAAGCCCCACTGTGCAGGCAGAAGCCCTTGAACTAACTGGACAACTTTATTAGAGGCAACCTACCGCTTTGAGATTATTTTTCTCTCTTCCTCCCACTTTTGATTTAGTGGCTCAGAAATGTATGTATACATAAATAAGTTTCTGCCTATCTATGGACCTTGCTCTGGAGACTGGAAGCATGGTGTAGTTGAAGGTCCCGTCACTGATCTAAGTTGCCCCTAATAAATATTTTTCTCTTGAGATTCAGTGAGTAAGACTTGACACAGTCTGAGAAGCATTCTTGCCTTTTATCACACTGGCCGTAGACTGAAGCACTGTGTTGCAAAAGTTACTATGCCCTTCTACTCCCCGCCTCCTGCCCCCAGCACACCCATTTTCATTACAGCATAAACCAGGGGTCGGCAAGGTTTACCTCGCCTGGGCCAGTTCACTCCAGTAGAGATCCCTCCATGGGCTGGATTTCTGGCGTCTGCACAGACACGATTTCCGGCATCTGCACCGCGAAAGCAAGTTCCCGCACGATGCTGCGCTGCTTTAGCGCAGCGTGCGGGGACTCGCTGAGCGGGTGGCTCGGTTCAGGGGTGGCTTGTGGGGTGGTTAAACAACCCCCGTAGGCTGCTTGTGGCCCATGAGCCTTAGGTTGCCTACCCCTGGCATAAACCATGGGAGAGCAGTGGGAGGAAATAGGTTGAAAGGAGAATGGGTGGGCTGAGACTGTTGGCTGAAGCAATAGTTTGTGCAAAGCAGAGGATGGGAAGCATCATGTGCATCCTGGGAGGGTGATGGGATGGGATCCGATATGTGAAAAGGATTTCCTACTTGAGCGGATCCCAGCAGGCTCTCATCCCTAATTGGAGTGTGTGTGAGGGAGGAAATGAGGAACAAAGCAAGAAAATTCTTTAGGGAGTTGTTTAACTCATTCCTGGCACCATGCACATTCTCTCTTGCAGATGCACCAGCACATACACGTGCACACACATCATGATAATGTCCTTATGTCTCTACTACCAAGAGATTTGTCACTTGGAGCTATAGATCTGGGCAGATGTGTCACAGAGAGACACTCTGGAGATCAGGTGAACCTAATGGGCCCTGAAAGAAATCATCTTCAAGATGATGAGTGCTGAGACAGGTCAAATTAATAATGGAGATTATCAGGGATGTTGCAGGGAAGAGAGATTAGAATCTGCAACATCAGGAGACGGCAAGTGTGGCTCTTGTTTTGTATTCTCTGTACATTTCCCTGTCCCCTCTGGCATCCCTCCCACCAACCATCCGCTCTCCCACCCCCTGCTGCCCCATCTGCTTTACATCTAGAAAGACTCCCACACACTCCACAGGTAGGCTGGCAATGGCAAGCCATCGCTGGAAGATGTGGTGCGGGTGGGTACAGTGAGAGGCAGAGAAGTGCACACAGTGGGGTAGATGCTGCCCTGGTTTCTCCATTCCTGCTGGAATTTCTCCTCCCCACCCCATCCTTACTATCTGGGAACCTCAGCTTGTAACTGGGGCAAAGCGAGCCCTTCTCTTGGTGACGCAGCATTGAAAAAGTGAATGTCTCAGCAGAAGCCATTGATTATGATTGTCAGATGTCTATTATTTTAAGAGACATCTCCTGTTTTACACAATTGCTTCTAATTCCAGGCTATCACCACACTGCAGCCTGTACTGTCTATGCTAATTTCAGTACATTATAGTGCTCAGCAGGGCTTGTGTGTGTGTGTGTGTGTGTGTATGTGTGTGTGTGATATTTATATTAAAAGTTGATCTGATAGCCCCTTTATCAGTTCATATGGCAGAAGCACTTTTTTCTGTGGAGTGGCGAGAGGAAGCACCTCATGAACACAGGCATCTGCTGAAGAGCACAAGCTAGAAACTGCGGCAGGAAAGCAGTGGCGGTTCAGAATGCAATTCAGTTCGTGTTTTATTCTAAGAAACTTGGTTTTGCACAGTAACAATATTCAAGCGTTACCAAAATCTATGGGAAGTGCAGATCACTAGCTTGGCTGGCAAGAGGTGGGAGATAGTTGTAGCTATCCTGCTTCATTTGAGGAGGGAGTACTCAGATTCCATTGTTGAGGTACCCATTCCTGTTCTCTTGTTGAGCACAGTCCATTGTTGCGTCTGCATGCGAGGTGGCATGTGCACACTGCACAAAACACTGGCTTTCTTCTCTTTCATAACTCAGCACATTTTTCTTCTCATTTATTTCGGTTAATTTTGGATTATTTTTTAATGTGGCCATGCTTTCCCACGTTTGGGACGCTGAACTCTTGCAGTGCATTCCTCTCCACATCTGCTCAGAAGCAAGTCCCATTCAATTTAGTGGGACTTACTCCCAGGTAAGTGTCTGTAGCGTTGCAGCCTCCTGTCTCTTATTGCATGTCACACTGCTTCTTTGAGGGCTTAGAAAGTTTTGTACCTCTCACTTTTAACCTCCACTTCATAGTAAATGAGAGGTGTAGAATGTGACAGTATAATTTTGGGCTGTACAGCTTGGGTCCCCATGTAAAAAAATAATGCTGCCTGTAGTAATTTAGCATATCAGATGTAGATATAGATAGAATCTAGCCTTTCTGTTGTTCTAGTTTACAGATGTTCTAGTATCATATCAGAATGAAGCTTTATATATGGAGAGCATTCAGAAATAAGAACCTCATCCTACCTGCAGCATGAAGTGATATTGTCAAGAACTTGAGTTTAATATATTATTTAACATTTGGCAAAGGTTATCTTAATGTTGCAACCTGTACTGTTGTCTGGCAGAATACTAGTCATGTAATTCTTGGGAAGACTGGATGATCTGTGATTGTTCAGCTTCCTTCAAAGCTTGATTTCTGTTTCGTATTGTAAGTGCTAGTTCTAGTGATCTGAGCATCATTTCACCAGGTTAATAAGGAAATGTAGGCATGATTTGTGTTTAAATTAAGGCTTATGTCTCCCCTCTCCCCATGTCCCTCCAGTAATATATAGCTGTGGGAAATATGATATTATATAATTGCCTTAATGTTCACCTTCCTTTTGTTTCACTTGGCTTTAACCTGCAGGAGGAGGAGAAATACTAATTTTCTTACTTTGTACCATGTATTCTTCATTTAGGGAAACGTATTGGGAGTTGTGGGTTGACAGCACCGAAACAATACCTTGCAACATGTTATTTGGGCCTAAGTTTCTATTTATGTATAAGAACTGTGGGCTGCCCTACTAATGATAAAACTAGAAACTGACTCTGTTCCCCATTACATGATTAAGTTGCATGTTGATGTTGAAGTTCCAGGTACCTGGAGAAATTGTTGCCCAGCCTGTAAATACAGCAATGTCCTAGCCTGGTGCATTTTGTTGTTTTTAAACATGATCTTAATTTAAAGTATCTCTCAGCATTTCATACCACAAATTAATAAGCAGAAAGATGGTGGAAAAATGTGTTAGTGGCAGCTTTCTTGTGATAACTGATTTAGTTGGTGGTTTCTTCATTTTATAAAACCTGCATGGAGCTTTCTGCTATATGAAGTGAGAAACTTCATGATGAGTCCCAGGTAAATAAATTTAAGGTGTATTAAAATATTATTTCATTGCAATATTGTTTTATTTTGTTTTTGGACTTCAGGCTGCTTCACATTACTTCTCATTCTGCCATTTATTTGGCGACCCAAGTTTTGAAAACTTCTGTAGGTTTTAAGATGGAATGTATTATTGAGACACATTATCAAGAATTGTAAATCATGCATTTATCTCTTGAATCCTGTTTCATGGCAATTTCAGACTCAACCCTGGGTGTCTCTCGCCTGTCATTTTTAAAATCAGTAGAGCTGGCAAATACTTCACCCTTTTTTGGTATGTATGAGCTTAGTGATGAGAGCCTGTATTGTGAAGATGTGGCAAGGAGGAAATCAGTTTTGTGCTCATAGCTTATTTCATGTTTTTTAAGGTCAGGAATGGGTAACATAGCAGCCCATGGAGCTGTATTTTTATTGCCTCCTGCATGGACCTTCATTGTGATTTGTGAAGTCCTCTCAGGCCTGCACTGTGTTCTTCCCAGCTCACAGTAATCAGCATATTGGTGCTACAAACCATTTTACTCTCGCCCATTTCACATGAAGCATGATGCAACAGAATTTTGGTATCTCTGCAATACATTAAGTAGGTGAAGAAAGTCTTCAAATGTTGGAAATCCACAGTGGACATACCTAATTTGACTCCTTTGGCCCAGCTAAGTGAGAGTTAGTAGGGAAGTGAGCTGATGGGCTGAAGAAGCTGCCAACTTTTACATTAGATATTGCATTATCCTTTTGTTGAGGATGTTGCTGAACAATGGCTTGCTGATGATGCAGCTATGGAAAATTGCAGAGCACCTGCTGTTCCTCACAAGTGACCCAACATTCAGTTTTTTTGTTGTTTATTTCTACATGTGAGTCAGAACTTACACTCCTTTTTCCTGGAATGTAACGTGTCTCTAGCTAGGGGCAGTTGTGAAGGTCTGCCTATAATTGGCAATCTTATTGAAACTGTTGACTGTGTTTCATGTACCACTAAAGGCAGAGGAACCCATAATCTGTGGCCTTTGTTTCCTGCAGAGGGAAGAATACCATGGGTCACCAAATACCTTCATTCCAGTGGTGACAAATGAGGGCATTATGTAAGACCACTATTTTTAACGTACTGTTATATGACCCCAAATCCTGCTCACCATGGAGTAATATCTTTAAAATGACCAAGAAAATATTCTAAGCAAACACCAAATGTATACATGCAACTTCTTCCAGAAAAATGTTTAGCTTCTCTGTGAGAAAACAAGCACATTTTACTAATTTCTAACCATGTTAAATACAAGCAGTTTACTTATACATACATACAGGCCCACGTAATTTATTGTAGTCTCTTTACACCCACGCTCAACCCAGTAGGCATTACCCAAGAGGCTGCCTGGGGTGGCAAAATACTAAGAATGCCGGAGGAGTCTGAAAATCACAAAGCAAGAAAATGATCTGTGGTCTAAACCACTAAGCATCTTCAGTTTGCCGATCAGGTCGGCGATTTGAATCCACTCTATAGGGTGAGCTCCCATTGCCCTGTCCCAGCTTCTGCCAACCTAGCAGTTTAAAAGCATATCAGTGCAAGTAGATAAATAGGTACTGCTGCGGCAGGAAGGTAAACGGCATTTTCATGCCCTCTGGTTTCCGTCACAGTGTTCCATTGCACCGGAAGCAGTTTAGTCATGCTGGCCACATGACCTGGAAAGCTGTCTGTGGATAAATGCCAGCTCCCTTGGCCTGGAACGAGATGAGCGCCGCCACCACCCCATAGTCACCTTTGACTGGGCTTAACTGTCCAGGGGTCCTTTACTTTTAACTTTTACCTTTATTTGGGACAACAACAAAAATGATATATGAGGTGTTATGACCAGAACATCCAGTAGTGGCTTTGGTTCCTGATTCAGAGGGAGAGGAGTTAATGGAATTGATTAAACCAGAACCATAGCCTTAATTGACTCTGGTTCTGTGCCCTGACACAAAACTGAGGTTGAGTCCAACCACCAGAGTCCCTCTAAATATAAGACCTCACAGTGCTATTTTTCTAGGAAAAAGGGTGCTGGAACTCAACATGAATGCTTCCCTTGTTCTCTTATAATGGCAATGATGCCCACCTGAGAGGTGTGTAGACTGAGTTCCAGCTGAAAAAAAAGCCCTGGGACCACAGAACCAGGAACCCTTCAGTAACTGCAGCCTCTGTGCTGGAGCTCACAAAGGGACCAGCATCTTCACACACACACCCCCAAAGACCTCAGATGCCACCGAGTCTGTGCACAGTTTCAGGCAACAGGTCCAATGAGAGTTAACAGGGACTGAGTGGCAGGCTTAAGTACTGAGGGCTGCTGCTTCTAAGGATCTCCATTCTCCAGTAGAACCTGGAAGGGCAATGCAGGCTGAAGGACTATGTAAGAGCTTGGTTAGCCCAAGTGACACTGACACAAAACCCCACACATATACTAAGTAGAAGAATTGCAGACTTCTGGCTGTCAACATATTGTACTGGAGACCCAGCTGTCCCAATGTTTTCAGTAACTGCTCTGTGGGTCTCATGATCTTGTTGGTGTTGTTCTTCCCAGGTCCTTTGTGTATTAAATTCTGGAGTTTGTTCCCAAAACATGTAGTGATGACCACTAACTTGAATGGCTTAGGGGGGAAAGAGACATGTTTATGAAGGGCAAGGCTATAAATGGCTACTAGCCATGATGGGGACGTTCTACCTCCACTCTCAGAGTGTGCATTTGAATACCAGTTGCTGGAAACCACAGCAGCAGAGAGTGTTGCTGTACTCAGGTCCCAGTTGTGTGTTACTAATCAGCATCTGGTTGGCCACTGTGATGCTGGACTGGACAGACCTTTGCCCTGAACCATCTGGGATCTTCTTATCTCCCTGTGGAAGTGGTTAGATAAAAACCTAATATATACAAGATTTTGAAAATCTTCATAGGGGAATCTAGATATCTCAGCATTCTTTTACTTTTTTAAAGCACTGCTTTGTAACCCAATGACTGCAGTTAAAAAAACAATGTGACATCTACTGTGTTTTTGCTGGGTAGGAATCGTTTTTGCTGATGGCATAGGATGAGACTAAGTCTGGATAAGGATTCCAGCAATCTAGGAGAGGTAGATGGCAGAGGTGCCCACCTACTGCCTCTGGGAAACAAAGCACTTGGTGCAGTCATAGGACTCCATTTCCCACAGTCGCAATGGCAGTGCCACTGACACACCTGAAATTGGATTGTAGCACAAACATGACCATAGCTTCATAACCATCACTATCACTCAGTACTTTTCCAGCTGAGCTTTTTTAAAAAGAAAAGAAACATCTTAAGTATTCCTTCTGCTTATGCATCTATGCAAAGTGTATTGCATGCACAAATCAAGCATGCTATGTAAATTAGCCCAAGATGCATAACTTCTGTTGCCAAATTAGGGCAAGCGAGTGCATGCAAAACTTAACGTCCTCAACTAGAGGGTGCCACATTTGGCAGGGTAGGTTTCTTAAGCATAATTTAGTATCCTGTCTTCAGCCGGAGTCCATGGTCAGGTGGGGTGAGATGTGTTAGAAATGCTAAGAATCAGAACCATGGAGAGCTTCCAGTAGAGTTTCCAAATGAGGATGAATCTTGGACTCATTGTGTTGCTCCAGCACTGGCCAGTAACTGAGGGTAAGGCCTGTGTGAAGCCCTGCCTCCTTGGATGGAATCTGCTTGGAGTTAAAGAGATTGTGTCCTGTCATACAGCTGTGCACTGTAGTGGTTGAAGAATCTCTTCTGGTCCCAGAAGTAGAAAAGAAGAGTCATTGTGAACTGCTGGTAGTGTGGGAAGTCATCTGAAGAAGGGGCAGAGCTGCCTTCTTTGGAACCATGGGATGGAGGCCTATCTGTTAGGGTTCCTCCTCTGCAGAAGCTTCTGTTGGAAACTGCCTCATGGAGCGCTTTAGGGGCCTAATCATCCAGGTCAGAGTTCTCATTTGACTCTGAGGTGGGTCAGAATCCCAGACCATGACAAGGACTTCCACGCACATACACACATTGAAGAACATTTCTATAGCCTATTTTTGCCCCAACAGAGACTTCTAGCTCAGGATCCTGAGACCTGGGTCTGATCACTCTACTTTCTGTAACAGCTTGAGCCTGATTGCCTGTTTCCTCTCCAGTAAACAACGTGTTTGGCATGATATGTCCTAAGATGCTGTAGTACCAGTAAAGCAGATGCATGTCTCCCTTTCTCCCCATTCCCCCAGGATGATTGAGTGCTGACTTGGTGCAGGAAGAAGCAGAGTAACCCTTGAGTAATTTGCTGATTCAAAAATGGTTGTTCCCTGTGTGCTTTTTGCGCCAGCCACCATGTCCCAGGTGAAGAGGGCCTTTCAGTATCCTTTGGTGTGGTTAGGAACAGGGCAGCCTTGAGACAGGGCATGGGGTGGGAAGGTTTCTCTGTTCAAGCAAGGAAAGCTTGCCTGTCCAAGCCTGTCCCACTGTGATCTTGCCTTGTCATAAATTAACCACACACACAATTAAAGAGCCTGTCTCGGCTCCAGGAGCTGCAGATGTATTTCATCCCGGGAGAGAGAAACGGAGAGAGAGAGAGAGAGGCACTGCTGTGTGAGGGCTATAAAGCATCTGAGAGCAGAACTTGGGCTTCTAGCAGAGGGGCTTGTGGCTGTTTGTCAGCACAAGGCAGGGGACGTGGTGTCGGATGGGAGGCGGGGGAGAAGAGAGCAGTGAGGTGTGAAACAGTGTGTTTTTGAGCAAGGGAGAGAAGAGGGAGAGAACTCTGTGCACGATTGTGTCTAGGAGGAGTGTTCGTTTGTGTGTATAGTAGCATTAGTAGCTGCTGAACATGGCAATTGTGTAGACCACTTCATTGTGTGGGTTGCTCCCTTAGCATGGACAATGTAATCACACCATTCTCCAGACATTTTTTAGGATCACCTAATGGCTGGTGTGGCATGGAAGCTGACCTTCCACGCAGTGTGAGAGATCCAGTAGCAAGCTGGTGGACACTTTGTGGCTGCCATGTGGCACAGCTACAAGCCAGAAGGTGTTTCATGCTGCTTCCACATGAATAGCAGCTGTGGGCAGCTGGATCTGTCTGGCGGGCCATGTTTGATAGATGGGCAGAGCCGCCCACCTGTCAGTCACCAGATGTCACAATGAAATCAAATTATGCAGACAAAGGAGCAGACTGCAAAGTGTTGATGATCAGCTCATCATTGGGTGTTGCAAAATGGTGTGCACAGTGCTTTGCAGGTGCTGCCCATCCCCTGACAGGCAATGCCTGCAAACTGTCTTTGGGCTCAGCTGCATCTTTACCTGCCCACAACCACCACCCCAGTGCCATATGTTGTCAGGCAGATGGGAGAGGCTTGGTTGATTTGGCCTTGTGAGCCAAATAGGGAGGCCTGCCATGTTAACCAGGTCCAGGAGGAGCCAGAGGATCCTGACAAGAGCGAGCAGCAGTAAATTACGCCAAGTGAGTTAACACTTTATTAGCAAAACAAGATCTACACAGGAGTGTCAGGCCTAATGAGCACAGCAACTCATCTCCATCAGGTCTTGCTTCCTTGAAGCAGTTGCCAAGACTAAAGGTTCCCGCCTCCCCACAGTCACCCAAGTCCCCTCCTCTCCAGGGTTTCTTCCAAGCAATCAGAGACTATGCCTATGTGCTTGCCTTTGAACCTCCTGTTTCATGCCTCTCCTGGTTCTGGGAGGCTAAGGAGGAGGGTATGTTGTCATAGCAGGAGACACCCATGCCTCTTCACATGCCTAACCCATCTCTGCCTCCCTCCGCCTCTTCAGCTTCTGATTCTGGGCTTCTCTCTGCCACAGACTCTTCCCGCTCACTAAGCACTGTTACCTCTTCAGCTCCCAAACCACCTCTTCCCAGTCTTCTCCCTTTTCTCCTTCTGATCACTCATTGTTGTCCCACTACCAATACCCAGGTCCTGAGCCTTCTTTCCTTGGGGGTTCCCCAGCTGGTTCCTCCCACCATTCTTCTGCAACTAACCAGTCCCTGACTGGTCCCTACTGCTGCCATTGCTTGCAACTCTGAAATCCGTGAAGTGATACTGTGGCCGTGTGTGTACCTGTGCCAACCAGAACCTGGTATGTTTGAGTGGGGGACCACCTATTCTCCAAATGATGGACAGTTTTACTTATCCTTTCTTCTCTGTCCCTGAGAGAGGTCAAGTGGAAGTATGTAGGGGACATCTCTGCAAGCTTTAACCATCCTGTGTTGGCCATTCCTTTCCACCTGCCATGTCAGATTTCCTGCTATGGATCTAGGGCATTGTTGGAGTCTGCTTTCCTTTGAGGGCTGCACATCCTTATGGATAATCTTCCAGCCAGGCAAAAGCACTTGAGAAAGGAGCAGGGATGGTGAGTTATGTGACCTGGGGGGTGGGAAGGGGCCTAGGTAGAGTCCCGAGGGCTGGCTAGAGCCCCGGAAGCCCTCATTTGTTCCCCAGTCCTGGGGTTCTGCACCCTTGATGTAGGAGGCAGTCACACCAGCATATTTCTCAGTATAGTAGCAGATGCTGGAGCAATTCAGGGAGGCTCTTCATCATTAACCCCCCGGCCATGTGCAGGACTTAGTAACATTGTAAACATTATGGAGGTGGGGGGGATAGACCATGAAGAAGGGCATTGCTTATAATATAATGCTGTATTAAGTGCTGTGTGGAACCTCTGTTTTAATTCTACTTCCAATGAATTACAGAAAAGCAGTGCCTCAGCAGTGCTAAAGGGCTCTGGCATGGAAGCAACTGTAGGTAGTTGCCTGTCCATTTGTAAGTCGTCCCCCCCCCCCCCGCCTCTCCACTTTTGACTCAGTATCTGGCAAACTGATCCAAGCAGGTATGCTTCGCTTGTTGCTTGTACACTGTCTTGGGGAAAAAACCCCACATCCTTTTCAGGTGTGGTTTTCAGGTCCATTTCAGGTGTGATAGTTGTGTGAATTAGACTTGTGTTCCCATTTGCGGGGTAATCAGAAGGCAGCCCTGGGTCGTTTGACCCTTTCATTCTCTCCCCTCCCCTATAAAAACTACACAAGACACTCTCTTTTAAAGTTTAAAGAACAAATAACTTTTACTTAGTGTAGTTGTCATTGCCGGCTAAATATATACAATGCAGGTAGATGATACTTAAGTTGCTGAAACATCTTATGTAGATTTTTATCTAAGACTGACTAACATTTACAGGCTGACATACTCTGAGGTAGACAGCAGCACAACACAACATACGGTACCTGCTGCTCTAACTGTTCAGATGGTTCAACCAACTGCCATAACTGTACCAACTGCCATAACTGCCACAGAGTGTATGAAGGTCATAGAGTTCTACAGCTCTTTCAATTAACCCTTTACCTATGCATTCTGGATGCTAACATCCCACAATAGTGACATCACAAATCTAGCGTATTTGAAATCTGGCTTGTTGCTTTGATTCCTGCTGGAAGCTTGGAGAGGGGAGACAGCTGAAATGTACACATTTTCCTGTACCATTCTGCCTGCCAGAACACCTATGGACCTAGCTGGCATCATGGTCCAATGGTTATGTATACACATGGATGCACTTGAGAGCCTCAGTTTTGAAGCATAACCTTTGAACCTTGCAGCTTAATGTGTCAAAAGATGGCTGCACTTTGGCCAAGAGAGTTGTTAATACAGAGAAGCAAATAGTGTTTTTCACAATTATCTAAATATATGCGTGTATCACACAATTACCCATATACATATGTGCATCTATCTATATGTCTGTCTGTCTGTCTATCTATCTATCTATCTATCTATCTATCTATCTATCTATCTATCATCTATCTACACACCCACACATATAAATATTTATATATTCCGGGAAACTGAAATGCCAGAAGGAAGCATGTGGACAAAAACTAGTGGTACTCCATGGCCAGGTATCCATGTCTTGTGTTTGCAGCATAGCCTGAAGAAAACCTGGAATCTAGTTTCGATCAGCTATTGTTTTTAGAAATTTGGAGGTTTCTACCCTAAGCTTAGAAAGTAAACCATAGAGAGAGAGAAAACCTTCTCAGTGTCAGGGAGTAGCTTGGCAGGCATTATAAGGATTAGGACAAGGGTGAGGAACCAGTGGCCCTCTGGACATTGGCTCCCATCAGCTGCAGCCATCATGGCCAGAGATTAGGGATGATGGGAGTCATAGATTTCCCACCCTGGATTAGCAAGTAGCTATTTGTAGTTTACAACTTTTTAACTCTGCTTCCCAACCCTTGTTGTTGTTGTCTCATTTCTATTTCATAAACTCATAAGAAAATATATTGATGTAGTGTACTGAACCTCAGCTAAAAGCAAAGAGCTCAGTTAATAGAGCATGAGACTCTTAATCTCAAGGTTGTGGGTTCAAGTCCCAATTTTGGCAAAAAGATTCCTGCACTGCAGAAGGTTGAACTAGAAGACCTCGTGGTCCCTTCCAACTCCACAATTCTATGATTCTGTGGTACAATTATACTATGAACATAGCAACAAAATCAAAGGAGACTACATTAAAATAAAGAGGCATACAAAATGGGTCATTTGACAAGAAGGTTATAAAATACCTGACCTGCCTTCATTTGTCATGAGCATTTCTCCTTTTAATTCTCCCAGTGTCAAAAACTTTCAATTAAATTAACTGAAAGCAAGGATACATTTGTGCACACCTGCAGATGTTAACAATTTGCATCACTCCCTCCCCCCCCCGCCCCCTCGTCTTCATGATGCAGAATTTGGATTTATTTATTTATTGGTTCAACACATCACTGACTGTGGCATGTAGGAGACACATTCAATTATACAGCCTTGCACGGAGGGGAAGATTGCTGCAACTCCGATGAGTCACTGGATGGACTTGTATCAGCCATTTGGGAGGGGAAGAGGGGACCGTGGACCTGACCATAGAAAACACTCATGGCCCCTCATGAAGCTCCAGGCAATGAGTCAACACGTTACTCTCGTTATTATGTCTCTGCAGGGCAACCAGGACGCCACGGCTCCGCCTGACGCAATGGCCCAGCCCTACCCCCCAGCAACGTACCCACCACCCCCGCAGAATGGCATCCCTGCAGAATACGCTCCTCCACCACACCCACACCCAGCACAGGACTACTCGGGGCAGAGCACAGTACCTGAGCATGCCTTGACTCTCTACACGCCAGCACAGAGCCACACCGAACAGCCGGGCACCGACGCCAGCACGCAATCCATAGCGGGCACACAAACAGTACCGGTAAGACACTCGGTGCTTGAAAGAGAAACTGTGAAAGGGGACCAGCCCTGGCCCGGAGAGGGCCTGCAGAGTGGGTTTTCAGGCCAGTTCAAGGAAGCCTGCAGTCAGGTAGGGAAGGAGGAGGGTGGTTCTATCTGCAAGGATGCAGGTATGGAGCCAGGTTGCTCTGCAGTCCATGCGCAAACTCAGCTGGAAAGCCCAAGGAGAGGTCTCAGCTCAAGAAATGGAAGGAGGCAGAACGTCCTGGTTCGAGACCGAGGGGCAGCATTATAGGCAAGCAGGTGGGCTGAAGCAGCAGATCAAAACCCCTCACCCTTCTCCTTGCTTATCTGGGATAAGAGACAACAAGGGATGGCGAATTGGGCCTGAAATAGAGCCGAGGGCTTGTGCAGCAGGAGGCAAGTTCACAGAGGCAATGCCAGTGCCCCAGCTGCCCCGTGGGCATTTGTGGCTCAGTGCTTAAGTTTCCTGGCTCCCCTTGTGTCCCTAATCACTTGTAATCTACCTGCTTGGCTGCTTGCCAATCCCATCGTGCCAATGATGTGGTTGTAATGCAGCTCAGTGAGGAAGCGCTGAGTGAGCAGTTCCCAGCCGCTCCTCCGTCCCTGAGTGCCAGGCTGGCTGCTTGCCACCGCGCAGCGGGGAGAGTGAGCTCTGCCTCCCCACATGGCTGCACACATGCAGACCCACATGCAAGCCCAGAGGGGTCAAGCCAGGACCGCTTTGTTTGTCCTTGCCCACCGTTGTGGCGGCACTAATCTTTATCCTGCTCTCTCATGAACACAAACGTAATAACGATCAGAATCCCTAAGAACACCCTCTAAGGTAGGCCAGTGTCATTATTCCCATTCTGCAGTTGGGGAGGTTAAGGCCTGAAGCCAGATAGGAAATTTGTGAATGGTGAGGTCTGAGCAGCTCACAGTCTTAACTATCTGCATATGCCACTGATCTGTGTATGCTGTTAAAGGTTTGCAGCTGCACCCACTCCCCGTCCATCACCATGAGTTCATATCACCACGTACTCAAAACCCAATGGCCACGTGCAAAGCCTAACTCCCAACACTTAGCACTCTTGCAGGCGGCCCATATATCTGCAGCCAGCTTTCGCAAGGGGCAGTGATGGTCTTAAGCAAGCACAAAACAGTGGTGAGATCACAGTGGAATCTCTCTTTAATTTTCCCCTTCACCCCCAGCACACAGATGAAGCGGCACAGACAGACAACCAGACGCTACACCCACCAGAGTGTGGTTCTGACAAGCAGCAGCCCAAACGGTTACACGTTTCCAACATCCCTTTCCGCTTCCGGGACCCTGACCTGCGGCAAATGTTTGGGGTGAGTCCATTCCTCTCACTGCCCGCAACCTCTTTTGCTAAGCACACTGACAAGTGTCCCCAGAGAGCTCTGAGTACCTGCTACAGGCAGAGCCAGTGCTGCCATGTCCATTCTGCCCTGTCGCGGGCATCACTGTTTCTGTTCCACTGCAGTTTGGTTCCTGCCAAATACGTTATTCACCTTGCTGTCCGCTTTTTAGCATAAATTATGTAAGTTATCTACATTTGTTTCAACATAAAGGTTATGTCAGGAGCAATAAAAAAAATCAGCTACATTTTGTAAGTCTGCGGACTTAAGAAAACCAATGACACTGTGAAAGCGTATTGACTATTTGCTTGACTGATCTCTGTTGCTGACCACAGGCAAGCATGCAAACTGCAGCAATTTCCACTTCCTATTCCATTGGAATTTTCCAACATCCTTAATTGGTGGGATCAAATAACATTTGATCCCAAAGGAAAGGACAGAGCATATTTTTTGTATGCAAAAGGTTCCAGGTTCAATCCCTGATATAGGGCCACTGCCATCTCTACCATTAGACAGAGTGTGGCAACGGCCTCAGGTGGCAGATGCTGAGGAACAGCAACAGCACTCCCTGGAGCCCCCAGTTATTCCACTCTGTTGCATCAGGACCATTTCTATGCCCCTCCCTTCCCAACAAGCAGGCTTGCTATCTCAGTTGTGTAGGAGGCTTTCATGTCACCCGTGGTGGATTCAATTGCCAGTACAACTGGCTGATCTCCCGTGCCCTTCTCCTCTGACAGCAAAACACCTTGTTCCAGCTCTGTCTGGGGCTAAGAGAGACCCCTGTCTGAAATCCTGCACA
Source organism: Podarcis liolepis (assembly GCF_965112155.1). Classification (NCBI taxonomy): domain Eukaryota; kingdom Metazoa; phylum Chordata; class Lepidosauria; order Squamata; family Lacertidae; genus Podarcis; species Podarcis liolepis. Next base: position 30,814,931 of record NC_139555.1, read on the forward strand.
GCCGCTGCCAGTCAGAGTAGACAATACTGAGTTTGATAAACCAGTGGTCCGACTTGGTATAAGATAGTTCCCTATGTTTCTCAAGCTGTGTGCCCTCAGCATCCTGCACACATCTTCTCCATGAACAGCTGTTGTGAGGTCTCATAACAGCCCTTGTGGTGAGAGTGCAGAGCTGCTCCTAGCAAAGTCATACCATGGCAGGAGCGCCCTTCTAATCTCTCCCATGAAACTTGTGACACCACCCCAGCCCCAAGCAGGACTGACCTGTCTTCTCAGCCTATGCATAGGTAGAACTCAGCCTCTCTCAGCCTGGCAGCACATGAGACTGACTGGTCCTTCAATCCTGAAGTGTCTGCCATGTTGCTATCAAGCTCCCAGGGATGGAGCAGGCTCTCAACGGCCTATGACAGAAGTGGGTATTTTGTGGTACTTTGCTCCCCAGATTCCAGAGGTTACCAGGACACAGTGGCCCTTTTGGAGTAAATGGACAGCTTAAAAGGCTCAGGACGCAATACCTCAAGGACTGCCTCCACCCCCACTGTATGAAAGATTTCTGTTCTCCCAGGCCTTGGACTAATTAAATTATCTATGGCCTTTTAAAAAGTCACAGGGATGTTTTTTATTGGTTTGTTATTACATGACGTATTTTTGTGGTTTTGTACTGTAAACTGCCCTGTGGTCTTCAGGTGAAGGGTGGTATTTAAATTTAATAAATAAATAAATGAAAGCAGACATGCTAAGATGGAGTGGACAGGGAATGATTACTCCTATTTTTACCTTCCCTCCCATTTTTACTTTTGTTTTTGTTTTGCTCTGCAGCAATTTGGAAAGATCCTGGATGTTGAGATCATTTTCAATGAGCGCGGCTCCAAGGTGGGTTCAGCATGTTGATGTCTGGTGCAACCCAAACATCAGTGTAGGTGCGCCTTCCCAGGGTCCAGACTGCCCTCTTGCCCCTTCCAGTTTCCTCTCTGTGCCTCAAGTTGCCTACCTAGTTTCTAATCACCCCTCTCTCCCACCTGCCCCCTAAAACCCTACAGCCATTGACTTAGAATCAAAGTTTGTGAACATGCTGAATGAATATACTCCACAATATCAGGTTTGTGCATTCTTCAGATTCTATCTCTGAAGCAAGCTACAGAGAGAGTAAGCTTGGAAAGATGATAAAACTAGGAGCTGCAAACCTTATAGCTAAGGCAATTTAATTGCAGGAAAAGAACACCCTCTCATGGTGAAACTGGAAATCACTCAAATTAAAAGAGGGGGGAAATGTTTTACATAAGGCAAGTTGTTGCAAAGGTTTTGCAGGAGATAGAGTTGAGCATGGGTCTTTTTCAGAAATAGATGCCAAAATACTTATTAAAATAGTTTGCATTTTGTTTCCAGGAGGATATGGGGGTGTTTAGTTTGACAGGATTTGAAATTTCTCCCAGCTGTTAAATAACACATTTACTGAGTTTTCCTAGGCCCGTTTCTTCAGGTTCAATATTGGCTTTTGGGGTCAAACCAGACTGTGACATGGGAGATGGATGACCAGATCTCCCCACGTCTTTTTCATAGCTTAATTTCTCCTTGTGTGTATGTCATGGTGTGGGTGGGGAATTGGATCAGGAGCATGACACTAGGAAAAGGGGATGTTTAACCCAGAAGGTTAAACATCAGGCCAGAAGCCCATATTGTCCAGCATTTTGCTCTCACAGTGGCTATCCAGATGTCCAAGGGAAGCCCGCAAGCAGAACCTGAGTGCAACAGCACTGCCCCCACCTGTGATTCCGAACAACTAGTATTCCTTTCTCCCTACAATGTCTTCCTGATTCAAATCCCCACCCCACACCCCACCCTGCCACAAAACTTATATTAGGTTTTTTGGAAAGGGGGGTAGGGGTGGGCAGGTATAACCCAGGTGCATGTGTTTTCCCCATCTCCCAAAAGGGCTAATGGCAATGTTTGGGGAGGGGTATTCCAAATGGGAAATTGCAATGATGGGGAAAGGGTTAAACCCCTCCCAACCACCACCACATCTTTTATCCACACCCCAAGCTGCATTTAAACTTTGGAAAAGGTGTTAGGAGATCCCCCCAGTCTCAGATTTCCCATGTCACTGTCTGGTTTGGCCTTTGGTCCTGGTCAAAGAATGAGGACTTCCCACAGTTTCCATCAGACATTCAGAAAGTGAATGAATATACTGTAATGTATCTCCAGGAATGCAATGCCTCTCCAGGTGGAATCCATTGCAAGTACCAGTAGCTCAGTCCAGAACACCTCACTCTTCCCATGAGGCAGTGGCAATGTACTCTGCCACGTCTTGCCCTGCAATTTTGGCCTCTTGGGAAGCTGGCGCCTGCCCTTATTCCTCTTGAGCCTTACCCCCTTCCCTTCTCCTTGCTTCGTCCCTCCCCCCCCCCAGCCCTTGGGGGTCGCTTGGGAAGTTCACATCCTGCCTCTTTCCCCAGGCCCTGGGGGATTCTTCTCTCTACTGCTCCTTACTCACCCCCCTCTCTCTGTCCTGTCCCCCCACCCCCGTTTCCCCCCTTCTCATTCTCTTCCTCCTACTCCTCTTCCACCCTCTCTCCCTCCCTCCCAAATCCCCCTCTTTCTCTTTCTCTCTCCATTTCCCTTTCTCTCCCCCACTCACAGGGTTTTGGGTTTGTAACTTTTGAAACTAGTGCAGATGCCGATCGGGCACGGGAGAAGCTGAATGGCACCATCGTAGAGGGACGCAAGATCGAGGTGCGAACATGTGCACTGCCTGCTCTGCGTCGGGGCGTTAGGAGTCACACTTGCTCCCCACATGCACACACACACAGACACCCCTTTCTTTTCTAACCATTTCTACCTCTTGGGCCTCCCAGGACACGCAGGCGGGCGAGTGGATGTTGCATGCCCTGTGCTGTTGATCTCCCGTAGGTGGTGGGGAGGGGTGGGGCACAGAGCAAAAGAAGAAGAGGAGGGCAGACCTTCTCCAGCAGGAGTCTGCTGGGATCTGCCAGGGAAAAGCTGGAGGGAGGGAGGGCAAGCGTGATACTGCCAAATCCTCCAACCTCCCAGGCGCCAGCCAGATTGAACCACTTGCGACGCCTAGGCCCTAAAGGGTAGTCGTATTGCTGCCTGGCTTCCTTCTTGGTTGTGGTTCTGGTTTGTTTTCTTCAAAATGTTACAGGATGGGCAGCCTCAGTGTCAGTGAGTTAGGAGGTGAGATGGAGCAAGGCCTTTGGTTTCGCCCTGGTGGACCCTTCTTGATCACACTGAGGCACAAAGTGTTGTGCCATATAAGATGCTTCTTGCAGAATAATGTTGCTTGAGTTCGCCAGGGCTGTGGTCAAGGGCGGACAGGCAGTGCTGATCTGATGCTGACACCATTGTTTTCTGGAGCTCCTGCCCCTGTGTGTTCCTTTGCATCTTCACAAGCCTGTCTGGTGAATGGATCTCCCACTGTGCATGAAGCCTGGGCAGGGTCCTCCCTGCATGCTGGGTGTTGAACGTTATGCTGAGAATGGAGAGGTTCAGGAACGTTTCCTTTGAAAGCTCCAAAATTCAACTTCCCACTCAAAATGTCTGAAGCCTGTGTGCTCCAAAGGGCTGTACACCTAAGATAAGGAAATCGGGGCATTGCCAGACCTGGCATATGCAGGCAGGGTTTCCAGCCCATACTCTTTGGAGAATCTGGTCCAAATCCTGATTGGCTTTTGTCCGTCCTGAAACGTTCCTTGCATCTCCAGTCCCAGGTTTCCTCCTGGGAGGAGGATATTTTGGTCCAAGGCCTGCCACTAACTCACTTTCTCTGTGCTTTGTGTCGCCAGGTCAACAACGCCACGGCCCGGGTAATGACAAACAAGAAGGCAGCCAATCCCTACACAAATGGTAATGGAGTGAAGCTGTGTCAAGAGGGTGTGCTAGGCCAGAGCTGGTCATTGCTGGAAGACTGGCAGGCCTTTTTTTAAAAAAAAATATGCTTTCAGGGGGGGGCTGTGTCATGGCGTGGGCAGGCGTGGAGCCTGACTTTGTAGTACATCCTGGTGTACAGATGACAAAACTGGCTCTTGTTTGCTAGAAAGCTTGACCCAGAGCTCCTTAGGCCTTTCACCTAGGTCTCTGGCAGGTGGGGCTGGCAGTGAGAGCACAGGACAGGTATGGGCCAGGGTGATGCTCTTCACGTCTCCTTGTTCTTCCTCCCCAGGTTGGAAACTGAACCCTGTGGTGGGCACCGTCTATGGCCCAGAGTTCTATGCAGGTAATGTCTGGATCAGACCAGGTCCCTGGGCAAGAGCTGCCCCTTAAATAAGCTGGCAAGGCTGCTAAGCCTCGGAGCAGAACAACCTATTCCTTGCTTGCTTGTTCCTGACACAGGTGCCTATGACTAAACAAGAAGAGGGGGCTGGGGGCAGGGGGCTATCCTTAGGACCTCAGTGAAACAGGCCAGAGGAGGAGTCATACCATGGAGCTCTTCTCAAGAGAGTGGAGCAGGAGGGGAGTTTTGGGTGCAGAAAGATTCCCAGAGGATGTGTATATAACAGAGAATAGAGGGTGGGATGAAATATCATGAGGATATTTCTCAGGACACCTGAAGAGGGATAAGCTCCTTGCTTCCTCTCTGGGGGATCTCTCCTCTGCCACACAGAGGTGGGCAGGCCGTGTCTGGCACCAGGAGAGGACTCTTCTGGGGGTGCTCATGGCAGTTTCCTTTTCTCTCCCACAGTGACAGGCTTTCCATACCCAGCCACAGGAACAGCGGTAGCGTACCGGGGGGCGCACTTACGGGGGCGGGGGCGCACGGTCTACAACACGTTCCGGGCAGCTCCCCCACCTCCGCCCATCCCCGCTTACGGAGCGTGAGTATTTGCTGCAGAGACGGGCCTTCAAAAGGTGGGCGGGGGGAGCCTTTGGGCTCTTTGGACAGAGACAACAGGCGATTGGTCTGCCCCCACATTCCCGACGAGCAAGCCTCAGAGGAAACACTTCCTAGTCACCCTGCCCTGACTACATCTCCAGCCACGTTTGGGGCAGATCTGCACCTGGCTGGCTGCCCGTTTCACCTAGAGAAAGGCGTCTGCATTAGGTGTGCCTGTTTGATTAGGATAGCTGGCCACAGAAGTAACACTGTGACTAGCACACTCAGGAGGCAGACAGAAGGTATGCAGTGGCCATTTTGTCTTGGCTCTTTCAGAAGATTTGCCCCTGTTTGCCTCTTCGCATATTTTTTTATTTTGCGAGGTGGAGGAATACAGGCAACTTCCCACTGGTGCAGGGGTTGCGTTGCAGGTCAATGCATGCTTCAGCCCATTCCGCCCCCTTCCGGGGCCCAAAGTGGCACACACGCATGCCTTAGTAACGGGCAAACTGGTTGTTTCCTGTACAATCTCTTTTGTGTAGTGAAATAGAAACTGACAGTTATATATAAAGTGAGGGTTTGGTTTGGTTTGGTTTGGTTTGGTTTGGTTTGGTTTGGTTTGGTTTGGTTTGGTTTGGTTTGAATACTGTGACTATGCAGATAATAGTGCTAAAGGAGTCCAGTGGGTGTGACTGTCAAACCCATGTACTTGCCGCATAGAAGACACTCATGTGGCACTTCACATATCACAATCATTGCACAGCTGGGAAAGCACACTGTGTAGTTGTGCACTTCCTCCCCGCCTGTCCCCCCCCCCCAGTAAGAACCCTCAACTCCTCTGCCCATCATAAATTATGCAAGCCAGTTGCATTCATGCAGATGTGCTTTGCGCAAAATATTTATTTGTATGCTCTAGTATGAAACTGATTTGCGCAGTGTAGATTTTACTTATTGATTTATTTGGCAGCAAGGGAAACATGAGGGACAGCTGGGCAAGGAAAGATGGGAACATCAGAAGAGCTCATCTAGTCCAGCATCCTTTTCTCACCCCGGCCAACCAGATGCCTGGAGGAAGCCTGCAAGCGGTTTCTGGGAACTGCTATTCAGAAGCATTGCTGCCTCCAAAGGTGGAGGTAGACGATGACTAGAGGCCATGCAGAAGGGGACAGTTGGCCATAGTAGGCACAGAAGCTGCATCCTCTTTCTATTCCCTACTGACAGAGGCTTAGTTTAGTATCTATACATGAGTAATCATAGCATCCATGTGCATGCTTAAGCATGGAGCATATCTGAGTGGCTGCGGCCAGATTCCCCGAAGGAGCATCTGCTCCTTCTTGGTCATCCCACTTGCCTGTCAGGCAGATCGCCCCCATCCAGCTTGATGACTAGCACATTTGCATCTCCCCCGCCGTCGAGGCAGAGAGAGGCCATTAGCAGCACTGAAAACCAGAGTCACAAGGTCCGTTTGATGCCAGAGCCAGGGTTACCCTTTGAAACAAATGTGCAGTCACACGGAATGGACTTCAAAGTGCCTCGCACGCAGCCATAAGTCACCGTTGCATTTTGCTTCTTTCCTCTGCAGAGTGGTTTACCAGGACGGATTCTACGGTGCTGAAATTTATGTAAGTCCAGCCTTTCTCGATTTGCTCTTACAGGGGGAGAGAGAGAAGAGAGAGAGAGAGAGAGAGAGAGAGAGAGAGAGAGAGAGAGAGAGAGAGAGAGAAATTCTTGTTTGTTGACTTTCCAGTCCAAGCTGCAGTAGCCCACCAGCTGATTCTCGTGCTACGCCACTCCTCTCTCACCCCACAAACACACACGCGGGTAAATAGGCACATGACCTTCTGGGAAGGATATTTCATGTCTTGACAAATCCCACCTGCTCACTTGGTTAAGAGAGACGACCGGGCAGGGGATTTGCAGAGCCAGTGCTTGCAAATGCAACGCAAGCGCAAAGGATATTCTGCTTGGTCTCGGGGCATTGGGGAGCAGAGGAGGTAAGGCAGCAACTGTATACCCTCCATCCGCTCTATCCCTTTTCATCGCTCCTGAGTTGCTGCTTATGAGGTGTGTGTACCATTGACTCTCCCCACCCCCACCCCGCCATTGCAGAGTCCCCCATAGCATCAAGGCAGTGAAGGAAACAGCTTGAAATAAGCTTCCCCGCATACATGCTGTAGGAGAACCACTGCAAAACAGCAGAGCATGTTGGGACAGGGGTGGCGCTCAGGCTCGCACACAGGTTCGACCTGCCAGTGGCCCTGTGCCTTCTACAGCTGCTCCCCCCCCCCCCCGGGCAGGATTTATTTGCTGGTCCAGTGTCAGCATGCTGTCTTCTAGCGGCATTTCCCCCTCCATATTTAAAGTGCTCTGGGCAATATTTCAGGCGCACACTGACGGATTTATCAGAGGCGACATCTCGTTAACACCGCCACCCGCCAGGGAGGTGACATTCTCTCCTCAGCATGTTTAATTTCTGCAGGTTAATGTTAGTGAGATCCCCGGGGAATGCTAATGAGACTGGTGTTGGGCTAGTCTGGTGGGGTGGCTGCATGCGTCCCTCCTGAGCTTGGTTAGCACCTGGGGTGCCCAGCTTCTTTGCTGAGAACCAGCCTCATGGCACAAGATGCCTCTTTTCCTGGTTGCCGGCACAGGCACCGCAGCCTTCGCAGTAACTTTTTGTGTCTCCTCTTTGCTCCAGGGGGGTTACGCAGCCTACAGATATGCCCAGCCGGCAGCGGCAGCAGCAGCTTACAGTGACAGGTAAGCAGCCCTACCTGTTTATTAGTCCTGATCTTGCGGTTCATGGCCTGTTCCCCTGCCCAGTGTTATCAGCCAGCATCCTCGACAACAAGGATGAGGAAGGGTGCCCCCGCACTGTCCCCACCAGCACCACCAGTTTACGGGGTCTGGATAGGACACCCCAAGGAGTGAGGAAGGTGGGCCATCATTGCCTTCAGCAGGCCATGTTCCCATCCTCTAGAAACCCACTTCTGCATCTGTGAGGGCCATTGCTTGACCTGTCTGGATATGAAACTCCAGGGCTCAGCAGCGCATAGAATTGTTGGAAGGGTCCCTGAGGATCATCTAATCCAACCCTCTGCAAAGCAGGAATATGCAGCTGTCTCATACGGGGATCAAACCTGCAACCTTGGCATTATCAGCACCACACTTTAACCAGCTGAGCTATCCAGACTCAATCTGACCTGACCCCTGGCTCTTGTTATAACGTGCCTCCAATACCAGTTGTTCATGAGAATCTGCTTCATTCCTTTCACACCTATAGGAATCAATTATTCTATTCTATTCTATTCTATTCTATTCTATTCTATTCTATTCTATTCTATTCTATTCTATTCTATTCTATTCTATTCTAAAGCTCTGTGGTAACAAGGCAGCTGTATTTAACTCTTCACAGTCCCCTCGGTCTTCTAATATCCAAATTATGACAAAGGTGGCTGTGGTTATCTTACTGGAAAGCTGGAGGAAATATTATTTATCTGGTTATTAATTCACACTGATTAACATTCCCCTCACCCCCTTACTACCTTTGTCTTTTAGTATCCTATTAGAAATGCGGTTGATTGTCATTTAATTAGTCTATCGGTGGAATATCAGGGAAACCATTGAACGGTAACTACTTTTAGATCACTCCAACATGACATTCTTCCTCTATGGAAGCATGCAGATGAAAAACATGGAGACAGAATGGGGGGGGGGTACCCATCCAGTTTTCCCAGGAAAGAGCTGCAAGCAACCTATTAGATTTTTGCCAGGTCCTTCTCATGAGTCTCCTGGAAAATATAAATGAACTTTTAAATAAATTATGATATAAAGTTTTCCACATCTATTATTTCTCGACAAAGAGGAAAATGCATGTTTAGTTATTCTGCTTGGTTTAAAATGCCCACATTTTACTTAATGTATAGGCATTCTAGTGGTTAGGGCACAATGGTTAGGGCAGGGGGAGGGGAAGCTGTGTGTCCCTACAGACATTGTTGGGCCCAAGCTCCCACCAGCTCCAGCCAAATTGGCCAACGGCAATATCTAGAGGGAGGTCCCCCACCCCTGGTTTAGAAGAATGGGCTCGGAGCTACAGTTCGGATCTCATTTAAGCCACAAGGGTGGTCTTAGGCGAATCCCAACATAATCTCAGCCCCCCATCTGCAGTAATGCTGCCCTACCTTACAGGGCTGTGTCAAGAATTACTGAGATGGTTTATCTATTTAAAAGTGTTTATATACCTCTGTATCATAAAGCTATATCACAGCAGTTTACAGCCACATGAAAACAAAAAACCAAACAATAAAATCATCAAAAGTTAACTTTAAAATAAAAAACTAACATCAACAAAGCACAACAGGTATACTCTTAATTGCCTGCATAGGCCTGGCAGAACAGAAAAGTTTTCAGCAGGCATTTAAAAGTTGTCACCGAAGAGGCCTGCTGAATCTCTGTTGGCAGCGTGTTCCATAGGACTGGGCTGTTGACACTGAAGGCTTCTCATTGTTGTCAAACAAGCCTCACCAACTCGGGGAACAACCAAAGACACTCCTGCATGTGATCTCAGGGATCCCTGAGGTGTCCTGGACCCATGTCACTCAGGACTTTGTAAGTCAATCCATGAACCTTGAACCTGGCTTGGTTAGCAGGTGTGCAGCTGTTTTAACAATGCTGTGACATGTTCTAGAATCATGAAATTGTAGAGTTGGGAAGGACCCTGACCAGAAGCCCCCATCCACAATCTGCCTACCACAAGCCTCCAGTCCAGACCCAAGGGCAGCCCCACTTAGAGCCCATTGCAGTATTCAAACCTCCAAGTTATCATTATGCACACAAAGTAATCTGAACTATAAATAATAAGCATTCTTAAAATCCCCTGAGTTTTTGCTGCTTTAAGACTTCAGCTATTGAATATCAGTCTTGCAACTCCATTCTTTTTGAAATATTAGTCTAAGAACCCCTGGAATTAAGCTCTTTGTTCCTTCTCTTCCTCACATACAAAATCCTCTTATAATTTCTTCCTCTTGGTTCATATGATCCATTATTGCCAAAGGATCTGCTCCAGTCCCTGTTCCCCATCCTCCTGCACCCTTTCCTGTTTTCCAGAGGCAGCCAGGAAACTATTCAGCCTCCATTTCCTGTGTGCCAAACACAACCAGTTCTTTTCATCTCGATCCCCTTTTCCATCTGGTTGCCACACTGTAATTCACTCCGATTCCTCCTCTGTCTCCTTTTTCTAATAAGCACAGATGCACAGCATCACAGACTTAATGTTCACCATCTAGGACAACATCTAGCCAGGGAACCTTTTCTAGCCCAGGGAGTGTTCAGAGGACCATTTTGCCCTGAGGTTCCCCACTCCTCATCTAGGATAAGTGTGGGAAACCCTTGGCCCTCTGGATCTTGCTGAGCCACAGCTCCCATCAGCCCCAGCGAGCATGGCCAGTGGCCAGGGATGATTGGAACTCAGTGTTCAGCAACATCTGACAGGTCAAAGGTTCTCCCACAGCTGATCTAGGAGCTGGCCAGATTTTTAAGGAGCCCAAGTTGCGGTGCCTCTCCCTAGCTAGCCTCCCTCCTCCTTCCCTCCCTGGGCTGCCAATGCCTTTGTTCTCTCAAGTCTGAGGAAGGGGCAGGCACTTGTTTCATTCTTCCCACACCCATCACTTCTGGCCAAGTTCCAGGCCCATGCTTCTTTCTTGCACACCTCGCTGCCCCCCACCCTGCAATTGCCACTTTGCAGCAGAGAAGGAATGCCCAGGGGACTGGAAACACAACTTGGGCATGTAATGTGTCATTCTGGCCAGAGACCTGGGAATTGTGCTGCCAGTGAGAGCGGGAGATACTCTGCAAGGTGGAACCAGAGCAGCAGTCCATGCCAGGGCAGCTCTTTCAGTTCGCAACATGCCCACTGCTATCTGTGACAAGGCAGCACAGGTGATGGGCAAGGGCTGGGCTTGAGCAGGTGCTCCCGAATGCACATCTCGCAACCTATTTTAATGTGTGTTTCTTTTATGCTCTCTCAGTTCTTTTCAGGTTTTGCGTATTTTCCCCTGCTCTCTGGTGCCAAGCACAGAATTTCCCTTATTTGCAACACTTTTCCAGTGGCCAGCCCTTGGTTGCTAGTAACGACTTCCTTCCCTTAGACCTTCTGAAGATGTTCAGGGGGAATTTCATCTGGGCTTAAGGAACCAGAGTGGTGGGAATGAAGATGCAGTTTGCACGTGGCTCACAAATCTTGGCGTATTCTAAGGGTGTCCAAAGTTTGAAGTGCTCTGTGTGTGTGTATGGAGAAGACCGAAAGCTCTGTGGTGGGCTGTTTCCTAACAACTCAGAAAATAATCCTGCCATTTCTGTTGAGGTGTATTATAACTTTTAAAAAAAACACAAAACTATGTATGACATCCAGGGCCTGATTCATGATTTTCTTAACATTTAGGGTTGGCAACTCTGCGACCCCCCAGTTTCTAACGCTGCCCCCTGTGTTCGCTCCTAGTTATGGCCGAGTTTATGCAGCTGCAGATCCTTACCACCACACCATCGGCCCTGCTGCCACCTACAGCATTGGCACTATGGTAAGAGCCCTCCCTCCCACCTATTTGCGCGTGGGGCTGTCTGGGAAGCATGCCACCTTGGGGCTGGGCTGGCCACTTAGGGTAAAAAGAGAGGGGTGTTGGAAAACATCCAAATTCACCCCTCGATTGCAGCCGCCTCCTCAGCACTGTGCAGGGAAAGGAAGCCTAAGGAGGAGAATCCCAAGAGTGGGGAGGGAAGGACAGAAACACACAACACACACAGGGCCTGGTGCAGACCCTCCTGCTTTCGTGGCCACTAGGAAGGACATACACAGGCCTGCTGCGACATTCTTGGCTGTCACCAGGCTTCCTCCTATTTAGCCTGCCTTGATGCACTGCTCTGTAGGGAAAGCGGTCCAGAGCGGGCAGCATCAAGTGGAAGTGGCCGTTTGCTCAGGAACCATTTCTGAAGGAGCAGCTAACTCTTAGACAGAGAACTGGAGCAGGGCAGAGGGTGGGGTTGGTTGCACAAGCACACAGTCCAACGCCACTCCCTGCTACTCCCGATCTCACACACACTGCCGCACCCATTTCTTGCAGTGACGCCTCCTTGCAATCAGCTTTCACATACAGCATCAAAGAGGAGAAACATCCAAGCCACCCTGCTTTACTAACCTTCCCCACCCAAGCCACTAGCCCACCCCACGGTGTCAGTGCCTTCCCAGTGATAAAACAAGGAACGAATGGCCTTTGCAGCCATCTCGTGGGCTTAAGGAATTGGGTTCAGTTCTTTTGGGTGTCGGGGGGGGAGAGGCAGGGCGGAAGATCCTGGGCTGGCTGAAGGGCACTGAAGCTTGAGTGCAATCCATCTCTCTCCCCTTACTACTGAAATGGTCCATAGGAAACAGCTAAGTTCCAGCTTCAAAAGCTCTGCTTTCCTTTATTTTATTTTTTTAAAATGTACCTCAGCCTTATCCATCCATTATCCTCTGGACTTCTTGTGAGCCCAGGCCCACAGCAGCATTGCATGCTGGGAGTTGAGTCCAACCACCACCACCACCACTTCGTCCCCACCACAAAGCAAGGCCTCTGCCAGCCTTGGGGGTCCCAAGGGACCCCAGTCTTGGCTGAAATAACAGGGCAGGGATGGGCTGTGCCTCTCCTTTATACTGATTGGCTTTTTCTCCGTCTTTGATGTTGCAGGCTAGTCTATACCGAGGAGGGTACAGCCGCTTCACTCCCTACTAGCAAGACAGACCCAGCCCCTCCTCACAATAGTAACACTGACTGCTCCTTAGAAATCAAACCAAAATCAAATGGACATGGGCCCCCGCCCCACGCTGCTGGCCCTCGGCAGCCTAAACCACATATTTCTTTACCTCAAGCCGCCTCTCATGCCTCACATCCCACCTGTCTCTGATGGTGTGCCGCCAAGTTTGTTTTCATTTTGCAAAGCTACCAGCCGGGGGGGAGGGTTGGGACAGGCGCCTGCTTCCGCCAGACCAAACAAAACCAAACACCACCAGCAAGCAGAACCTCACGGAGAGCCTCCCTAGAGCCCACCCTGCTCCCAAGCTTTCCTGCCACGAGCCCCGGGGCCATGTGGCGCTCGAGACAGGCCCCCAGTCAGGCCCCCTGCATTGTGCCGGGTATTCAGGTCCTTGCACAGGGGAGGGAGGGTGCAGTTAAAAGAACTCAGGATGTTATCCCTCTCGGATGCAAACTGCCCACGCTCCTCACTCACACACACGCAAGGACCAGGTGGGCAGGGCCCCAGGCTGCTCCAGAATCCCAGCAGGTGCAGGCTGCAGTCCCAACCCACCTTACGCTGCCTAGATGCACTCAGCCTCCAAGCAACAGCAGGGAGAATTTTGCTTCCTCTGCCTGCAGGAACTGGAAGCTGCTCCCTTGCAGAGGAATGATGCGATGGGGGAGGTGGAGGACAGCTTTCCAAGCACGCAGCAAGAGTGGGTGGGGGAAGAGGGGACCCTGCAAGGAGCCCCTGCTCTCTAGGCTTATCAAGCCACATGCCTAGCAATGTGAAGGAGCTGGTTGGGACCAGCCTCCTGGTGGGCTGAATGATCCCAGCTCCTTTGTTCGTATGGGGAGCAGCCGTTCCATGTAGGAGATGGGCAGCGCTCTGTGTGAGCAGGTCTGGCACATACATCTGTACAGAAAGGGGGCAGGGGAGGGGAGGGCACTTATGGAGACATAGGAGGCGGGGCGGGTGCTGGGTGCTGGGAACTGAGTCCCAGGGTCCCACTTCCCAGCTCTACCATACCCAGACCAGCACACCCCCAGAGAGCAGAAAGCCCTTCCCCGACACCAAGTCTTCCCCGCCTGCCACCTGCAGGTTGCTCCATGGAACGTTCTGCCTTTGTTTTCTGTTGTAGTGAAACCTTCAGCTGTTTCCTTCTGGGACCAGGAAGGGCACAAAAAAATATTTTTTTTTAAGCAAAGCAACAAAACAGTTACAAAACTTAACGAGCCAACAAAACAGTTACAAAACTAACAAGCCAAGCGACAGGCCATCCGGACGGAGCTCAAGCACCGGCCGACCGACCAACCCACCGACCGGGACGGATGGACGGCAGCCGCCCACAGACTCTGCAAAGCCGTCCGCACACCGGGAGACCCGTGCCCTGCTCCCCCCACACCCCGCTGCAGACCCACGGGGCCAGGGACAGGCACTGACACAGACTGGATTCCGCAGGCCCTCCCAGGCCACCACGTCTTCCTTCCAGCCCTCCTGAAGAAGAAGAAGAAGAAAAAAAAGAGCTGCAGGCGTCCCCTAACCACAGAACACGCCACGAGCGCTCCCGCAGGGCTAGCAATCCTGCTTCTCGCTTCCCAGAACCTCCCAATGCTTTTTGTGCTTTGCTGGTTCATCCATTTGTCAAGTTGGCAAGACCTCGGGATGCCCAGGCAGGGCCAGGCCAGGGACTTTCTGGGCACAGCCACCTTGTTTATGTGGGTGGGAATTCTCGGGTTTTAGAGGGGTGTTGTTGTTTTTTTTCCTTTGAAGAGATTGCACTTTCCCCCCTTCCTCCGAGAACCCAGCTCCCACCAGTCCCAGAGGGGGTCAGAAGCTGCACCCTGTTTACCTTCCTTGCAGTAGGCCTGGCTGCTCTCACTGTGGCTTCACAGAGCTGAGATCATGCGAGGCGATCCCCGCCTTGCCCGTGGTCTCCAGATCTACCAAGAACCCCCAACCCCTATCCTCAAAGGGCCAACGGTTGCCACCACACACACACACCACCACCACCGGGACAAGCACGCCCTTACAACTGCGTGGCCTAGCCCGTGGGAGGCCACAGCCCCATGGTGGTGTCAGGGAGTGAGGCGGGGCTGTGCACCAAGGGCTGTGCACAAACTGAGCAAATACCTGCTGGCGCCAGTGGGCACACTCTCTCCCATAGGTTTCTTCCGTGCCCATGGCCCATAGTGGGAGGGGTGCATGTCCTACGGCCCGCTCCCCACACCCTGCCACCTGCTCCCAGAGTCAGATGGACTCTGGTCCTTCCCCATGCTGACCCTGGAACCCCCCCCCTTGGCTTATTCATCTCATGAAACCTCACTTTCTACTCAGCATTAAAGCTCCTGACACGCCAGCAACCAGATGATCCTCCTTTTCTATTCCCGTTGTATATAGCCCCTTCCTTTGCCACTCCCTCCCCCTTGTATAAAGCTCCTCCCATTTGCTGCCCTGTCTCCCACCCTGGGAGCATCAGCCCGCCCACCCACCCCATTCTGTACGCTTCAAAGGTGTGACCATTCAAATAAACAGTATTATTATTATTACTATTACTATTATTTATTGATTATTATTATTATTATTATTAAGATTATTAATAAAGGTTTCTTTCTTCAACCAGGATGGCTCAAGCTTTTGACTTGGGGGTGGGGGGAAAGAGAGGGGGGCAGTGAATAGCACAAGCAGGAAGAAGCATGAGAGGAGGAGGCATGAGTTGAGCCATGGGTCAGCGGTATTCCGATTGCAGATCACTACAGGAGCAATGGGAAATGCACTGCTCAGCTGGACTCCCAACATCAGCCACAGCCAGCCTGGGATCAAATGGTCAGGGAAGATGGGATTTTGAGTCTCGTGACCTCTACAGGAGACCATGTTGACTTAAGAGAAAGCAAGGTCTGAGGTATTCTCTGCTGCTGATCAGGGGCTCCATAAATCTCCTTTGCGTTTGCTACCTGCTAGTCTGCAAACATGCAGGCGGGGCAGGCGGGCAGGGGCAGAGCTATTTAAGCACCTGGAAGGCTATATGGCTGATGTGTTGCATCTTCTTGGTGGAGCACAATGTTTCTCCACATATGTGCCAGATCCATTACAGAGTCCTGACAGCCTTTGCAGCATCACACAGCCATGAATGTCCCATGCAGGTAAATTGTGTGGAACTATTTTTTGTTTGTTTGTGTAACCCACTGCTAGTAAATATATCCAGCAGTTCTGTAGCTCTGTCTGTCCAGCTACACACACACACACCCTTGTCATTTGCCATGTATAAGGATTAACACAAATTCTGCATTCACTTTTCTCTCCGCACCTTAATGTGTTGCTTCTGATGCTTTTCCACTGCAATTCTATCTTCACACGGAATTAGAAGCGGGTGATGATAGCAGCAGGCAGTTTTCAAGGCAGTCACACAAAGTGGATTTGCACAGGAGGAACACCTCATCGTGCATGAAGTTTCTTAATGTGGTTCTACTACATGTGACCATCCTGATGTTGCTGGACTACAACTCCCATCATCCTTTGGCCTTCGACCAGGCTGGCTGGAGCTAATGGGCTTCCAATAACATCCAGAGAGCCACAGATTCCCCACCCCTGCTCTTCTACACAAAGTGAGGAAACAGAAGGCCAGCAAACAGGGAAGCATGAGCAGGTAATGAAGAGTTTCTTGGCTGCCTGTGAAAGGCATGATAGGAAACAGGGCAATACTCGTGTTAATGCTGGGAGACCAGGATTTCTCAAACACCCCATTACAGCTCTGGCTGAAGGAGGAAATTTCATTATTAAAGCAACGGACTGGGTTAGAGAGTTTTCAAAATGCCAAGCTTGTTGCTCTTGCTGCAGTCGTGCCCACCTGAGCAGCATTGGCAGTGCAAATGTTGCTGAACATGGGGACAAGGCCTGTGCAGCAGAGAAGCTGAGGTCCCTGTGCATATCACGCTTGGTCAAACTCCATGCCGCTAATTGCCTGCATGCTGGACTGCAAGGGAATTCTCTTGCTTGGCTCTGCATCAGAAATTCGGAGATGGGGGCAGAGAAAGAAGTGTGTGTGTGTGTGCGAGAGAGGGAGTGGGAATGGAAGTGTGGTGACGGGGCTGTCAGTCTGCTACACAGCAGGCAGTAGCCCAGCCCTGGGGAAGGCCTACAGGAGATTGCTTGACTTTATGCAGACAGGAGGCAGGGGTGACCTGAAACAAGGATGTTTGCAAATGCAGAAATGCCCATTAGCTCTCACACCTCCACATTCATCTCTCTCTGCCCCAAAACCACCACTGGCCAAACCTTGTGGAGATCACCTCTCCAGGAAACACTTGCTCGCTGTGCTGGCTGAAGGACTGGTCCCTTTAGCCCTGGGTTGTTGCTGTTATGCCTGTCTTCTCTTTCTCTCTCACCCCACCTCCCCACCTTTATCATTAAGACATCAGGTAGTCCCCTGCTGTAAAGCCTAAGTTTCCTAACCCAGTGCAGAGTGCAGCAACACCTCCAGAGCTTGTCTCTCACTGCATATGACAGGTTCTTTCTGAAGCAAGTATTGGCAAAGTTGCAAAGGTACTGGAATAGATCTGTTCAGGATTCTGGAATGGGAATAACTTGGTTATCTTTAATTCATTTTGGGAGCTTAGGGCTCAGTGACACCCTGCTCTATCTCGCAAAGTCCTGAAGACACCAGCAGCAGCCAAGCATAAAGCTCTGCTGCCATCCTGTGGATTTTGTTGATCACTGCCATGCCCCCTTTTTCAGTCTCAGGCCAAGGCCCTGTCCACACTATCACATTTCTGCTTAATATGTATTTTGCCTCTGCACACAACCCATTCTCTCCTCGGTTTGTGGTGCACCTGAATGCAATGTGGAAATCTCCAATTAATCACAGTCCAAACTCAAACTAGAGTTACCAGCTTCAGGAAAAGCTAGGATCGTAATACCAACTTTGTATGATGAAGCCTGTAATCACTGAAGCCAATAACCACTGTTTACTATGTCACCCAGCTTGAAAGGGGAAACTGGTTAATTGGAGACTTCTCTGTATTGTTTACATGAAGGGAGGAGAAATGGATTTGCTCATATTTTTTAAAAAAGCTATTGTCATGTGAATGTTCTTGTCTGACCATAGGAGTGCTAGCCCACTTTTGTCTTCCCTAAATTTGAATTCAAAATGCCTCAAACAAAACATTGAGTGGTTTTTGTTTGACGTTCTGATTGGTATGCTTGTTCTAACTACTACCTCAATTGTATCTAGTAAAAGAGAAAGAGAAGACAATACATTTATTGTGAATTTATTAGTAGCTCAAAAAAAGGAGGAAAATAGTGGAAGTTATAAATAGCTCTGACTCTTTAAGATATAGTAAAATAAAGTTTAGAATAGAGCAAAAATTTGGTGTGCAAATAAACACGGTGATTGTCCAGTATTTCATTTATGGTTGATTAGCCTTAAGATTTTGGTATTGTAATTATAGAAATATACGTATTCAAAACTCTGCATTCCTTTTTTCCCTTATGTCATCCATTTAAGACCTTATGAAAATGCATACATCTCCATCCCTATAGTGCTAAAAAAAAGGCTATTCCAACTTCCCTCTTAAATTTCTGGAGTTCAGCACCTTGCCTTGAACATGGAGCTATTCCACTGTATAAATCACTTGCTGTCTCAATGAAGGCACTTCCGGCGCGAGAGAGCAACTATATTGTATTCCAATGTTAGGGGTCAAAATTGCACAAGGACAGAGTTCATTAAAAGTTGCAACATGCTACTAAAAACATTTCTTTAAAGAAATTTTGAAAAATAAATAAATAACCGTGTTGCGAATTGTTGTGCATCACTATGCAGTTTAAGGGTATCAGCATATCCAGAGCTCCTAATGCAAAAAAGTAATGAAGCACACATTTTATCATTTCATAAGACACAGGAGGTAAAAAGTGTCAATGTAAATCACCAGTCACAACATATTTTGTAGAAAAACAGTTCATCTGCCAGACCCGTTTTCACTTGCATGTCTTCCTTAGTCATATAAACTCTATTCAAGCAGAACAAATTTATTTTAAAAAATCAATCTGAAGGAGCAGGCAGAAATTCACCAGGTACTAGAACACTTCAGAATTCCCCTATGTGTACTTTTTCCACCCTTAAGGGCTACTCTTTTTGAAAATACCTTCCTGTGGCTTCAGTTTTCTTAGGTAAGTGCCTGATATATTGTCATAATTAAAGTTTCCTTATAAATAAGAAATGTAGAATAGATTGAAGGGGTGGGGATGTACGTTATCATGAATTTTCTCAGGGCAAAAGAAATTTAGAGATTTGGTTGCATTCAAAAGCTACAATGTGTTGGTGAGGAGAACTGACAGCTTTATCCAGGGCCGTGCAAAGCTGGTAACAGACCCAGGCCAGATGGGAAATGAAGGCCCCATTTCAACAATCTTTACCAATGGGTCTCCCCTTTGCCTCTAACAGGGGAACTTGGAAGTAGGCCCCTCAAAATCGTAGGCTCATGCCAGCTAGGCCACCCACCCCGCCTCTGCCATGGTTTATCAGTTTATGTAAATGATAAAATACACACATTACTTCAGCATCAAAAAAGCTGCAATTCGAGTTGTTTCAGCCCACATGATAGGTAACTATTGGTGCAGGTTTTTTTAAAAAGGATGTTATAAGAGTTTAATGTGACTTGATAAGCCTGTTCTGTAGCCCATATCACAAGTGTGGAATTGTTTTGTTGGGGTGTACTTCCCTGAAATATTTTGTTGTTGTTCTAGTGCATGATAACTATTCCACTAAAGTGGTTTCCCCAATGAAAAATTATCTTTGGATACTGAATTGTCCGTGGTTGGGCTTCTGATGCCCGAGCATGCGAGTTCCAGTGCCTTCAATAAAAGCCTTCTTCCCTCTTTAAAAAGGGCCTAATAGCACAGATCTGGGAAGCGGAGAAGGGCATTGTCTACTAGGATCCAAATGTAAATCAACTGGATGAGGTTCCTTCAGGCGCTGGGCCAGGACTGGGTAGCTTTGGATCAGAGTACACAAAGACCAGCTTCCCCCACATTGCAGCGTCTACCTGGAACCCATCATCGGGCACCGGCTCCACAAGGAACTCCAAGCGGCAGGAGGACTCAGAAAGGGCGCCAGGCACAGTCAGCTCAGTCACCCGGTACTGGGGGGCATACGCCACCCCGATTGGGAGCAGGCGAGGTTCGGGACCACTGCCACACGAGCCCCTGCGGTAGTGAACGCGGAAGCAGGTGGCCTTGCTGGGAGGATAGGTCCAGCGCAAAGTGAGGCTGAGGGAGAGCTCTCCAGCTGAAAGTCGTTGCCAACGGACATGGGCAACCTCTAAAGGCGACACTGGGATGGCAGCATCAGCGGATGGCAGCGGGCGCAAAGCTGTGGCATCCAGCACCTGTGGAGGAACACGCACAGGGCGGGCATAAAAACAGGAACAGGGGCCCCAAAGAAACAGTGCGATGAAGGGAGATGGGTGCAGAGAGGCTTCTCCCACCTTATAAAGACCAGGCTGAATTGGGGCCACCAAGAATGCCAAGGACAAGGCAACCATCTGCCCAGGGATCAGGGGTAGCAAGAAGTTCTGGCCTGATCTTAGTATTTCTTTGATTGCAAGGCCAGAACTGGTAAGAAAGAAACTGCGTCATCAAGACCACCTGGCCTGCAGTGGCAAAGCCTTGCAGCTGCAAAGGATAGATGTTGAGTATGTGAATCCGCAAGGGAGGGAGGAGGAGAGCTCGCCAGGCTCTAGAGAAACTTGCTTAAGAGAGTAGAAGGTGCCAAATTTCAAAAACAGGAGGACTTCAAGCAGCCCCTGTGGGCTTGGAGTAACAGTTTCCCCATCCCTGTTTTATGTCATAGCACCTTACTTAAAGATCCAGGGACAAAGACCTTCCTCCTTTCGGGCTTAGCAGGGCTGCGAGAGGCCCACAGAGAACACAGCGCTTCATGGGGAAGCCGGCTGACCCACCCCTCTCTCCATTTTCACGAGGCTTCCCATCCTAGCCTCCACCGCTTACTCACCCAGATCCTGCCCAGGCGGCATGCAAAGGGCACCTCATTCCGCCCAGACTGGCGACGCGACACGGTCACTGAAAGTTGGTCCAGGAAGCAGTTCTGGAGCTCCAGCTCATAGCATCTGTTGAGGGGAACAGAGAGAGAGAGAGAGAGAGAGAGAGAATGTAAGCTGCTGGGGTCCTGTCAGTTTGCAGGGCACTGCAAAGCCCATCCCACACTGCCCGTAGCTCTTTGGTTCCCAGGCCCCAACACCGTCCCTGCCCGGCCCCATTATTATTTCATGCAGAGCCGTCAAAGATGGTTTACAAACCCAGAGAGTTTACAAACTACAATCCGACAAGAGGGGAAAGGCTGCCAGGCCACCACTAAAATGGTCAGTTCAAGGAGAAAGAAAGAAACAAAAGAAACAAAACCCCAAGAGTCATGCATTCTGTCAATCCCTTCTACTCACCGACTTTGCCAGTCATGTTCCCCACGCAGTCCTGTCCCCCTGAGCAGCTGAGCAAGGTAATGGGGAGGCGTGGGGAGCAGGGAGGGTTTGTGCTTCCTTGGTTCTCCTGGGGGGGGGAAGATGAGAACAATGAGGGAGAGGCAGCGGACAGAACAGGGATCAGTCAATATCTGAAGCTATTGTTCACCCGGCCTCTGCTGCCCCACAGAGGGGGATCCACAAGCCCCCTTCCTTTGGGCAGTCAGAGTGAGAGCCCCCAAAGCAGGCCTGGCGTTTCCTCACCCGACTCGCCACTGGAGAAACAGGAACTTGACTGCCGCGTGGTGAACACCGGTGCAAAGCTCACGCCTTGGGAAGAGGCCTCGTGTTTATAAATTATGACCAGGAACAGCCGGGGGGGTGCTGGCACCTGGAAGGAAAACAGCCTGATGACCCCCGCCCCCAAAAGCCCCAGACAGACAGGAAGAGAGACAAAGAGAGGACACAGTCACGGCCAACTCTGGGCACTAGGCAGCCGCCACCTGCAAAAGGAAGGGGTTTAGGCATGCAAGGTGCAAAGGCTACATTCTCACAGGCACGCAGAAACACTGAGGATGGTAAGGGCGGATGCACAAAGGAGTCTGAGCCTTCCCACATCACTGAGCTCATGGCTGGGCCCTGAAGATTCCAGGTCAGCCGCACTTTCTCAAACCCCCTTCTTTCCATGATGAAACAGCCCATGAAAACTCCTCTATCCCAGATGACAACATCCTGACTGTCTCAAGCATTGTATTCCCTCCAAATCTGCTCCTTGCTTGGAGGAACCCAGCTCAGCCTCACCACCACCAACCCCCAACTTAGCCAAATGCTTGTCAGGATCCCTGCAGAGGCAGGCAGGCAGTCACAGTCTCTAACTTTGCTCCACCTTTGAGAAGCAGCTCCCAGGAAAGCGGAACGTGGTCAGCGCTGGGACAGGGATGCGCCGTGACAGGGAAAAGACCTTTACAGTAGGTCTCCGTAAAGGCTTCTTAGTGGAAGCAAAGGCTGTGTAGCAGTTTCCCTGGATTAAGAAGAGAATGTGGGGAAAGCACTCAAGTTGAGAAAACAGTTAAGAGGGCAGGGGTCGGGCTGAATGATCCCCATCACACACGCAGCCGCACGTCCACGATTCATGCCAACTGGGTACATGCAAGCCTGTTTTGCACACAGGTGCAGGCAACTGTGTTCATTACAGTGGTACCTCGGGTTAAGTACTTAATTCGTTCCAGAGATCCGTTCTTAACCTGAAACTGTTCTTAACCTGAAGCACCACTTTAGCTAATGGGGCCTCCCGCTGCTGCCGCGCTGCTGGAGCACAATTTCTGTTCTCATCCTGAAGCAAAGTTCTTAACCCGAGGTACTATTTCTGGGTTAGCAGAGTCTGTAACCTGAAGCGTATGTAACCTGAAGCGTATGTAACCGGAAGCGTATGTAGCCCGAGGTACCACTGTATATGGTCTGCAGGCTCTGCTCTCCTCTCCTCTGCCTGCTACCAGCTTTTTAAGGAAGTCCCTTTGCAAGAGCAGCACACACACACCCCGCTATGACTCCCGCATCCAATAAAAAAACCCCTGAAGCCATCTCAACCGTTGCTCACCTGGCTGTGACGTGATCTTCATTGGACGGGATGGTCCCTTCCAGCAGCAGGGAGCTGCCCCCACACCAGGCATCCTGCAGGCAGCAGCGCGTTCTCAGTCGGCCCCCATTGGGCATCCAGAACTCAGCGTACACTGGCTGGACCTCCTGAGCGCTCAGGTGGTACCAGGGCTTCATCCTACTCTCCTGAAAAACCTCAGCGTACAGTGGCTGGACCTCCTGAGCTCTCAGGTGGTACCAGGGCTCCATCCTACTCTCCTGAAAAAGAGAAAAAGAGCCGCTGGGAATTCAGCCTGGGCATGGCAACAAAACTGCCTTCCACCTTGAACGGGATTATTCTTGTGTTCCCTTAGGTCTCCAGAGCATACCTTTCCAACATGCCCAGGGAAAATGTATCTAGAAGCTAGCATTACAGGTCAACGAAATCTTGCGTTCCACTGCTTTGTGCAAATTCCCATCTGGAAGCATCGGGGCTCTTACACTATTAGGAGTATTCCTGGGCCAACTGGGAAGATAAGCCTCTTAAATACCTAATTAGCGAGCTGATTCTTTCCTTTGAAATAGTTCGGGACTTTCTTCCTGGTCTGCAAGCACTTAGGGGAGGGGGAGCGTGCATTGGAAATGATACACTTTTGCTATACTAGCCTGCCTTGTGAAAGGATCAGAAGCTGAAATTCCATACTTTCTTGGCTTACTTCCAAGGGGCTGTGCAAAGGAGTATGCTGTAAAATGGGGAGTTTCCCCGACACTCTGAAGCCCTGAGAAAAGCAGGGCTGAGATTGGCTGGAAGCCCCCAAAGTGGCGATGTCTTGCTTGATGCACGGCCCTTGAGGGAAGCGCTCTGCTAAGGTTTCATCGTGGCTCTCAATAGCTCCAATTAACCTCTGAAGGCATGAGTACGTTAAAATCAAATGCCGCTGTTGATTCTCAAAAGGGTAACCAAACCAAATCACCCCCAAACAAAAATGCAGTGCAAGGATGCCGTTAACCACATAAAACACAGTCCACGTTGCTTCTGTAGAAAGCTGCCTTATTCTGTATCAAGCCCTCTATGACTGGCAGCCCATATTCCAGGGTCTCGGGCAGAGTTTGCCCCCCTCACCCCCAATAACAAACATGCTTCTCAAAGACTGGCAGGGAGGAAAGTGACCAGGAGTTCGAGCGGAGCAAAGATTGGCAGGTTCTAAAAAGATCACATACACCTGCCGACCGTTTCGCCCTGCTTACAGCTGCCAATCATACCACCACCCCATCAGACACTGCTTTGAAGCAGAGGCTGGGGAATAGAAACACTATTTGGCTGCAGAAGGACTCGTTCAAGTAGAAAGAGAGCCGACCCTGGCTGGAAAGAAAGCAGGAGGGCAGAGAAGCCCAGGGAGAAAAAGACCAGACCAGGTTTAAAAGGCTTTGACGGTGGCTGGGCGGGGGTTGGGTGGGGAATTCAGCTTGGAAACAAGTCACAGACTCAGCCGGCCAGCAAGAGGCGGAGGAAGCTATAGAGTTGTGTTCCTCATTCTCTGCAATTCAGGCTCCACTGTTTTCCTGTGGGTGGAAAGGGACTTGAAGCTCAAGAGCCCTCCTGCAGAGCCCTCGACAGGAAAGACTGTGGGAAAATTAGCTCCGAAAGAGTGTTAAGAATCTGAGGCCTCTAGTCGCTGACACCTCAGGCAGATCAGCTGGGCTGGGGATACAGCCCGGTGAGCTACCCAGAAGGCCTTACTGGGTCTCCGGGTCTCCAGTCTGTATAGATTGTCGGGTTCTCAAGCCGCAGTCAGAGGTAACTGGCCACTCCCTAGGCTTTCGGCTTGAGATCCTTGTTGACCTCCCCGGTCTGCGTCTCCCGGCAGGATACAGGCAAGGTCACAAATCGGCGATCCCACTCAACGTGAGAGGGACACACCTCTCCTCCCTCCTCCCTGCTTCCCTCAGGGAGGGGAAAGAGCAGACAGAAATCTATTTACATGTCTTTATTTCTGTCATTGCAGCAGTACAGAGAAACACGTCTGCACTCTCCAGTCTCCAACAGTAGAGAGTGAGACTCCACCCCTGTACTTCCAGTACAGGTCAGATGACACTCTGAGCTAACATCCAGTGCTCAGTGCAGTGAATAGACTGCCCCTTTGTTCCAATAGTACAGTCCCAAATATCAACATCCTGTTTTGCATTCCAGACACCTGCAGCTCGCTCTCGCATTGCTGCTTTTTCCTGACATAGATCACATGCAGCAAGTTGTCGTTTCAAAGCAGAGGCTGGCGAGTCAAGCTGCAAAGGCTTAAAAGAGGCAGTTGTGCATCTTCTGCCCAAAACTGCCCAGTACTCTTACCTGCCCATTGTGGAAGTGCCTCTTCCCCATCCCCAGGGAGAAAGAGGTGCTGAAGGGGAGGGAGCCAATGCTGTGAGTGGGCAGCAGATCGGAGAGCAGGGCCCAGAATCTGCAAACAAGCAAGCGAGAGAGGAGTCGCGCTGAGAAGTCTTCCACGCCACTGTGCAAACCCCAAAGGAAACTTGGGTCACTGCTGCACCGTTATGGGGGCTTGTCAGAAAGACCCTCCCATAATAGGCCACAGGGGTCCAGACAATCCCAGGCAGTCAGGCAAAGTGAAGCCAAGCCAGGCAGAGTCCCCTCCCCTCCCAAAGCCCCTCCTCCTCCCTGCTGGGTCTTACTTGTCCTCGTTGTTCAGAAAGTCAGTCGGGCCTAAGTTCTCATATACCCAGCCAGGTGCAAAAATGGCCACCGAGAGGCCCTGCTCCCGAATCATGCGCAGGGACTGCGGGGACACAAGGAACGCCAAGTCACCATTTCCTCTTGTGGGGGGGCTCCGGAGTGAGGGCAGCCAAGGGGTGCTGGGAGGGTGGCAACTGCCCTGCCCCCTCCCTCTGTAACAGGGGAGCCAACCTATCCAGGGCAACAGCGGAGGCTGGGTCTTAAAAGGCTTCACTCCGCCCACCCCAAGGCAACCACGACTGCCCTCTCCAGCTCTCAGTCACCTGGAACTGCGAGCCACAAGGGCAGCAAGCCTCCCACAGGCCCCAAAGCCTGCCTACCTTGTTTATGTCAAAGCCGCTGCTCACCACAACCCCTCGGCCGAACACGTCCACGCCCACATAGATGTCCGCCCGGCGGTCGTCGGCCATCTCTCGCGTACGCAGCAGGTGCTCCTCCGTCCAGTTGTAGTTGGTGAAGAAACCGTCACAGGCGTCAAAGTAAACCCTGCATGGGCACGAGGAACGGAGGAACGTCTGGGATAGCTCAGATGGAAGAGTGCAAGGCTCTTAATCTCAGGGTTGTGGGTTCAAGCCCCACGTTGGGCAAAAGGTTCCTGCATTGCAGGGGGTTGGACTCAATGATCCTCGTGGTCCCTTCCAACTCATTCTAGGACCATGAAGAGGGTCCCTTTGTGGCGTCCAGAAGGCCTAAGGCTTTACAGGCCCTTCCAAGTAGCTCTAGCGGGATGGATCCTAGCAGCCCAGGCCCAAGGGATGCTTCAGCTGTAGACCATGCACAGCGGACAAGTACCAGGGAAAATGCATTGTGAAAAGGGGGGGAGAGAGAATTCCTGTCCCTTTCCAGGATACTTTCTACACCGCCTGGGGAAGGAGAGGGAAACTTGTGGCCCTTGGTTTTTGCTGGTCTGTAGCTTCCATCATCCCTGTGCCCACTGGCAATGCTGGCTGGGCCCGATGGGAGTTGGAGACCTGGAGATTCCCCATCTCTGCCACAGCACTAGAGACAAACCCCAAAAGGATACAGCCCCCTGAGTCAAGTTTGGTCTTCCAGCTAGCTGGGATTTAGCAGGCATGGTGTTTCCCTTGCTCAGCAATGCCTGTCGATCTCTCACATCTTACCATTCGTTGAGGCCCATGCTTGGTTTTCTCATTCTCTGTTACAATGTACTAGTGTTTCTCAAACTTGGGTCCCCCGCAGTTGTTGGACTACAACTCCCATCATCCCTGACCACTTGTCCTGTTAGGTAGGGATGATGGGAGTTGTAGTTGCAAGAACAGTTGGGGACCCACATTTGAGAAACACTGCACTAGTGCATTGCAGCTCTCAGTTACAGTAGACCTTGGCTATTTCGCACCACACCTGAGCTCCCCTCGGCAGGCCAAGTGTATCAGGGAGATGCTGTAGGGCAGGGGGCAGAGGCTCCGTGGGGCTACCCTCAGGTTCAGATGCGCTGCCCTTCTTCCTCTGGTCCCCAGGGCAAGACCCACTGCCTGTAGAACAGGGAGGGGTGTCACTCACCGGTTCTTCTCGTTCAGCTCATTCTGCCACTTGAGCTCCCCGTTCTGCAGGACACTGTCATACCACACCACCTGCCCTCCCGGCACAGCTCTGTGCACCTGGGCCGTCAGATAGCGCAAGAAGTGGACCAAGTTACGCGCTGCCGACACCTGCCATGAAAGAATTGCACCAATCAGCCAGCGCGACAGGTCCTTGGGAGGCCGTTGGTCCATCATTCAGCATGCCAAGTGATGTTATATGCATGATGCCCAAAGCCAGGGTGACTGACACACCTCAGTTTGGGAAATATATATTTTCCAGGGGACAGGCAGCTGGGTGCCAGCAGATACACAGAATTCATCAGAGGCCCAGAGTGGGAATGGAAAAGGAAGGATGGGAAAGGAGTGTTGGAGGAGAGGTCCCAGGAAATTTATGAAAGGGACAGGGGAGGAGAAATGATAAGGCAAGGAAGGTAAGAAGAGAACTGGAGAGAGGAAAGAGGTTCGGGGGCAACTCTAAGGGGTGAGCCAGTAGGGCAACAGTGTGGACTAGCATGGGCAGGTAAAGGGAATCGCTGTGCTGTATAAGTAATTTGGGGAACAGGCAGCAGGGCTGGGCAATATAGCATCCAAAACCAGTTTGAAGTCCATATTGCGATATCAGTTTCGTAATTTTTGACCTGGCGATACATCACGAATCATGATGTGTATGCTATACGAAAATCACAATGTGGGGGGAAACCATGAAGCCAGCCAATGGCTATGCATAGCTCCATCCTTATTTCAGACATCATAATATATCAGTATATCATGATGTTCAGTGGGTGAAATATCACGGGGTTGAAAACTAGGTATCGCCCAGCCCTAGCAGGCAGGCATAAAAATAGGAAAGGGGTTCTGCGACGTAAAGGGGGTTTTCAAGCCCTAGGGGTAAGGGGCCTACCCAGCCAGTCTCTGAAGGTAAGAGGCCACCTGGGGTTCTGAGGATCCTAGGGACCTAAAGGAAGAAATTCTGACGTGGGGATACATATCACAGCTGCATTGTGATACTGAGCATATCCCTAGGTATAGCTCCTGCTCCCCCTGAGCAATGCCAGGGACTTTAAGGAACACACATACGGCCTGTGTACGGATGAACCCTAACTCCCCTCCTAGGCCAAGGTTGGCAGGGGAGGGGAAATGTTGCTTGCTTACACTCAGAGAGTTCTCAATGTTGACCAGCCAACCATCAAAACGATAGAACTGCGCAATCGCAGCCAGCTGATCAGCCACGGCGCGGTACGCTTCCTCGCTTGCCAAGAAGGACTCACACATCTTTGCACCGTCTCCCCACTCTGTGATGAAGGTCCCTATAGGTAGGGAAGGAAACGCAAGGAAGAAACGGAGTGGCTCGTCTCCTGGACCATCCAAAACCTCTGTGCATCAGTAGAACCGCAGAATCCTGGAGTTGGAAGGGGTCCCGCGGGTCATCTAGCCCAACCCCCTGCAACACAAGAATTCTGCCCGCAGCCATCCCTGGGTGGGTGCGAACCACCAACCTTCTGGTTAACAGCCAAGCGCAGTGAGCCACTGCGCCACAGGAAGGCTTAAGAGCTGAGCCCTGAGGAACCTCCAGGGGGGAAAGAGGAATACCCAAAATACAAGCAATGTCAGAGGAGCTGGCAATTGCCTGTGCCTTGAAGCACGGCTATAAAGAGTGGAACAGCAACAGCAGCTGTTTGCAAAAACTCCCTGCATCTCCCAAAAAGCAGAGTGCTGTGGGAGATTAGCAGGAATTGAGGCTGTGGATGGCCCCAGACTTTCAGCAGCAGAGAACCTACGGCCCTGCAGAAGTTGTGGGACTCCAACTCCCATCATCCCTAGAAAGCATGGCCAACGTTTCAGGGATGACGGGAGCTGGAATCCAGCAACAACATCTGCAGGGCCACAAGTTATCCACCCCTGATAAGTTGCAGCATGCGTCAAGAATGCAACTGATAGGAGGAAAGAAGTACCACCCACTGCAACTCCTGCCTCTTGCAACTCAGCAAAGGGGTGGAGTAAGGAAAGGACAACTTAGAGAGTGAGGCCCTCCCTCCCACAGGCCCCAAACACTATGTGTATCATATGCTCCAGGGGATGGCCCAGCGAAGATCACCTAGCATGAGGACTCCATTGCGGTGAGCAGCATTAGTCCAGACCACAGGTGGGATGGTAACGTTGTGATGACTGAAGTAAACAAATATGTCAATGTAGCACCAGTGGTAGAACACAAAGGGGTCATCCACCGATGCGCCTTGGATGAACCTGCCAGAAGTAAGAGGAGAGAGCGAGAGAGAGCGCATTATACCCAGCAGGGTACAATTAGACTCAGCATGGGAGATCTCATACAAAGTAGGTATGAATCATATTTCAGGTCCTATAATCTTGCTCAGAGGAACTAAACCAGTCCAAGCTGCTGCGATTTCCTGAAGCTAGGGTGGCCCAGCCACCACCCTCCCTCAAGAGAATCCAACAAGAAGTGAAATTCCCCTGGTTGCTTGCAGAAACCAGATTTACTTCCCTGATCTCTTTCCCTGCTCTTAATTTTGCACGTTCTTAACCCACGGTAACTGGAGTGCAGGAAGGACTGAAAACACCACCCTGGTGAATGACCTCTGCCAGGAACTGGACCTGGCTAGTATGACTGAACCTCTTAGTGACAGCGATATCCTTCTATGCTACGGCCGCAATCAGGATTGATGGTGCATAGCTGCCTTCGTGGAAGAGGTTTTGCCCAGTCCAAAGCACCCCTATATACTGCTAATGTTAACACATGGTTTGGGTCTGTGAACCAAGAAGGTAGCAGCTCAAATCTCACCTCAGCTCTTCTTCCACTCTGCATTCACCATCTTCAATGAAGTGGTAATAATAAAGGTCATACATGGCCAATGTAGGGATCAATGAGCTAATGCAGTAGTTTCCAAACTTATTTCCCCCCTGGATCACTTGAAAACATCTGAGGGTCTTGGTGGACCACTTAAATTGAATTTTCTGCCTGTTGTAACAATTGCAATGCACTGTGCTAGGTGCTAAATGATTTTTAATTGTATTTTTACAGACCAACTGCAGACCACCTGAATGAAGTTTGGGGACCCAGTTCAGGAGGCATTCAGTGCTAATCCTACTCAGAGCAGGACTAACTCTGTACGTGGGGCCACCCCCATCGTTCAGCCCGGACACTGAGATCCAGCACCGAGGGCCTTCTGGGGTTCCCTCATTGCGAGAAGTGAGGTTACAGGGAACCAGACAGAGGGCCTTCTCGGTAGTGGCGCCCGCCCTGTGGAACACCCTCCCTTCAGATCTGAAGGAAATAAGCAGCTATCTTCTCTTTAAAAGACATCCGAAGGCAGCCCTGTTTAGGGAAGTTTTTAATATTTAATGCTGTTTTGTTTTTAACACTTGATTGGAAGCCGCCCAGAGTGGCTGGGGAAACTCAGCCAGATGGGTGGGGTATAAATAAATTATTATTATTATTATTATTATTATTATTATT
The DNA here is from genome assembly GCF_965112155.1 of Podarcis liolepis. Lineage (NCBI taxonomy): Eukaryota > Metazoa > Chordata > Lepidosauria > Squamata > Lacertidae > Podarcis > Podarcis liolepis. The sequence goes on from NC_139555.1 coordinate 30,845,331, forward strand.
ATTATTATTTTACTAGCACTTACGGACCTTGACATAGCTTTGGTCACAAATCCCAGTGATCAAATTCAGAGACTTCTGGTGGGGGTTTTCCTGAGCATTAGCAAGGAGGCATGAGGCCTTGTTGCCAAATTCATAGGATGAGCTACGCAAATAAGCAAGGGCCTTGCAGATGTGATCCGTTTCTAGCAGTTGCTGCTTTGCCCATGTTGTTTTTAGTGCCTCTAAGGAGCTGGCTGATCCCATATGTCAATATTCAGCATCTGTTGTTTTAAGACCAAAGACACCACCCTCTGGTACTGTTATCTTTTGTAGCCAGGCATACACTCCCCTATCGCAATGTCTGCAGAGCATAGATTTCATCGTGTCCCCCAGCATGGGGTACTTATATCCAGGCTGACATTCTCTGCAAAAGAACATTTTAAAGCTTGTTTTAAACTTAATTAACTGGGGTCAGGGGGCATTTATTTCAATGGGTTTACTCTGAGTAGGACTTGGTTGCACGCAACCCCAAGTATGTGAAACATTTTAAACATCCGAAGTGTGATTTATAACTAATATTGGTACAAGTTAATCACTCTTCAGATCCATGTGGCTGCAACCAAGGCAAACTTAGCCAAGACCAGATTGAGCCAATTCTGGTTAGTTTGGCAAAAAGAGAATTATTGTTTCTGAATCTGGAAGCTCTCCCGTTTCAGCATCTGCCCCAGTTCCAACCTGTCTTCCAGGTAACCTCCCTTCATATCGTGGCACACCAGCGTGCGGGGCCTACGACTGTTGAAAGGAGGCTCGTGTTTGGCCAGAGGCTCTGTGGACACGTTGAAAGCATCGTCACTGGTGGGCTTCCAGGAGAGCAGCTCTTCCAAGCCAGAGAGGTAGAAGCTGATTGGCTCAGTGGTCTTTGTGTCGTACTGCCTAGCTGGGAAGAATAAAGGCAGACTGTGAATACCTACAATCGCAGAGTGGTGATAATCATGGCTCTTCGCCCAACACCAAGTCTTACCAGGGAGAGGACTGGGGGCGAAATTGACCACCCGGTGGAGAACGGATGTTCTTTGGCTCTCCATATCCAACTGCAAGCTGAAAATAAGAAAAAAGGAATCAGGGGGAAAACAACAATCCTATTTGGGAACCCTCTGTTCTGTGCCCCTTCCCCTGCCATCCAAAAAGCCCACTGTACTGAGGAAGGACTTCTTAAAAGTAGCCAGGCATACATATTTATTTACACATATTTACAAATGCATTTTTAAAAGGAACAAATAATGTATGCTTGGCTGCTACAAAAAATAAAAAATCCGTACAAAAAAGACACATAAAACCAAACATAATAAGGCCAGGAATTCAAAGCAGTAAATTAAGATAAGTCTAACAAAGTCAAGGTTCCTTTGTTGTTGGGACCATCCTGGTCACTTCAACCGAAAAGGAAATAAAAGTATTCTCTGCTTACTGTACAGAATATGCAGAGGTACACCATTAAAATACAGCAATAACAACAAGTTTAGCACAAGAAACCTAGGTATCATAGAACCTTAGAAGCCTGAGAAAACAAGGATATCTGGCCCTGAAAAGACAGCAGTGTAGGCACCAAGAAAGCATCTCTGGGAGGAAATTCCATGGAGAGGGTACCACCACTAAGAAGGCCCTCTCCCAGGCTGCCACCCAGCTCACTTCAAGCAATGGAGGACTTCTCTCAATGATCTCAACACACAGGCAAGCTGATGTCAGAACAGGCATTCCTCCAGGAACACAGATCCCATACCATAAAGGACTTTAAGATGTAAGCATCGACACTTTGAATTGTGCTGAGAAATGGACTGGCAACATATGCCATCACATGGATGGGAGCCCTGGGGCCCTCCAGATGTTGTCAGACTCCAACTCCACCATCCCCAGCTATGACAGTTGGGGTCCATCATCTGGAGTTACCCAACCCTGCCCTGGCAGCTTCAGGTTTCCTTTTCTAGCCCAAGGACTGGCCACAATCCACAGGAGGAAGACTGGCCAACCAGAACTCCAGCTGGTGTTTCTGAGCACTGATCTGCTGGGCATTTGTGGCACCTAAGGAACATGGTGGAGGGGTGGCACCAAACCACAAAGTTCTAACAAACGAAAGGAGAGAGGTACAAGTTGAGTATACAGGCCTAATGTCTGCCCAGCCCTGATCTTTTAACCATTTTGAAGAGCTAGTGGCCACCCCATTTTTAAGTGATGTTCTGTTCAAGGAGGTGGCTTTGAAAAGTTGGGATTCAGTGGGGAGCTGCAGGCTTCTCTTCTTTCAGAGGCTGGAAGAGGTTTGCCCAAGTGAAAAAATGCCCAAATACAAGTTTGTTGCCATCAAAAGGAGACAAGAGAAGTAGTGACATTGTGATACCCCAACCAGCAGGAAATGCAGCTCTTTGTCACTATGCAGGGCTGCAGCATCAAACCTATTTCCAGACCTGGGATATTATGGCTGCAATCCTATACGGACTAACTTGGGAGCAAGTCCCATGAACTCAATGAAACTTTATGAGTGATGCACACACAGAGAGAGAGAGAGATTCTCCAGTTCATTTTCCTGGTTGATCTACTTTGAATGAGTCAGTTTGGAGGCGGCAGCTCTGATACTCCCAGTGCTGGAGGGCAAGGCATTGCTGGTACAAGTGCAGCATCCTGCCAAACAAGTGCTCCTTCCCTACCATATCAGATCCCAGGTTCCTATGAAGACTGTGAGCTAAGCCCTGCTGGATCAGCTCAATGGCCCATCGAGTCCATCCTCCTGTTCTCAGATGCTCACAGGGAACCTGCAAGCACAAGCCTGAGCAGAACGGCTCTTCCCAGCAATGGACAATTCAGAGGCATACTGTCTCCAATAGCCTTCCTAGGCAATCCAGTCAGATGGGCTGGGTACAAATAATTTTTTTTAAAAAAATTATTTTTATTTCTGGCTAGCAGCCTCTGACAGCCTTTTCCTCCATAAACTTGCAATTCAATTAAGAACAAGGTGAGCTACTGTCCGGCCTAGAACTGAGCTTCTGCAGCGCTAGGAAACTTAGGGAACTTCCCAATGACAATGTTTTGAGGAAAACATGCAGGACAGGCCGGGCTCGCCACCACCTTCCCGAGGCTGGACAGCTTTCGCTTGCATTGCACCCAAGTTTATCACCTTCCAGGACCGCTTTGCATCCCCAGCGACAAGCTGCCCACCAACAATAACAGCAAGAGCATCTTCACCAGGGTGGGGAGCCTTCAAGCTTGTGGGTAGTTGTTGGGTTTAAGTTTCGGGGTTTTTTTACTAGAACCCCCAAGCCTCCCCTCACCACCCCTCCCTTCTTGCACGGGCTGCAAGTTCTCTTCCAGAAGAGGCTGGGACTCTGAGGGGAGCGCACGGGCCTGTTGTGCAGCCCAGGCTCCTGCTTCTCGCAATGGTCAGCCGGGAGCCTCTCTGACAGAAGTCCGGCTTGGGGGCGACAGAGGCCCTCCTGGCTTCTGCCTGCGCGCCTGAAGCGGGGAAGCAGAGGCTCCGGCGGTTGCCCCCTTTGCAAACAGGCAGCCTCCCCACCAGCAACCCCTGCCCCTCGCGGCGGCGGCTCCCAGGACGCGCCTTACCCCAGCCCGGGCCTGAAGCGCCCCTTGGCCGGCCTCGGCTCCTCTGGACCTCCATGGCTCTCGTCGTCGGCTCGCTTGGCTCCTTTCCTCCCTCCTCCGTCCTGCTCCCTTCCCTCCATCTCCCTCTCTGTCTCTCTCGCTCTCTCTTTGCGCCTTCCTCCTACGTCCCCCGTCACATGGAGGCAGAGGGCGGCCGGGATCCGGCCAATCCCCGCAGCAGATCCAGCCGTTGCAACTCCCTGCCACCAGGCGCCCGGGCAGCCCCGGCATCGGGCGGGCAGCCCCGTCTGCGGAGCGGGAGGAGGCAGCGCATCCGCGGTGGGAGGGAGTCTGCCAGGGTCGCCGGCGGCGCCTGGGCTTTCTCGGCCTGCGCTGGTAAAGAAAGTCGGCGGAAGTGCTTCTCGGGGCTGGTGCTTCCCACCCACCCGCTAGAAGCCACGCCTTTGGCGCGAAAGTTCCCTTGAGACTAGCTGTGGAGTGTGAAGCGTCGGAAAGGGGAACGCGCTCTGCACATTCTCAGAGGCGCTCTCTTCCGCTTCGCAAAACATTTAAGGGACTGAAGGGTGAGCGTTTTTCCTAACGCGCGGGAGGCGAGGAGAGAGAGCCAGTGGTTTCAACATAACTCTCTGCTTCCAGACTTTCCATCCAGGTGTGCTTCCTACAGTTCAATAGATAAATTGACCACAAACTTCCCACCCTTTCCTCGAGCACCCAGCCAGCAGGCCTCGCTCATGGTCCGTCCGCGACAGGTAGCCGAACCTCGTTCCTTCACCATCGCTTTTACAGGTAATCTGACCCATGCGGCGTTGTGTTTTGCGACAGTTAACTGAAGAAAATACTGTAATCCCAGAAGCTCAGAACAGCAGGATCAACTTTATATACATCCATGCACAGGGATACACACTGTACATTCCCCCTTGATAGATTTAGCAGGGTGTTGGATTCCTGCACCCTCCTCAACCCTTTGGCATCCACCACCACCCCAAAACCTGGTTTTGTAGGTTCCTTGAAAGAAGTCAAATATGTGGAAAACAAAAACAACCGTAAGACAGAATCTCCCTGCTAATTGGCAGGCAAAAAGAGCAATGTGTCAGGAGCCAAAACAATATACAGTACACTGGACAGGGAAGAATTAAATTACCTGTAAGTTATACTGTGGCAGTTTGCTTACCCAGAAATATCCTGTTAGGGGACTACTTGGTTATGGCTGGGGCAACCCAGCCAGATGGGTGGGGAATTGTTGTTATTGTAATAATAACAGAAGCAAATGTGGTGTGATTTTGGGGGTGGGGTACACAACTGAGATGCTTTTTCTTCTAAACTGAGGAACATGGGAAAGTGAAAGAAAGGTATTTCTTTGCTATCACATGGTGAAAGTGATGGACAGCAGCAGCATGCAAGGCCAAGGAGTTTGGGGGAGGGGGGCTCTGGGTGCCCTGTGGTTGGACTGTTATTCACTGTTACTGTGGTACTTCAAGTTAAGAACTGAATGCGTTCCGGAGGTCCGTTCTTAACCTGAAACTGTTCTTAACCTGAGGTACCACTTTAGCTAATGGGGCTTCCCGCTACTGCCGCACGATTTCTGTTCTCATCCTGAAGCAAAGTTCTTAACCCGAGGTACCATTTCTGGGTTAGCAGAGTCTGCAACCTGAAGTGTCTGTAACCTGAGGTACCACTGTATTACCTCACTCCTGACTGTGTCATTCTAACATTCTGTTCCTAGCACTGTTGATTTCAGTGTCAGTTTATCCTACAAACTGTCTTCTGCATACTGCCATTCTATTGTCATTCCATTCTGAACACTATCATTCAGATTTAATTCTTCTCCAGATAGGGGTTTTTTACCAGGCTGGGAATTGTCATTTCACAGTTATTTCCACCTTTGAAGACATTCCACTGTTCTTATTTGGACACTGCCCCCCCCCCCACGCCCCGCTTTGAGGACTGTCATTCTGTTCTGAGCAATTAATCTCATCATCCACCCTTGTGACCCTAAAGCTGTTACGTTCCGTAAAGATCCTTATTTTTGTGTGTATGTGTTTCTTCTCGGACCTCCTAGCACTTTTATACCCCTTCTAGTTTTCACGTTTCCCTTTTATGCTCAGATGTCTGTCCCTCTAATAATTCTCCTGCTTCCCCTTTTGATACAGGATGGTGAAACCTTTTTCAAAAGTACTGCAATGTACTTTCAAAGAGTCCTTAACAAACACATCCTCTTTTACCCTGGAAATGGTGGGGAGGTCACCCTGTAAGCCAACTTAAAGGGGCTTGGCAGAGCCCCTGCTTTCCCACCGAAACTGAATCTACCCTAAAATATTCCAGCAGCTTAGCAGCTGCCACAATTTTCTGAATTACGGTAACTGGCACTGGAGGTCTCCTGGAGGGGAGAGATCCGACTGAGATGCCTGAGCCACTGTTCTCCTATCTGCCCTCCCAACTCTGCTGCTCCCTGCCTTTCTGTAGCATCATTCATGCAACTAAATCTCAAGACTCTATGCCTCCTTCGGTCATGTATTCTTTTCTTTCTTTTTGACACTTCAAATGGTCCTTAACATATCTCATTCTTGTTTGTCACCTTGTGAGGCCTATGCTCATAAAGGCAGCCTGTACATACATCTGTTTGTTTATTTAAAGTACAGTGGTGTCCCGCAAGACGAATGCCTCGCAAGACGGAAAACTCGCTAGACGAAATAGTTTTCCGTTTTGGAGGTGCTTCGCAAAACGAATTTCCTATGGGCTTGCTTCGCAAGACGACAATGTCTTGCGAGTTCCTCTGGTTTTTCCCCCTCCCCCCTTTTTCTAAGCCGCTTATCAGCTGATCCGATCAGCAGATAAGCCGCTAAAAGCCGCTAATAGCGCTAATAGCGCTAATCCGCTAATCCGTCAATGGGCTTGCTTCGCAAGACGAAAAAACCGCTAGACGAAGAGAATCACAGAACGGATTCTTTTCGTCTTGCGAGGCACCACTGTATTAGGACAGGACAGAACATTGCAGCAGTGGTGTAGCATGGGTTGACAGCACCTGGAACCACGCAGAAGGGGTGAGTGGAAGGGAGGGAAACAGATGGAGTACACATGTGCATTCAGCTGCCTAATGGACCCAGGAGATCGCAGCCATGGAGAAAAGAAAAGAAGAGTCGTTCCATTGTCTGGAAAGGTCACTTGCTGGTTCGCATGGAAATGCAATTTTCAACAGTGTCTAGTGACAGAAGCATTCTAGCACAAGATGTTGAAACTTTGTGCCCCTAACAATTTTGCGCCCAGGGCAACTGCCCCACGCTATGCTACCGCATTGCAGTCAACTTAATTTTAAAAGTATGCTATTTTCATTAAGACTTGTACATTTATAGCATCTACATTTATAGCAACTACTTTCTCACTTGCTATAGAACTGCATTCCCCAACCAGGGTCCTCAGGATGCATTAGACTACATCTCCCATCAGCCCCAGCCAGCATGTGCTGATGGGAGCTTTCATCTGAAGCATATGGAGGCCTCCTGGGTGGTCAAGGCTCCTGTTTTAAGACACCAGTTCTAGGAAATCACAGTTAATTCAGTCAAAAGATTTACCTCTGTCTTCCTAGCAGAGGCACAGCATAGACTTCAAGAAGTGTTGCAACTTGGCTCCAGCTGAAGACTGGGGGACTTGATAAGTAAAAAATATAGGTTCTCTGTTGACAGGAACTTGCTTATGAAACTGACACAACAGCCTAACCTCTGTACTTCAGGAGATTAGGCTTTGTGAAACACAAGATGAAACATCTTACTCCACAAAGGAAGGAAGGAAGGAAGGAAGGAAGGAAGGAAGACTGAAAGACCCAAAGAAAGAGAATTTCCTTATTTGTTGTCAGGGGTTCAGAGACAGAGACACAGGTGAGGGAGGAGACGGAGAGCGACGAGGAAGAATCCCAGGACAGTGAGGAAGAGGATGACAATGACTTGAGATCTTCCATGAGTCTCTCAAGTGAATCGGAGGATTCTCAGGAGGGGGCGCCCCTAGTCAGGACAAGGGGGGTCACAGGGGGGACCTGCCAGGAGCAGGGAAGCAGCAGGGAAACCCCGAGCGGGAGTGGGAGATCGGGGCCGGCTTCCCAGCAGGAACGAAGGGAAGAGAGGGGGGTTCCCAGTGTGACACACGGAGCGGAGCAGGAAAGAGACAGGGGAAGGAGATCTGGGGAGAACGTCCTGCCGGAAGAGGGGGAGAGTAGTACAGGGAGTAGTGTCAGTGTCAAAAGGAAGGTCAGGGGTAGCGAGCGCGCGCCAAGTTCAAATGTGGAGGCGCGCGGAAATGGAGAAAGCCCGGAGGAGGAGCCCAGCCCCAAAGCACGAAGGAGGGGGGAACAGGCATCTCAGGAATCCGCTTCGGGAGAGAGCAGGAGGGAAGGAACCCAGGGGGGCAGAAAGACCCTGCGGAAAAGGAAAGACAGGAAGCGGTGGTCTAGCACAAGCCTCATAAGTTGGTGCAGGGGCGGGGACGAGTCAGAGGGGACTTCAAACGTCTGACGTTAAAGACACGGGGCTGCACGCCTCGGTTGTGGAATCTATAATGAACTGCAATAAACATCCCTGTATATAAGAAGAGCTTGGCGTTGGTCTTTTGTGAGCTGAGACCTGAGGCAGCCTCTGACAGTAAGTCCCCTCCAAAACTACGCAAAATTTTTTTTTGCAAAGCTCACAAAGTTTGGCAGCCCTGAGTATGGAGCAGCAGATAGCTGAGCTACGCAACGCAGTCTCCCGGCTTACCACTGAGGTAGTGGTCTCGCAGAAGAAGGGGGAAGAGGCAGAAAAGCGGTGCCAAGATCTGCAAGCCAGGTGGGATCATGCATGCCAGGTGGGGTTCCCGGGGACCAAAGCGGCTGGAGTAGCACTGGGCAGAAGAGGGGGCAATTTGGTAGCCCACTTCGATGGGAACCTGCAGCAATACCCCAGTTTTAAAGCAGACGTAGAATATGCGTTGCACTTGCTTCGCGACGACTTTAAAGATGAGGAAGAGAAAGTGGGGTTCATTGTGTCCCACTTGCATGGGGAAGCGAGGGCTTGGTTGCGCAATCTGTGGCGTGAGGATTGTCCTGCTCGAAGGGACTCTGATGAATTTATCAAATGCATGGACGCTTGCTTCCAGTCTAGTGTGGATGTGGATGTGGCACGCCATCAGATCCATGGTTTAAGGCAAGGCAAGGCTTCCGTACGTCAGTATCATGCTCGCTTTTTCGCCTTGCTGAATGTGCTGCGCTGGGAGAAGGATTCTTTGGCTGTCAGAGACTTATTCTGGGAGGGGCTATCTGGCCCTGTGAAGGACGAGCTGGCTAGGGGGGACAGACCTAAAACCCTGGCAGACGTGGTGCAGCGAGCGCTTGCCATTGGAGTGCGCCAGGAAGAACGCCCTTGGCGCAATGAGGGGGGTAGCCAGCTTCACGCACCGCCCAGAGTGCCTCCTTTGTTTCCCAGAGATCCAGGACGTCCGCGTCTCTCCCCTCAGCTGCAGCCAGGGGAGGAGCCTATGGAACTGGGGAGTGCTAAGGCTCAGTCAGTGGCCGGAGCCCCAGCGTCCGGAACAGTCAAGAAGAAGCCTCCTAGAGGGAACAGGAAGTGTTACATCTGTGACTGTGCAACGCACATGGCGAAAGAGTGTCCCCAGAGGCTCCGGCAGCACACTGCAGCCTTGGCAACAGTAAATGCAGCAGCACAGCATGAAGAGCTGTTTCAGGGAAACGACAATGCCTGGCTGGAATCAGCAATGTTGGGGCACAGCCAGGCAAGTCAGTAGAGCAGTCCCCAGCGCTTTTGCAGCCTACAGACCCCCTGCCACCCAAACCTGTAGTGCAGCTCACTGCAACCCTCCAGCTACCTAATGGACGCACCCTGGAGGTCCCCATCACAATTGACAGTGGGAGCAACGCAGACTTCGTGGGGGTGCAGTTCGTCAAGCAGCATCGCATAGAGCTTCTGCCAGCCACGCTGCCATTGAACGTCGTCACAGTGGATGGCAGGAAACTGCTGGGGGGGCAAGTGGTACAACAGACGCCGCCCATGGTGATGCAGATTGGCAATCACCGAGAAGTCATCAGTTTCAACGTCACCCGCCTGTCAGACACGCCTATAGTGTTAGGCATGAGTTGGCTGGATAGGCACAGCCCGACCATGGCGTGGTACCAGCGGCAGCTCACCTTCGGCTCGTCCTATTGCGCGCAGCATTGCATCCAGACCGGTCAGGAGGAGGAGGGCCAAGAGGAGGGGCAGCAGCTACGTCTCAGCATGGCGCAAGCAGTACCCCTCAAGTACAAGGGGTTTTTGGAGGTTTTCTGCGAAAAGGAGGCTGACCAATTGCCACCTCACCGGCCCTACGATTGCGCTATTGACCTCTTGCCAGGGACAACGCTGCCGCCTGTGAAGCTGTATTCCATGTCCGAGGAGGAGCTGCAGGAGCTCCGGGAATTCATAGACCACAATCTGCAGCGGGGATTCATCCGAGAATCGAAGGCTGTAGGGGGCAGTCCTGTGTTTTTTGTGAAGAAGAAGGACACGCCCCAAAAGAGGCTCATCGTAGACTTCAGATTCATAAACTCAAAAACAAAGCCCGCGGCCTTTCCCATGCCCAAGATCGACGACCTGCTCGCGACGGTGCGGAAAGGGAAGATCTTCACCAAGTTGGATCTCCGCGGAGCTTACAATCTCATACGTGTGCGAGAGGGTGATGAGTGGAAGACGGCCATGTTCACGCCGTTGGGCACCTACGAATACAGAGTTATGCCGTTTGGTCTCCAAAATGGCTCCCACTTTTTCCAAGCTTTTATGCATCATGTGCTGGCGGGACTCCTCTACAAGAAGTGCGTATGTTTCCTCGACGACATTCTGATCTTCTCAGAATCGCCGGAGACTCACGAGAGCGACGTGAAGGAGGTCCTGCAGAGGCTACGGGAGCACAGGCTCTACGCCAAGTTGGAGAAGTGCCAATTCGACGTGACGGAGGTGGATTTTCTGGGCTATAGGCTGTCCGACAGGGGACTAGCCATGGACAGTGCCAAGGTCCGCGCGGTGTTGGACTGGAAGAGCCCGCGAAATCGGAAAGAGGTCCAGAGGTTCGTCGGCTTCGCCAACTTTTACCGCAAGTTCATCAAGGGTTTCGCCAAGGAGACGGCAGCTATCACGGACACTCTCAGCTCCAAGAAGAAGAAGTTCACCTGGACGGACCAAGCGGAGCAGTCCTTCAGGAGACTTAAGAGTCTCTTCGCGTCCGAAGAACAGCTGCTACACGTGAATCCTGGCAGGCCCATGAGGGTGGAGACTGACGCATCTGACAGAGCGGTGGGGGCCGTCCTCTTACAGGAAGACCCGCAGGGAAACTGGAGGCCCTGTGCTTTCTACTCCCGGAAGCTCAGCAAGTCGGAGCAGAACTACACCATTTGGGACAGGGAGTTGCTGGCCATCCACGCAGCTTTCAAGGCGTGGAGGCACTTTCTCATCGGAGCCAAGCACACCGTGCAGGTCCGCACGGACCACAAGAACCTAGAGTACTGGCGCACGGCGAAGCTACAGAGCCAGAGGCACATACGCTGGGCAGAGTTCTTTGCGGATTTCGATTTCAGGATAGAGTACATCCCAGGCGACAACAATGTCATAGCAGATGCGCTCTCCAGGAAACCGCAGTATCTCGAGGCAGCGGCACCGGTGGCAGCCAAGCACATTTTTGCACCGCAGGCGTGGGCGTGCGCTTCAGCCGCCGTGGACCTGGAGGCGGTGCGTCACGCGTTGCAGGCGGATCCATTCGCACAGTCCAAGATGGAAGAGGTGCGGAGGGGCACAGCGAAGGACGACGAGTTCCAGATACGCGACGGCCTGCTGACCCGTAAAGGTGCTCTCTACATTCCGGGAGACGATCTCCGCGCGAAGGTTCTGCAGCAGTTGCACGACGCACCCAGCGCTGGCCACTTCGGCAAGGAAAAGACGACAGAATTAGTGGCCAGAGACTTTTGGTGGCCCCAGATGCGAGGGGAGGTCGCGGAGTACGTCGCCAGGTGTGACACGTGCCAAAGGTCCAAGCCAGTGCACCAGAAGCCAGCGGGACTGCTGGAACCACTGGAAACGCCACTGCAACCGTGGGAGAGGGTGGCGCTGGACTTTGTCACTGATCTGCCCAGTTCGCGAGGCAAGACGGCGGTGCTTGTGGTTGTAGACCTGTTCACCAAGATGGCGCATTTCATTCCTTGTGCGAAGGTGGCGACAGCGGAGCAGACAGCCAAACTGTTCATCGACCACGTGTTCAAGGTGCATGGCTTGCCACGGTCCATTCTGTCTGACAGGGGGCGCCAGTTTGTGTCCAGTTTCTGGCGGAAGCTGCTAGGGATCCTGCACGTCAAAATCAACCTGTCGTCGGCGAGACATCCGCAGACCAACGGCCAAGCAGAGAGGGTCAACGCGATCATGCAGCAGTACCTGAGATGTTACGCCAATCAGCGACCCGCGGCTTGGGTGGATTACCTGCCGATGGCTGAGTTTGCCTACAACAACACGAAGCACGCGTCTACGGGGGTGACGCCGTTCTTTGCTAACAATGGAAGGCATCCCAGAACCTTCCCGGGGCTCGTAACGACGGGGGAGGGGGAGCCACAGGAAGCCGACCATTTCGCAGCAGAATTGCAAGAGGTGCACGACGAGCTACGGAGACATTTAGAGCTAGCTAAACAAGCCTATAAGGTGCAGGCGGACAAACACAGGAGGGAGGGGGAAGACATCCAGGTGGGAGACTGGGTATGGTTAGCGGCCCAAGCGGTGCCGGCCAAGTCGTTAGCTAAAAAGAAGCTAGGACACAGGCAACTAGGGCCGTACCAAGTTGAGGCCAGGATCAATCCCGTAGCGTTTCGATTGACCCTCCCCGAGGGTTCCAGAATGCACCCGGTCTTTCATAGGTCGATGCTCACCCCCTACAAGGCCCCACACAGATTTCAGGAGTCAGGGAAGGCACCAGAACCAAGCAGGGAGTCGCCCAAGAGGGGGAGGTCACCTAAGGACGAACCAGTCAACGAGGTCACAGAGATTCTGGACTCGAGATGGGGGGAAGAGGGAGTAGAATATTTTCTCGCCAGGGAGGGCGCCCCGGCCAGCACCAACAGTTGGGTGCCAGACTACGCTTTGGACGAACCCCTCCTCAAGGACGAGTTCCATGCCCTTTTCCCACACAGGCCCATGCCAGCACAGTTTTTCGACGATTGGCTTTTTACGCCCACACTTTCCGCCAGCACCTTCCGAGGGTTCTCCTCCGCAGAGGAGACGACGCCAGAGTCGAGCCCTCCAAGGGGATCGTGTTCGGGGGTGGACACCGACCCTTCTTACTGGTGGGACGACCAACCAGAAGAGGACTGGCGCATGAGGTGGCGGGTGGGTCCTTGGCAAGCAGACCCCACCCAGGCAACAGGGGGAGGGGAGGACGTGAACATGTTGGGAGAGGACAATGGGTTCGAGTACACAAACAATGAACTGGAAGCAGAGGAGATCGACGTCGACGACCTGTGTCCGGCAGCGACCTCCGCAACGACGGAGCCCCCGGAACCTGCGCCCGAGCAGCGGGAGGGGGGAAGGGGGGGCTTCGAGGGGGGGATGGATGTCAGGGGTTCAGAGACAGAGACACAGGTGAGGGAGGAGACGGAGAGCGACGAGGAAGAATCCCAGGACAGTGAGGAAGAGGATGACAATGACTTGAGATCTTCCATGAGTCTCTCAAGTGAATCGGAGGATTCTCAGGAGGGGGCGCCCCTAGTCAGGACAAGGGGGGTCACAGGGGGGACCTGCCAGGAGCAGGGAAGCAGCAGGGAAACCCCGAGCGGGAGTGGGAGATCGGGGCCGGCTTCCCAGCAGGAACGAAGGGAAGAGAGGGGGGTTCCCAGTGTGACACACGGAGCGGAGCAGGAAAGAGACAGGGGAAGGAGATCTGGGGAGAACGTCCTGCCGGAAGAGGGGGAGAGTAGTACAGGGAGTAGTGTCAGTGTCAAAAGGAAGGTCAGGGGTAGCGAGCGCGCGCCAAGTTCAAATGTGGAGGCGCGCGGAAATGGAGAAAGCCCGGAGGAGGAGCCCAGCCCCAAAGCACGAAGGAGGGGGGAACAGGCATCTCAGGAATCCGCTTCGGGAGAGAGCAGGAGGGAAGGAACCCAGGGGGGCAGAAAGACCCTGCGGAAAAGGAAAGACAGGAAGCGGTGGTCTAGCACAAGCCTCATAAGTTGGTGCAGGGGCGGGGACGAGTCAGAGGGGACTTCAAACGTCTGACGTTAAAGACACGGGGCTGCACGCCTCGGTTGTGGAATCTATAATGAACTGCAATAAACATCCCTGTATATAAGAAGAGCTTGGCGTTGGTCTTTTGTGAGCTGAGACCTGAGGCAGCCTCTGACATTTGTGTATAAGATTTCTTATCTGCCCTTCACCATAAGGTACCAGGGCAGGCTACAGCGATATGCAGTTATAAAAACAGATGAAACCATTACCAGCATAAAACCGTTCCAGGTTGAGCAGAACAATATCAATTCAATTCAGCAAAAAAGGTGGGTCCTACAGAACAGAACAGAACAGAACAGAACAGAACAGAACAGAACACCTTAGTGGTTCAAAGCAAGGGTAAAGAGGCACATCTTAAGCACCCACTGAAAACTATTGTTAGATGCCAGGTGTACGTCTGTGAGGAGGGAGTTCCACAGTTTGGGGGCTGCCACAGGACTCCCTCTCCACCATTCCCTGCATTTCGGAGGGGGGTTGGACTACCAAGGGAGCCACTTCTGCAGATCCTAATGCTCAAGAAGGCCACCCAGACAGAGTCAAATATTCAGACTGACAAATAGATGTGCCTTTCTCACCTAACCTTCCAACTCCCTGGGTCTTACACCTCTTGTTTGACTTCATTCCCCATTGCTCAACTGTTGATTCAGATACAGTAGCTTTCTGCCACTGGTTTCAGTTCCTGCTTTGGCAATGCTTGTATTTGTTTTGCCAAATAGCAAAGTCTGGTTTTCCCAGTAGTGATGTGTGGAAGTGAGAGCTGGACCATAAAGAAGGCTGATCGCTGAAGAATTGATGCTTTTGAATTATGGTGCTGGAGGAGACGCAAGAAGATCAAACCTATCCATTCTTAGGGAAATCAACCCTGAGTGCTCACTGGAAGGACAGATCCTGAAGCTGAGGCTCCAATACTTTGGCCACCTCATGAGAAGACTCCCTGGAAAAGACCCGGATGCTGGGAAAGTTTGAGGGCACAAGGAGAAGAGGACGAGATGGTTGGAAAGTGTTCTCGAAGCTACTAACATGAGTTTGACCAAGCTGTGGGAGGCAGTGGAAGACAAGAGTGCCTGGTGTGCTCTGGTCCATGGGGTCTGGTCCATGGAGTCACAAAGAGTCGGACATGACTAAACGACTAAACAACAACAAACCCTGTAGATGGCCTACCTTCTTTGCCCTGTGAGCTTATGCTTTGAAGGGCCATGGCTAGTTTCCATGCAAAAGATGCCAGGTCCACTCCTCTGCATCTCCTAGTGGAAAGGAGAGAGGTCCTGGTCTGAAACCGCAGAGAACTGCTGCTAGTCAGTGTAGGCAAAGGTCTGACCCAGTCCAAGGCAGCTTCCCTCTGTATAGGAGAACCCCGGGCTGCTTCCTTCTCTCTGACAGGTCCTCTCCAAAAGACTCTCCTCATGTCAACATTTAGAACTGGGTTGGTGTAAACTGATCTCAGACCCTGACTTGTTCCTCTACAACTAACAACCCGAGCATGGTCCCTTTCCCAGAAAATGGATCCTTTCTTCTCCTGAATTCTACCTTTAAGCATATTCAGCAGGTTGCAAAGAGGATCGCTACACCTCTTCAGTGTGTCCCAGTGAGAGTTACAGGACACTCCTTCTTGGCCCTCCATCCCTTTGGCCCTTTACCTCTTGGTTGCTGATTTTGCTGGTCACAGACAGAGGCTTCTCAACTGCTGCCACCGCAACACCTCCTCACCTCAATGCCACCCACGGCTAATGCCACTTTAATAAAACATGTGGGCAGAGGGGAGGGTTGGAGGGAGGAGCTCTTGCTTTTTCCAAACCTTAAACCTTAAACTCTGTGCCTTGCTTTACCTCCACCTGCCACAGGGACAGAAGCTAATTTAGAACAAGAGAGCATCTCCAGTCTGCTAATGTGATTTGTCTATGTTAAGCTTGTATGCAAGCTTCTTTGTAAAGTTGCTTCTCTCATAGGCTATGATTTTTGAGCCTTGCTATATCCTGAGCCTGCCCTAGTTTCTGTCCATTGCACTATGCCATGGATGCAAGCTCAGTCCTGTCGTTGGAAGCTGGCTGCAGAGCAAGGAGCCCTGACACTCAGTCGACGCTCTGGGCTTGTCCTAGTCCCGAGGTTGAGATCGCAGCAAGCAAAAGAGAGTGATTAACTGAGAAGGGTGTTACGGTGCCCCACGGTGCCCCATGGAACTGCTGCCCATGAGGCATAAGCCTTGTCATGCACTAAAATGCTCACTTCATAACTCAGCCATTTGGGGGCTGGCCTGTGGAGAGCTGGGGCTGATGCTCTCCTGCACCGCACAACACCTGGTCAGTAGGGTGTAGTTCCCACCTGCTCCTTCAGCAGAGAAAGTGCACAGATACCTTAACCCTGGCTCTTCCTTATTGTCAACCCTAGCAGGCACCGCTTGAGCCTGTTTTTCCTCAGATCCCCACGTAACTCCCTGGAACATGGACTGATGGTGCCATGTAAAACTACAGATTTTGCTCATGGGAAATGAGTCAGGCCAGTCGTGTTTGCACGATTCGGGAGCTGCCCCAGACAGAAATTGGGGAGCAACTGCTACAAAGAAAGTGATGTTGTCTTCATCAACACTTTGCATGTAATCACTACGGCTGCCCGACGTCTGGAGCGGGGAAGGAGTTATTAAAAGACTTAAGTAAAGCTGAGAAGATTCCTCTTCTTGACACACAGTTTATAGTTACTGTCTTTCTATGGGCTGCAGATGCCTCTGGGCTGGTTCTTTCAGAAGCGAACGACTGTATTTTCTTACAATTGCTTCCCAGGAGGCCACTCAAGACAGCTGAAGTTTTTATCATTATGCAGCCTGCTTGGGCTATGATTAGTTCGAACAGCTTAGGCATGTTTTTCCCATACCACCAGAACTGGTTGGATCTGGGGAAGTAATAACGTTGATGTCACCAAATGCAGTGGAATATAGGACACGCCATCCAATAAAATCATGCAATCCTTTTCCTGAAAACTCTTCTTGCAGGCAAATATTGCACAAGTTACTGTACAACTGCTACTCAAAACTACCAAGCTACTCAGGGTGTTGTTGTTTTTTAAGGAGTATTAAGTTCTGGGTAGCTTGTGCACTCCCTTCTCTTAGTGACAGAATGTTCCATGCAGTCTTTAAAGGGTAACCTGACTTTTTGGACAGAAAAAGTACAGAATATATATTGTGGAATTATCTTTAGTTCCATGCAGTCTTTAAAGGGTAACCTGACTTTTTGGACAGAAAAAGTACAGAATATATATTGTGGAATTATCTTTAGTACTGACATTATGAAGATTCGTGAGTGCATCGGTCTGTGTACAGTCCAGTCTATGCCACAGATACATTTCTGGTCTTGACTCATGTGTGGTCCTGCTCTTTCAGCCATTGTTTCCCCTAATTAAAATGTAAATAATGGTGACTTTACATGATACGTCTCAAGATCTCATTGTGAGAACAAGCCCAATAAATAGCGTAAGGAAGTTCTGTAGAAATGACTGTAGTAGTTCAGGCCTAACCAGCTCTCTCAACCTAGGAGCAAAAATGGTTTCGTCCCTTTTCTTTTGTAATGTTTCTGACAAATGTTTATTCCGTCACCTCCCTTAGGAGAGTTTAGAACAGTACTGGCTGGGGCTGATAGGAGCTGTAGTCCAAAACATCTGGAGGGCACCAGCTTCATGAAGGCTGATTTAGGAAGAATTTGGAGTGGGAGGGGAACAGACCTTGCAACCAGATGTTGTCTATTCCCTGAATCATTCGGTCTCTTGCAGGCCTCAAAAATTTCCCCTTGGAAACCTCTGGATTCTACATTCTGGTGTCTTCTGACCCCTGGGCTGTGGTAGACAATGGCCATCTGTTCTGGGGAGTATATATTTGTGTCCTGTGGGTGGGAGAGGCCCCTGTGGCATCCATGCCATAAATGCGTGTTTACTATTGGTGTTTTTCATGCTCATGTGAAGGCAACATCAGCAAGTGACATGGTGATTGGTGGATGCTTTTGTGGCCATGTTTTCTTTCCAGAGCTACAGCTGAAGACGCTGGTGCTGTAAGCACACTGGTGCCCCTTTCAAGACCTTGAGCTCTGCATGCAAACGTCTGCAGAGGGTTAGCAGGAGGCATGTCCAAGGCTGGGCCAGAAGCACTGTCCTGCCCCGCTCCTTTTCCACACGTGCAATGTACAGTGGTACCTCTGGTTACGAACTTAATTCATTCCGGAGGTCCGCACGGGTTTTTAACCCGAGGTACTATTTCCGGGTTAGCGGAGTCTGTAACCCGAGGTACCACTGTATATCTGAATAAGATCTGAAAGGGACTTGGGTTATACTAGCAGTATCCCAAGCACATCTTTGGCATTGTGGGGGACAAAGGATTTCCCTGGTCCAGATCAGGAAACCAGCAGAATTTTTATTATTTTTTAAAAGTAGTGCGTTTACATCATGGGTAGGCAAACTAGGGGCCGGATCGAGCCCAATCACCTTCTAAATCCAGCCTGCGGACAGTCCGGGAATCAGCGTGTTTTTACATGAGTAGAATGTGTCTTTTTATTTAAAATGCATCTCTGGGTTATTTGTGGGGCATAGGAATTTGTTCATTTTTCTTCCCAAAATATAGTCCGGCCCCCCACAAGGTCTGAGGGACAGTGGACCGGCCCCCTGCTGAAAAAGTTTGCTGACCCCTGCTTGATGTGATAGGGAGCAAAGCACCCAGTTTAAAATAACAAAAAGAGATACCTGAAAAACAGGGGCCTCAAACAGAACAGCAAGCATTTGCTGGTCCATTTGTAGCATTGCGCATTTGGAGGGCAAAAGTGCTGCAAGAAGACATCCAGTGAAAAGAAAGCCCTGGGCAATGCTAGTAACTGCTGGCAAAGGTAACATCATTTGTAACAAGATAAATTGGAAAAGCCAGGAGCAATTTGAGGTGTATCCAAGCATCTTTCCAAGATCACCTTGGCTAAAAGAAAAATTAGCACCCATCTGGGAAAAGCATGTCTCTCTGATGCCAAGAATGGGGAAGGAATAAGAACAAGCACTGCTATTCCAGACAGAGAACGTGAGGGTTATGAGGATGCAGAAAGGGCAGCTTTGCATTCCTTGTTCTTGCTGTGATGGTGGTGACAGATCTTCCCAATAAAGAGCACCAAAAGGCACAGAGAAAGGTTGTTTTCTGCTGCTCCAGAGAAGCGGACACGGAGCAATGGATCCAAACTACAAGAAAGAAGATTCCACCTAAACATTAGGAAGAACTTCCTGACAGTAAGAGCTGTTCCACAGTGGAATTTGCTGCCAAGGAGTGTGGTGGAGTCTCCTTCTTTGGAGGTCTTTAAGCAGAGGCTTGACAACCATATGTCAGGAGTGCTCTGATGGTGTTTCCTGCTTGGCAGGGGGTTGGACTCGATGGCCCTTGTGGTCTATTCCAACTCTATGATTCTATGTTACACCTAATTTGAGAAGCAGTACAAAAATAATCCAGTGTTGCAAGTGTGGTTTTAGAGAAAGGCTTCTATTAAGACACTGGAAAGTGGATGATGAAGCTAGTTTGAGATCTTGGTTCGCCAGGGCCAAAATAACAAAATGAGGAGGAAGCTTAGCAAGCCCCCTAAACTCAAGAGTTGAAATGCTAATTGGATTTAAAAAGTCTGCCATAACGCTTTTAGGTCCAAGACACAGCTACGTTTGGATCCAAACGTAAATGCTGCAGTCAAGAGTCAATACTGCTAAAAAGAGTTGTATCTGCGTTAACTCAGGTTCAGCCAGCAATCACTATTGGTGGATCTTGAACATAATCCATACACAGACCTTCCTCACACACACACACACCTCACTCCCCTAACAGATTTCATGGGCAGCAGATTTAAAGTACTATTAAAACCTGGCTAGGTTGCAGCTCCTTGATGAATTATTGTGTTTTTACTTTTGAGAGGTAGTGTTTCGATTTTCCATTTCAGGTGCCAAAACGTCTTTGGAATAAGTGAGGCTTCTTTTGACTCTTGTGTGTTTTATACCTCCGGTGTTCACCACTTCGGGCGTTTCTTCTGGAAAAAACAAGGTAAGTATGAATCGGGGTGGTCAGGTGTCCTGTTTTACATAGGATAGTCCTCTCTTTTGAAGGATTGACAGAGAACAGTCCCCTAGAAGCGGGACAGCCAACCTGAGTCTGATTTAAAGAACTGTAAGAAGGAAGACGCGGGTGGCGCTGTGGGTTAAACCACAGAGCCTAGGGCTTGCCGATCAGAAGGTTGGCGGTTCGAATCCCCGCGACAGGGTGAGCTCCTGTTGCTCGGTCCCTGCTCCTGCCAACCTAGCAGTTCGAAAGCATGTCAAAGTGCAAGTAGATAAATAGGTACCGCTCCAGCAGGAAGGTAAACGGAGTTTCCATACGCTGCTCTGGTTCGCCAGAAGTGGCTTAGTCATGCTGGCCACATGACCCGGAAGCTGTACACCAGCTCCCTCAGCCAATAAAGTGAGATGAGCACCGCAACCCCAGAGTCGGCCACGACTGGACCTAATGGTCAGGGATCCCTTTACCTTTAAGAAGGAAGAGCAGGAGCCCTGAAGTTGCCCATCAACAGATCTCAGTTCCTGGTCAGCAATATGGCACAAGCCAGCTGGGGGTCTTCCCCACTATGGTGAGATGTCCTGTATTTCTCCTTAAGTTATAGTAATTATTTCAAATGTGCGCTTATACATAAAAATTTCTGCTTGCCAATTTTACCCTCATTTGTCCTTTTCACCCCTTTTCTTTTTGCAACACTAATACAAACTGTAAAATATATTATAAAACCAGTGTACCTTTCCCATAACTGCTTGCTTAATTTCTCATATATCTTTGGACATTTCATTAGAACGGTGAGGTTTTCATTTTTTTTTTGTTTTTACTCTTCATTTCTTTTTTGGAAGATACAGACAGTACATTCCAGCTGGAAGGGTTTGAGAACAAGACAGCCCAGGCTATTAGGGTTTGGGGCTGTTGTTGCTTCTGTGAAACGTCCTGTGGGGAGGAAAATGAAATTAAGCAAGCGATGGGAAAGGTGTGTTTTGGCAAGCGATTTTATGTATTTTTTTTTAATAATAAAAAAATAGAAACCTGTATCAACCAGCACTGCACCCTTAACAAACCCTGCTGATAGCAGCAGCCAATTTAATTAAGAGAAAAGCAGAATCTCATTGCCTTTCTGTCACGGAAGGGTAGAGGAGAGATGTTGGAGGAAAAAACTCTCTACATGTGAGAAACAGATATTGGCTGTATAGGAGGAACGAAGACAGCAAAGGCCATAAAGAATGTCTGAGTTGTCACAGCTGTTTTACCAGCAGCTCTTACTCATGTCACCCTGAAACGCCACCTTGGGCTATGCCACTCCCTACCTAGGAACTAACTACATGGGCTGCTGATTGCCCCATGGTGCAAGGGGAAGGGGGGCTGATAGAGGGAAATTCATTGACCTACCAGCAGGAATGCCAGCTTGGCCCTGCAACCATGGGTGCCCAGGGCTGTGGGTGCCATGTAGTGTGCATGGCCCTGGCACCAAAATTTGTGGGTGTATGGTCCCTTCATGGGGAATTTTGTGGGTGTCCGGGCACCCAGAGAGTTGGTACCTATGCCTGCCAGGACCAGTAACAAGCCACAGAGCTATTGGGAAGGGCCAGCCCAAGACAACTCTGATGGCTGAGGGAGAACTTCCAGTTGGGAACCCCTCCACCCATCTTGTTACTGATCCTGCTCTTTAGATTTGGGCTTCTGCGGGATACATTATCTTTCTTCATGCCGTGTAGGTTAGATGGGTAGCATATAAATAATAAAATTATTATCATTATTACATCTTTCTATCTCCCATTTTGCACCCGATGCCCTTCAACATTTCTCCGATGAAAATAGGGACGTCCTATTCAATCATCACCATCATAATTTCATTATTTATACCCCACCCATCTGACTTGGTTGCCTCAGCCACTCTGCGCGGCTTCCAACATATATAAAAACATAATAAAAGATTAAACAGGGTTTTTTAAAAAAAAATCCCTATAAAGGGCTTCTTTCCTTGGCTCGGTTACTTCTTTCCTTGGCTCAGTTGTTGCATAACTCCATACCCTCCAAAATGTCTCTGATGAAAATAGAGGCATCCTAAGGAAAATCAGGGCACTCCAGGATCAATTTCGGCTTCTGTAAATCCAGGGCTGTCCCTGGAAAATAGGGACCCTTGGAGGGTCTGAACTTCTAACATTGGGCAATTTGTGAACAAAATAATCTTTTAATCTTGCCTGGCAGCTCACCTGCCTGTCACTTGCTCCCAGAGACTTTACATGGCAAGGCCAGTCTATGGACATATGAGATGCTGTTTTACTTTATTCCACATCCTTAACCGAATTCTGTTTATCCACAAAGCTAAAGATCTGAGCTACTACATCATCTCTCACACTATTATCACAGGAAATTAATATGATCCACCATTCTTAGCTAGTTCAAACCAAGTAGATAGCTCTCTGTTACCCCCTCACCCAGTATATTGAATGTGTGGATGCTTGATTTTAAATATTCCTCTGTAGTTCTTTAAAATATACAGGATATGCCCTCATCCTAGTTCTTCTTAAAAATAAAATAAAATCATAATGTGACCTCTTAATACAGTAAGATTTGAGCTTACAGAGTTCCTTTGAACTGTGCGTCATAGCATTATATTTCCTGGCATTACAAAAGTACTTTCACAATACCCATCCCACACATTAAATCATACAGATTGCAACTTCATATATATGTTTTGATCCAGCTCATAGATGGTGTCACTTTATAAAGCCGCCCTGCGAACCGCCCTGATCTTTTCTGTATATAGGGCAGTATATAAACCCAATTAATAATAATAATAATAATAATAATAATAATAATAATAATAATGTGGAGCAACCTCTAAAAATCTGATGGGATCTTCCCTTAAATTCATTTTAGGGATATGCATTCAAGCGGCCCCTTCACATGCTATAGTTTCCTGCAGAGTTTGGCCCCAGGCCTTGGAATATTCAAGTGCTTGTGTCTCCTGCTGGAAGCCCCCTGCTATTTGGATTGGGGTTTTCAAAGCACCATTCCCCCACCCACCCTTTTGGATTCACAAATATTTTCTATTTTCAAGAGGAGGCCTTGATGTGAGTTTGCTGGTCTCTTTAAATGCAAACAATGGTTCCCAGAGGGAAGCTTATTTATTTTTTATTAGTCTCCATGGAGACTTCCTTTCAGGGTGGAGGAAGTTGAAAGAAGGGCTTTATAGGAAAACTAAACACGGTCAAATATGACCTGGAGGCAAATACCATAACTCTGTGTGTGTCCTAACAGCTTGGGTTGCGTTACACTTGTGGTTGGTTGCCTTAGGAGATAACAACATCCTCTTCAGCCCCTTGAAATTCAAGCCCTTAGCTAATCTGCATTCTGCTTGTACCTTGTTAATTAGCAGATTTCCCTTTTGAAAATACTTTTTAAAAACTTGGCTGCATTACATTTAAATAATGAAAATTATGGACTGTTGCTTTTTTTGGATAGGTATTACATGTTTACAGTAAAGAGAGCTTCCTTTTTCTGGGGTTACTGACCTGTAAAATACTACATAAGACTGAAGAAGTGCCAAGAATGATCCCTGAAGCAGTCCTCAATGGCTAACGAGCTGCTTTAATTAGAAGAGATGGTCACATAGCTGTTGCTTCAGACATTCGTGCTTTTTCTCACATGTCACGTTCCCTATAAAGGTAAAGGGAGCGCTGACCATTAGGTCCAGTCGTGACCGACTCTGGGGTTGTGGCGCTCATCTCGCTTTATTGGCCAAGGGAGCCGGCGTACAGCTTCCGGGTCATGTGGCCAGCATGACTAAGCCACTTCTGGCGAACCAGAGCAGTGCACAGAAACGCCGTTTACCTTCCCGCCAGATCAGTACCTATTTATCAACTTGCACTTTGACGTGCTTTCGAACTGCTAGGTGGGCAGGAGCAGGGACCGAGCAATGGGAGCTCACCCCGTTGCGGGGATTCGAACCGCTGACCTTCTGATCAGCAAGTCCTAGGCTCTGTGGTTTAACCCACAGCGCCACCCCCGTCCCACATGTTTCCTATACTGGTATACAAAAAGATGTAAGACCAGAGCACACTGTCGTACATAAAACCTGCACGGAGATCTGTTTTATGCCATGTAGACGTGCCTATAAGCTATGATTTGCAGTGAGTTCTCAAGATGTACTCAACGTGATGGACATCATCATGCTTTCCCCTCTCCCCTATACCTGCGTGCACCTGGGTAGGCAAAGCACCTTATGGAAGCAGATAACTACTTTCATGTAACTTGCACGTTTTCTGGAGCCACCATCTGCTAGCAGGCAAAACATGAAACAAGACATGGCATCTCCTGGGGACAATGGAACTTGTGCTCATTTGTAGATCTGAGAGGACTCTCACACCATAGTAGAGCGGCATTTAAAAAATAGCAGCAAGGGCATCAGGTCATTGAAATGCTCCAAGTAGCCACTCTTGTAATGCAGCCTCTGCATATGTGCTATAAAACTGCTCTTTCCTCCACCCGGAGCTGGATGTAAGACAGATAGACAGTCAGATAGATATGTTTATTGTTCAACCATTTATCACAATAGAGGAAGAAAAGGGCAAAATATATACAGCTTCTACTTGTTTGCTTGTTCCTTTTCTATTTTGGATCCATGGCTTCTCTGGGAGGCGTGTATACATATTGTTAACCATTGGTCTTTGATTAAATTGATGGCTACCAATGGGATCATTAACATTTAGGTCTTAGGTGGGAGCTATTTTGAAGGCAGGCAGAACGAGATTACAAAGGCGTTCTTAGCTGAGGATGCAGCACAAACAGCTGGGAAGTCAAAGCAGTGCTTATCCCTGCCATGATGCTATTGATGTTGTCTATATGGTGTCCAGGGTGCAGTCTGGAAGCATTCACAGAGTTAGGGGAGAGCATGAAAAACATAAAGCCACAGCCCAAGCTGTCACAACATACAAGCAACCGGCTCTCAGAGAAGGCAGAAGTTGGGGGGTGGGGGAAATGCTACCAAGCTTTATTTGCGGAAAGTGGCACTCTGGGACATAGCTCTGATTGACAAAGTCTAAGCACTTCACAGGTTTCCAAAATTATGGAGGCTGGCTGTGGTGACTTAAGAGGAGTATGCACTCTGAGCCTGCTCAGAAGTATTATTCCCTTCAGGTTATCTACTGTTGCAGAGAAAAACAAATCCCAGCTAATGAGTGATATGAAAATATCCTGTTCCTAGGTGAGTTCTGGCTCAAAATAAGCATTTGCCAAGCCTGTTTTGTTCAGCAGAGAAGCTACTGAGAAAAGGTACACTGTGTGTTACGGTGTCACTAGACTCGTCAGCAAAGCTGTCTGCCCATGATGGCAAAGCCAGGCTGTCCCTCAGAAATAGCACGGTATTCTGGGTGAGCTCTGTGCTTGGTTAACAGGTGCCACTCTGGGCATGGGACTCAGAAGCTGACCATGAAGGCCTGTCCCTCAGAATGTTTCCCTTGGCTGCTAAGCAAGTGACTTCATCCTTTCCTGGTTCCACAGCACTTCTGCCAATAATAGTATTAGCACATCCGCTTGGTGGCCAGTTCCTTCTCCACCTCTCCCCCATCTTTCTCTCCTGGCCTCCCCACTCCCATTCCCTAAGAATGTGACCTCACCACACACATGTTCAGCAGGGGTGTTCTGGACTGTGTGTTTGGTTTGAACAAGGGCTAGGCCGAGGCATGGAGGAGACAGGGGTGAGTTGGGAGGTCGAAATTCTTGTGCCAGAGAAATACTGAAGTTAACGCTACCAAATTACAAAGATACGCATTCAATGTTGACAATGTTCTGAGGACACCTTCCTTGCACATGTTTTAAGAGCACCAAAAACAAAAAGAAATTAGCGTGAGAATTTCACAACAGAATCGTTGCGATTTTTATTCATTTTGAACTGTGGTTCTCAGCAGGCCTGCGTACACACCATACATTTAAAGCACATTTCCTCAACCAAAGAGTTCTGGGAATTGTAGTTTGGTGCTGGGAATTATAGTGCTGAGGGGGGAACTAAGTTCCTATGATTGTTGGGGGGGGTATGTGCTTTAAATTTATGAGTCACAGGCTCACTAGGGAAACAATCTAAAGCCCTTGGGGTCTCTTTCCTCATATGCAAAACCATACCTTTGTGGTACAAGGTACCAGCCCTTCCAGGAGTTGTGGAGTGCTTGTGTGAAAATTGAAGCTTAATTCCTGTACATGAGAAAGAGCAGAGTTGAAAGGGAAGGTTTGCCAGGGTATTGCTTAGTTGTTCTAATTGCTTCTGTAGGTTTAATGCAAAAGCAGAATTAGTAAATTCCATGGCACAAAAATGTAAAACATGGCGTAAAACACACATCCCCCAAGTCGAAGGCCTAATCAGCAGAGCTAGCCAAGAGACTCTGGGTCTGGATGCCTGCAGGGCATAGCAGCTTCCTGTCAGGCCCAACAAAAATGATGGGGGCTGCCAGAAACAGAAACTGCAATTGTTTTCACCATTTTGAATCCATGGAAGTTTCCCTTCCAATGCAAATAGCAGCAGGGACCCTGATCTGGATTGGGTCTGCTGCAGTGGGTAAAGGGGTCAAGCCCTCTAATGCCCTCTCCAGGTCCTGATGTGGACGGGTGTGTGTACATGTATAGAAAATTGGTGGGAAACCTGTTTGCTGTTGCAGTTTTCCATCTCCCCCCCCCCCCCGGGACCTTCACATCACTCTGAAAGATGTGCTCAGGCCCAACTGCTCACAGGAGTGTTTGGTGGCAGTAGAATGCAGCAGGAACAGGAGGATTTGTTCAGCTTGGAAAGACTCCTCAAAAATAAATGCACGGCTAACACGACCCCATGGTGCTCAATGCTAAACAACTGTATAGCTTTCTCCCTGTTTTGTTCTACAGGGACAGGTTTCTTATTTTACTGTGCCTGCCTGGAACAAGGATGCTGGCAGTAGAGGCAGGCCAGACATTGCAGGCCTTCCCTGTCCAGCAGGGAGGCTTGGATACCAACAGAGCCTTGTTCAGTAAACCATTGAACTCTGCTCACTTCACTCATGGTGTATGGCTAACCTCATGCCAAGGAACTGGGACGGCAGCTTGGGGTATGGAAGATAGAACTTGGTGAAATACTGCTGCCTTGGTGCTAAGCTGTTTGCAGAATGCAGTCCAGAAACGGGCAAATGTATAGACAGGAAGCATCTGAATGGATTGGCACCTCCTGCGAGTCCCCTTTGCAGCAAACCACACCATGTATTCCAAACTGGCTCAGTGAATAGGGCTGGGCGTTCAGGCACTAATGTGTGTCACGCTGAGTAAGGAGAAGAATATTTGCCAAGGTTAGAGAAGGAGGTATTTACAGATAACAAGGGAGGAGGTGGAAGGAGAGAGCAGGTTAAGAATACTGATAAAGTCCAGGAAGAGGAAGCTGTTCTCCTTGGGCATGGAAGGAGGCACAATTTCATTGCTGAAAACTCTTGAGACTTAAAATCTGAAATGAAACTGACAGCAAATAAAAGGGGCCTGATTAACAGGTGACATCAAAAATAATTTTTAGAAATGGTTTGTCAATAAACAGCCTTGTGGGCCATTCGGAACAACTCATTGGGGATAGTTCAGTTGGCAGAGCTTGAGACACTTAATCTCAGGGCCAGAAGATTCTTGCATTGCGTGGGGTTGGACTAGATGTTCCTCATGGTCCCAACTCTACAGTTCTGAGATTCTGGGCCCACAGACCAGAGGTTTCCCCACAATGGACAATGGAGAAGGTCCTTGCCCAGCTGGGGTCTAGCAGTGAGATCCAGTGCTGGAGCAGCTGCTTTGCTTGCAGATCCCATGTTCAGTCTCAAGCATCTCTGGGAAGGTCGTGGAGAGATGTCTTCCTGAAACCCTGGAGAGCTGCTTCCAGTCAGTGTAGGTAGCAATGAACTAGACGGACTAAGTTGTCTGACTTCACATAAGAGAGATTCCTATCTTCCTAAGAATGACTGAACCAGACAACAAAAGTGGGTTTTGTTTCAAGTCCGGAAGGATAAATACATGATGTCTATTGCACAGTGGTCTGAGGTCTTCACTGCCCTGGTTATTTCATATAAGCACCAATTCAATGTGGATACCTCCTTGGGCATCTGGAAGGCTTCTGTCATCTTATATGTTTAACATTCCTCTTCTGATAGTCACTGTATCTACAAATGGGAACTGTGTTCTACTGGTATTATTCGTATTATCTGCATATTACTGCTGTTTGTTTCCCCTTCTTTCTTTTAAAAATTTTAATTCCTCTTGATAATGAACACAGTACAGAAAGGACCAAGCCTTGAGGTCAGCGTGAACAGAAATTGTGCAATCCTGTTTTAAATATTTTGTGGAGGGGCAAGGGAGGATTCTAGCAGGACATGTGTTTTCAAAGGCTGAGAATGGCAAAGCAAGAATAAAATAAGAAAATCAGTCTAAGGACACTTGTATAGAAGAAGTGTCATTGTTATTTAGGAGGGTGTGAGTCCCAGTCTTAGAGCAGAGGGAATGATTGTGCATGGGTAGTCAGTCCCATAAGAGCAGAAGTTAGATTAGTGTGACGATCTGACTGGGAATATTGACGCCAACTTAAGGCTTGCGGGCAAAGGGAAGAGAGAAGGACCAGAGGTTTGAAGCAGGGGAAAAACCTTGTCCAGGGAAAGTGGTGTGATTGTTTGATGAGGATAAAGGTCATATCAGAGGTCAAGGCTAGGTTATGGCAGATAAGTAGGGTTAGAAATCAGCAAGTAGAGAAACACTACAAGGTTAGAGCCAGGTGACGTTATTGGCCGTATTTTGTCCATCTGTCAGCAGATTCAAGGCTCAGAGTTGGGTTTGATTAAGTACCCGCTGAAAATAACGTATGTATCGTATTCATCGCTGAAGACGGCGTTGTCGCGCTCACCCTTGAAGAGCCTCACCCAGATTTCATCCTGGTCCTGCAGCTCCAGCATGAGGCTCTGGCTCTGCATGATGCTTCGGTCGCTGGCCTGGGCATACAAGATGGCCGCCTCAGCCCCATTGTGCATTATGTGCAGGTAGGTTTCCTTCTGGTTCCAGGTGTGCACATTGAGACTGAAGAAGTAGATGCCGGGCACATAGCAGTAGAACTTGCCCATGAACATGTTGAAGTGTCCATAGAGGTTCACGTACTCGGTGTCAAAGACAAGAGTCTGGTAGTAGTCGTTGCTGTGCAAGGGTTTTCTTCGGCCCACTGAAAAGGCAGCATAGTTGGTCTTGGCCCGCTCCCCCGGGGCCCCTATGTTCCCCTTCTGCCCCTTGAGGCCCGCCTGGCCCCTGCTTCCCGTAGAACCAGCCTTGCCCAGCTTCCCTTGGGGGCCACGTTCACCACGGTCCCCTTTCTCACCTGAGTAGTGAAGAGATCATAGATGAGCATCATTTCAACGTAGGCAACCTTGGCCTCCACATTCAATCCAATCGACAGGCCAGGGAGCAACTTAGGCATTTTTATATAATGTACAAATAAATAGAATAATCATTCCACCCACGCTTGGGAGAGAAATCTAGAAGGGGAATGGTCCAGTCAAAACAGAACACTTGTTGGCTGCATAAACATCATCATCTCACATTTAAAGCACATTACACTCCCTCCACCAAAGAAGCCAGGGAACTGTAGTTCTTCTCACAGAGCTACAATTCCCAACCCACCCATAACAAACTACGGTTTCCATGATTCTTGGTGGGGAGCATAGAATCATAGAAATGTAAAGTTAGAAAGGACCCCAAGGGTCATCTAGTCTAAATGCGCTAAATGCATTGTGTTTATGCAGTGGTATATCATGTCCACCCTTGTGGTGAGGAGAATTTTACCACAAATGATGCCCTCACTTCCCCAGTTTTCAGAGTGGGTCCAAATGTGTGGGGAAATTCTCTTTGCTGCCAGGGTAGGCACTAGATTGGTGCCCATCTCGAAAACTTATCGCTTGGCAAATCTTCTTCTGTATTAAATGGAATCTAATTTTACCAGAAGCATATCTGCAGGCAAAATCGGAGGTTTCTCCTTTGCAAAACGTATGAGACAAGAATGTAATTGGAGTGAAGTGAAATATTGAAATGTCTTAATTAATTCTATTGATTTAATTATGAGTCAATAAAATTGTTTTTTTTAATTAAGTTAATTAAGGAATCGGAACCTTAGCTGTGGGTAAGAACATAAATCTACCGCCTCTAGGTCTTAAATATTGTCAAATATGCATGTTACACACACACACACACACACACACACACACACACACTCAGCTACAGCCATGTCTAAAATGTATTGGGAGGGTAGAGGTTCAGCAACAGAGACGCCGCCTCTGATGACACAATTTCTCCATCTTTCCTATTCTTCCCGGGAAATCAGGCCATGTCCTAACGCAACCTCTGGAGTCCTGGGCTTGACTCAAGACTAATTTGGTGGTGTCACTTGGCCTTCTTTAAGAAAAGAGCTTGGATAAAATTATGATAACAGCTCCTCCAGGCCAGGAAATTTATTTAGCTTATACAGTTTCTTCCCAACCGGCCCCTCTGGAATCTAAAGAACCCAACATTTCATCCAAAGACAACCGCCCCACCCCTTATAACCAGAGCCTGAGGACACTGGAAAATCAAACTCGCTGCAGCCTTTGGAACTCCACTCCACGGCAGCTCTAAACTGCCTGCTCCATGCATATGGTTTTGCTTAGGCCAGAGGGCATTTCTGAGAACAGGCCAGATAAGAGACCAATGGAGAATGCTGTGATCCTGCCCCTACATGGAACAGATGGCTGCCAGGACACAGCCTGGAGATCCACCATGTGCCTTGAAGTTCTGTGTTTCATCAGGCAACATGGCAGCTGCAGCTTCCTCTGCCTGTTCCTCTCCCGGCTCTCTCCCGCATCTGCAGTAATAGGAATGGGACCCAGAGAAGGAACTGGCAGAAGACACTATGGCTATGTTCGGACACACCAAGGCCCAAATTGAGGAAGAGGATGGGAGCATCTGCCCAGCCCCAATGTCCTTGGGCTTGTGGGGTGTGCCCATTCCTACAGTGAGCTGGAAGGTCTGGAGGAAACGTCTAAGTGCCTTTGGCCAGATGTGCTTAGAAAGCTCCCCTTGATAGGAAGCTCTGGGGCTTCAAAGCACATTCAGCCAGGTTTACTTAGAAGCCTCTTCAGACCTTCCTGTCAGAAGTAGAGCAGGCATGCCCAATCCATCCATCCCCAGTTTGTGCCTCGTGATTTTTGAATGCCTGAAGAGGACCATTGACTGTCTCCTAATGTGTGGGATGCTACTGAGCAAAGGCTTGGCATCTGAATACAGCATCCTGGGGTAGAGTTGGTGTCCCTTACCTTTCAGGATGGTAACGTTGATCTGAGGCATGGGCTGGTACATGGGGTATGCTGAAATGCGCTCAGGAGGATCGCAGCATCGCACGCACTCTGACCCTCTGGGCCGCTTGCTGTATTTCTCATGGTGATTCTCGGGCCTGGGAGGCAGAAACAGCACAGGCAGGCTAAGTCACAGGACCAGGGAAAAGGGGGAAAGGGAACATGGTGACTCCCTTGGGAGAGATCTCGGGAAAAGGCCCTTGTTTTGTGACCACAGTCCTATCTTTTTCCTTAATGTCATAGCATCGCTAAAAATACATGGAAGAAAGAGTA
Source organism: Podarcis liolepis (assembly GCF_965112155.1). Classification (NCBI taxonomy): domain Eukaryota; kingdom Metazoa; phylum Chordata; class Lepidosauria; order Squamata; family Lacertidae; genus Podarcis; species Podarcis liolepis. The sequence goes on from NC_139555.1 coordinate 30,876,851, forward strand.
AATGTTGCTGATGTGTATTACTGAGAGCCAGGTCACTGAGCCCCTAAATAAACTAGTTTCTCCCCAGTTGCTCCACTCTCCCAGGCCCCTTGTTCAGGACTAGGTTTTTTGACGGGGACTTATGTCCCAAATTTGCAATAGGGGCTGAAAGCCACCATGCATTCCTTTTCCCACTGTCTGCCGCTACCTCAATCTCAACTCCAGCCCTAGCCTGGATGGGCTCTCCGTTTGCCCCTGGAACGAATCGGCTTGTAGTGCTGACACACTCTTCCAACGCTAACTGTTTCCAGGATAATCTGGGCAAGGATGCCATATGGTTGCCTAACAACAATGGCTAACTAGGCTGGGTTTGCCCTGTAACGGAGTTAGCAATGGTGCCTGATTGAGGAGTCCAGATCTGGGAACACAGAAAGGGAAAGAGGCAACAGCATACTCTCGAAACATTTCGTAGGAGAAAACTGGGGTGCTTGAAACACGTGTCTTCTCATGCCACGTTGTGTCCAGCACTGACTTAAGAAGCAGGGTGTGTTAGTAAATTGACCATAAGTTTCCTTCCATTGGGACGCGGATGGCGCTGTGGGTTAAACCACAGAGCCTAGGACTTGCCGATCAGAACGTCAGCGGTTCAAATCCCCACGATGGGGTGAGCTCCTGTTGCTCGGTCCCTGCTCCTGCCAACCTAGCAGTTCGAAAGCACATCAAAGTGCAAGTAGATAAATAGGTACCATTCTGGCGGGAAGGTAAATGGCGTTTCCGTGCACTGCTCTGGTTCACCAGAAGCGGCTTAGTCATGTTGGCCACATGACCCGGAAGCTGTACGCCGGCTCACTTGGCCAACAAAGCGAGATGAGCGCCGCAACCCCAGAGTCGGCCATGACTGGACCTAATGGTCAGGGGTCCCTTTACCTTTACCTTTCCTTACATTAAAAAGAAACAAAAAACCACTGTGTGAAAGTAGCTGCAACCCAAATACATTCAGCAAATGTTGGCTATCTGGATAGGCAGTTATATGGAGATCGAAGGGGCGTTCTGCGTTCATATGCAGTAGGTTTAGCCAAACACACACACATCCACTCAGCTCCTCTAGAGATCAAGAGTCTCTGAGGGAATGGGAAGGAAACCTGAATAAATTTACTCGACACATGTCCAGAGTGACACATTTTTTAAAAGCATCACCCAGATCTCCTCAAAAGGCAAATACAGGCCTTAAAGCTGGGTCATTCCACCACCACCCTCATTTCAGAACAGAATCCATCGTCTTGCGGCTGAGTTTCTCCCAGTTCACACCCCAGCTGCGTCAAATGTGGATGAGCAGAAGTCTGCGGTAGAGGTGCGGTGGAAACTTGGAAACAGAATAGGCTGGCCAGACTGAGGAAAGAGAGCTCAAGAACAGCATAACCCTTTAAGATAGAGTGGTTAAGAAATCGTGGGAAATTTGTGGCAGGTACTCTGACACTTGAACTCAGCCTGCACACATCAGCACTGGGGTGATGCCAGTCAATTCAGTTATGCATGTGCCAAACATGCCATCCAACTGCACACATTAAATCAGTGCGGTACCTTACTTTCTCACGATGTGCGGCATAGTTCCTGGCTTGTGTGTGCCAAATTTTTATCGTTACGGGAATTGTGCTTCTTTCAGGAACAGCATCTAGATCTAGCCAAGAGACTGGACAAAAGCCCCGCTTTTGCTGCAGGGAACTAGCTGCTGCTGACACAGTTTTCTAGCCTCAGTGACTACACTGCACCAATGAGGGAAGAGGGGTTTAGGTTGGGAGAGCTCTTTCACGGTGGTGCTTTCCCCCTCGTCTTCTACAAAGGGGCCCCATAATTCCTAAGGAGACTTCTGTCTGAAATCCTAAACGGAGAGAGATGATTTGCAGTCTCAGCAGGGGAGTGGGAGGGAGGGAAACAGGGTGTGAGTATGCAAACATTGCTCACAGGCTTTTAAGCCAGGATTTATTTTTTTATTTATTTTAAACCATGTATTTAACAAACAAACGGGGGGGGGGCACCACAAATTTTAAAACAACAGTACATTATACTTTCAGAATAAAGCCAGTGTTTCAGAGCTGGTGAAGTTCGTAGATTTGTAGACTCGTCAAATTGTGGAGTTGGAAGGCACCTTGAGGGTCATCTAATCCAACCCCCTGCAAGAGAGGAATCTCAACACGTGGTCTCCCACCCAGTTTGGAACCATGGACCACTGGCTCACCCAGCCTCTATGCTTCTTCAGCTGTCTATCCAGTGGCAGGTAAGAATGCATATGACTGTTCACAGGAGATCTGAGAAGGATGGATGGGATTTCCACTCACTGGATGAGGGAGCAAAAACTCACTGTGTGGAGTGCTCCCCATCCCTATCAAAAAAAGAAAAATAGGAATGCTCACAACACTTTTATACTTTCCAGCCATGACTAGGCCAGATTAAGGTTGGCTGAAGCCTTGGAACAGTGCTAATTTGTAGGAGACCTAGAAAACATGGCCCTGTATAGTACAAAGAATCATGGTGGAATGCTCAGTGGTTAAAAGAATCTAAATTTTATGCTACAACACAGCAATTAAGGCCCCTTTTGCAGTCATACACCTCCTCCAGAGCCCTTATCACCCAGCAGCCTCTGGCTTCATTCAAAGTGGGGCAGAGTGATAGACTTAATTGTGTATTAAGTGCATACTGGAGATGCACATTAATGGAGTTAATTGGGCATTGAGGTACACCATGAAGTTATTTCTTTAACACTCAGCAGTTCTAAACGGAAAGTATAACTATTTTCAGCAGCTGTCCAGCTAGACTGTATCTCTCATCAGAACCCCTGTGAGAGAGCCTCAGCAGGGATCATCTTCCATAGCTCAAGGGCGAAGCTGTTGCTTTCCCTGAAACCTGTTGCTTGCTAGTTTCACTGGCATGACCCTCCTTAAGGGTTGCAAACTTTTAGGGTCCATGGGCACATTTGTCAACTAGAGAAACTGTCATGGCCACCATACACACATTCCTTCTGAAAATCAGCTGCCCAGATAAATTTGTGAGCATCCTTCGGCTCCTCCATGATAATATGACAGCAACAATCGCCAATAACAGTGGCTCTCAAAGTGAACCATTCCCAGTGGGATCAGATAAACAGGAGTGTGTTATCACCCCAACCTTATTTATTATTTTCATTGTCATGATCCTACACATTGTCGGAAACCTATGTCACCACCGTGGAAGGACGTGTGGATCTAGAATTGGCCTCCACAGTCACTTACAGAATCACTGTTAAAACCGTGTCCATGGAAGACAATCTTATTCAGCTACGAATGATCGCCAAAGAAGAAGAAGATGACACATATTGCAACCTATTCTGTTGGCTGCAACCGAATACAGATTTCAAGCCTAATTTCAGTGGAAGGAAGAAGGACTCCCTGTGGGCGTTAGAGAAGTCCTTTGTGGGCACACGTGCGCACATGGACACCATGTTGGCGAGCCCCAACCTACCTGGAAGTGTGATGCTGGGGTGGCGGAGGCTGTGTTGCTGCTCCAGGCCTCTGCTCCGCATCCTTCTCATTGCAATACGCCTGGATTATCAGGCAGATGAGCAAAAGGGCACTTGGTGTCAGTGTTATCTTCATTGCTTTTGGCCCTGTGGGAGAAGAGAGAGTCAGGCAAGTGGAAGTGTGTGTGTGGTGGGCAGAGATCGCAGCAGCATTTTGAACCCTGGAGTTGTTGTGTGTGCATGCTTTGGGGGGTAATGCATGTTCTTTCCCTTGCTTCATAAGGTCTTATGGGAAGACCCAGTTTAGATGGCAATGTGTATTACATCGCTTACTTCAAAATGTGGTAAATCGGCTCTACTGCACTGTTGTACATACATACATCCATAATTTTATTGTATGCTGCCTTTCCACAGTTCAAACAAGGCTCAATGTGACTTACAACATGAAAAAAGCATAACAGCAACCTAACAAAAGTGGTCATAAACAGTACATAAGACATCAAAAATACACAACCAAATGGAAAATTTTTCACATAAATCACAGTATCTAAAATAAAGGTACAAACCCACCCCCCAACATGAGCAACCATCCCAACAAAAAATGTAAACAACACCCCAGCCTAAGAGCCTGTTCAGCAGCCTCAGCTTTTGTAGCTGGAGTCAGTCCCGATCCCACCCTCCCAGGCCAGGTGGAAAAAGCCTGCAAGGCAGGGAGCAGGTATTCCAGAAGTCACAGTAGTACGTACAGTATAAGCATGCAAAGGGCATAGATAGACTAACCCACCCTCTAGATCAGCGGCTCTCAGCCTGTGGGTCCCCAAGATGTTGTTGGACTACAACTCCCATCATCCCTGACCTTGCTAATGGGGTGATGGGAGTTGTATTTAAACTACATCTGGGGGGACACCGGTTGAGAAAGGCTGCTCTAGATAATGGCATGCATGGTTGACATGTGCCACTACCACAGCCAGCGCACAACGGCCGTCAGTCTGAAAGGAGTTCTATGCATTGTGCTCCCTGTATAAAGGCATAAATTCTGTTTGGCCAGGGTTCATGTCCCCATGGAAAGAACACTATGCATGTACACCTCAAAGGACTTAGGGTTGGGTCATTGTGTGCTTTAGCATATAGAGCTGAGTTAGCCCATTTGTGTTCAAAAAGCCCCATTGTGTGCTTGTGCGCATGAAGAGGACTTTGCATAGTTGCACGTATTTCCTATTGATTTGTCATTTGTGTCAATGGGATCTAAGTTCAACTATATTGTCTCCAGACAAAAAGGAGAAATATGGAATTGTAGATACGTACCAGTCTTCTTCAAGTTTACTGCTTTCTTCAGACACACCCTGGCTACCTACACCCATTTAACACTTCCCGTGCAGGAAATTATTTGCATAATGGCACAAGATCTATTTCATCACCTAAGTGGAGCCCATTGATTGGCAGTAAATTCTCCTTGGTCCACACCAAGTGGACATGTCAGTACCATAGCTACCGGGACGGGGAGCTAGCTGGGTTTCTTGCCCTGGGTGAAGCCTCCAGAGGGGGGAGCCATTGAGGTCCCAAGCCAGTGGGTGGGTGTGGGTGTACACAAATGTGCATGGGGGGCTGCCAAACTGGGTCTTTAACAAGCATGCACATTTTCACCAAAGTACATAGGTTTGTATGTTTTGTTGTTCTAACAAGCTGTTAATCGCTTTGGCAGCCTTTGGGCCCAAAAGTTGTATTTTAAAAACAACAACAAGAACAATAATCAATGGCCAATGTTTCCTTCCTGGGACAAGTCTGTGATCCCATGGCAGAGTGCAACTGAGTACACAAACACATGTGCTTGTGCATAGTTTGGAAGCCTGCCCCACCCTGGTCCTCTAATAAGGCAAGGCAGTGCAGTGCCAAGCAAAACTGGGCAAGTCTCCTAAGATCCGCGGTCAAAGATCCTCTGGGAATATTATCCAAGGATGAGCTACACAGCCAGGCCCAAATTCAGAACCAGAAGATTCTCACGAAAGCAGCTGTGTGTCTTTTGCAGGGCAGAACAAGAGAGCACATGGACCAAAGGAAACAGTTACACAACCCATGTGCAGGTAGGGGTCATGCAGGCCACGTTACACACCCAAAGCTCACATGTATTCCAGCTGAACTGCAACCATAATGTAAATGGATGTGCAGGCATTCCCACACTGTGCAAGGAAAGGAACACACGTGTAGTTAACTTTATGCTGCATTCAGAAGTGCATCTGCATTAGAGATAAATGCTGATTTGAGACACTTGTCTTCCTCCAGGGATTTCTGGGAATTGTAGTTTTCGGAAGATGCTGAAAACCTAGTGCCTGCACAGAACTATCGTTCTCAGATTCCTTGCAGAGAGAAGCCATGCTAGTTTAAGTTTTAGGCTTCAAAACTGACTCTTGTGGAGTTTCTCCCATAACCGCTTCTCGTCCATCGCCACTCAGAATCCAACAGCCAACATGTCAATCAAAAGGGCAAAGAATAAGGCTACAAAGAAGCGCCCTCAGCATGCCACTTCCAATGTGTTTGCTGTGTTTGATCAGCCACAGATTCAAGAATTCAAAGAGGCATTCAAACTGATTGATCAAAACAGAGATGGTTTCACTGAAAAAGAAGACCGCATGATATGCTCGTTTCACTTGGGAAGAATCCAGCTGATGAATACCTAGATGCTATGATGAATGAGGCTCGAGGACCAATAAACTTCACAATGTTTTGAGAGAAATTAAATGGCACTGATCCAGAAGATGCAATTAGGAATGCCTTTGCTTGCTTTGATGAAGAAGCAACAGGTTTCATTCAAGAAGACAACCTGAGAGAATTGCTGACGACAACGGGAGACAGGTTTACAGATGAAGAAGTAGATGAGCTCTTCAGAGAGGCACCAATTGACAAAAAGGACAATTTCAGCTACACTGAGTTCACATGCATCCTTAAACATGGAGTATCATCATGAGTATGAATGATCATGAATCTATTATATAGTTTAGAAAATGGTTTGTCCACTTGTTTGTTCTCTATGCATTTGGATGCCTTTTGAGATACCGTTGCCAAACCTGGCATGGGGGTTCCCAAGGTGGAGCAGCAGTCTTCATCAATGTTTTGACGCCGGACACCATTCTTAATCAAGATGGCAGTCCAAGATGGCATGCCGTCACCTTGGCATGACTTTGCCCATTTTTTCGGTATAGGTCTGGCCGCCTCTCGAGATACTGTCACCAAACTTGGCATGACAGTTTCCATAGGTATGCTGTAGTTTCTTGAGAAATACTTCTGCTTGATGCATTTTCCCTCAAGCCAGCTGCCATCCAATTAGAAAAAGGGAAGCTGTGGTGACATTTCAGGCAGCCACTGCACATGCGCAGACAGCAGCTTAAGCGATTTGGGGTTTGAGATGATGAAACAATTCCAGGTAATGGGCATCCGGTGAAGACATCTCTGCCTCCTGTCTGGTCTGTACAGCAATGTAAGAATGTGACTTGAAACAACCTTGCTGCATTTCAAGCCCCTAATCTCTGCACAGCCTCAGTGAAGTCTGAACACAACCATTTGGGGAAGTGCCGTTGTATAACCTTGAGCGGGTAGTCTGTGGATGATTAGACTTCAGCTGGTATGGGATATTCCTAACATGTCCAGATTTAATATTTAGTGAGGTTTCGATCGCATTTGAATTTTTAAAAGCAACATGCTATTGGGATGTGGAGAACCAGGAGCCTTAGGTAAAATAGGTCATCCTCACCTGTTTGTTATGTGTAAAGCCTGAAGAGTTGGCAGACATTATGTAACAACAGGATCCTTCCTGGAGGCTTAAAAACTGAATGTTTAGTCTAACTGTCTCTTGCCCCGCAAGGCGAAACCCACAACAAAGGGAGCTAGATAATATGCCCGCAAGGAGGTTCCTATCTCTTGGAGGACAAGCATTATAAGCCAGAGACAGCGGCAGGGCACAAACATTGCTGGACAAACACAGGCTTGTAAGGAGGAAGACAGGAGCAGAGGCGCATACAGGGATGTGTGCTCCGGCAGTGCGTTTGTTTTTTCCGGTTCGCTCTGGCCACTCTCCATCTCTCAAGGGCCTGATACAGCAGCCGGTAACACTTGGGAATGCAAAGCCGTCACATCCTGGAAAAATCTCCGTCAGCATTAAAGAGACCACCAAACCCTCAAGAGTCCCATTCCAATCAGGCAAACACAAAGAGGGTAGCAGGGTGTGCGTGGAGAGCAGAGGGGGACCCCAAAACCTCTGGGCTCCCCTCACAGGTCCCAAACCATAACCCTCTTGGAAATAGAGAGGTGCTCCTGGAAGGGGCCCACAAAGTGGCCCATGACCATCCACAGCCAAGCCTTGTAATCCTGAGTTACTCAAAAGCTGAAAGTTGGCAAGCGTGCCAGGAGGCACAGCAGCCAGTGCAAGAATCAGCCTTCCCCTTCCCTAGGCCAGGGCGAGGATGCATCACACAGCTGCCCAGGGCTGCTTGTCCCAAGGCAACACTTGCCCAGGGAGGCAGAGGCTTGCCTGCAGCGCCAATGGGCTCTGCCCATTTAACATCTAGAGGTGTGCAGGGTGTTGCCTAGAGCAATGCCAAGCAGGGCTGGTGAGAGGCCAAAAACCATGTCCCATCTACTGTAATGCGAGGGGCCAACACGGGGCAGATTCTGCTGCACACACTCACAGGCACATACCCAAAAAGCGACAGAGGTATCAGCAGCCTGAGGCCTTCAGAAGGAAAAGGCCCTTGTGCAAGATCCCAGGAAGCCCAGCCACTCCCCCTAGCCAAGCCTGCACAGGTAGATGTGAGCTCTTTTGCACACACATTTCTAAGTACCTGGCCCTGGAGGGCTGCTCAGCTGACGGGCACCTACCTACCTTTGGGGCAGGATGACTGGCTGCTGCCAGAGCCACTGCTTGCCTTTGCCTCTGGTCTTCTACAGCATCCCCCTCCAAGTAAACGCTTCCGCCACCCCTTGCTAGTGGGGCAGAAAGGAGGAGAGCCTGGCAGCCCTGTGTCTAGCCTTCAGATCTCAGGCTCCCGGCAGCAAGACGCTTTGTGGAAAACCAAGAGAGAGAGAGAGAGAGAGAGGGAAAGAAAGGGGCAGACGCTGTACGCCGCCAGCCCTCCTCCCTCAGATGGGAGCACAGCTGCCGTTAACCATATGTGTGCCCAGCACCCACAGCTGGGACAGAGAAGGCAGGTTTCCTCCGCCAGAAAGTGTCTCCAGATGTTGGGGTCTGGAGCCAAGGAAGGAAGGAGGGAGAGCAGGGGAAATTCGCAGCTGCTGCCCATGGCAATGGAGATCAGATTGGCAAGAGGAGGCAGTATGCAAGCCTGGCACTGATTCTCACCTCTGACTCCTTCAACGGCATCCCTTTCTGTTGTAGCAAACATGAGCCACGCTTGTCTCATGAAGCAAAAACAAGAAGATTTATTATGGCAGATGCATCTGTGCAGTGTATGGTGTTGTAGTTTGACTGTCAGACTAGGAGGTGGGAGACCAGGGTTCAAAGCCCCGCTAAGCCACTGGGTGACCTGGGGACAGTCACCGTCTCTCAGCCTTAGCAACCTCACAGGGCTGCCGTGAGAAGAAAACTGGGGAGGTGAGAGCTACGTACACCATCTTGGAGGAAAAGGTGGGATATGAACATGGCAAAAAATTCTGAAGGTATGGATTACAGTCCATTTCATCACACACACACACACACACACACACACACACACACACACACCCCTCCACCCATTGTATGCGTTCCAAAACAGTGAGGTCAGAAGAAATGCAGAAAAGTACAGCAGGCAATACCTTGGGAGTCTGTTTTCTATTTCCTTTCTATTGTTGTGTGCTCCCTGCTTCCCCAAGTGGTGAGCAGTTCCACTGTGCTACCTGGGTTTGGCCTCCTTTGGAAGAGAGAGCGCTGGAGACTTGTGGCATGCATTTCTGTAGGGTTTGGTTTATTTATAAGTTGAGCATAAGCAGAGGCCAGCAAAACATGCTCTTGCCAAGCAGTGGATCTGCTGCCCTCAATATCACATCCCCAGAGACAGGAGCTCTTCTCCCCCACCCTGGGGTGCTTTGGGCTGTCAATTCACAGCTCCCTCTTTCTGCTTCAGAAAACCTTGCTTCTTCTGGGTGTCACAATACAGATATCAAGCAGTTAATATGTGGAGGGTATCCATTGAATGGTGAGCAGGTGCAGTCTAGTGGTTAAGTTAAAAACTCTCTACAATATGATTTAGGAAGGCCGAACCTTAGCTCTTAGCTGCCACTTTGTCAGTCTCTTGCCTCTTCTCTTGAGATACCTGAAAAAGAAAACCAGATGAAGTGTGTTTTGCTCCTTGCTTATGTTATTATCCTGTATCAGTGGCCCTTTTTCCACTGGAGTCAGCGTTATCTACTGTACAGAAACAATTCATTTATGAATCTGCCACTGTTCAGTAGCTAGGAGGCACAAAAAAGGAAGTACAGTGGTACCTTGGGTTACATATGCTTCAGGTTACATACGCTTCAGGTTACAGGCTCCGCTAACCCAGAAATATTACCTCAGGTTAAGAACTTTGCTTCAGGATGAGAACAGAAATCGTGCAGCGGTGGTGCAGCAGCAGTGGGAGGCCCCGTTAGCTAAAGTGGTGCTTCAGGTTAAGAACAGTTTCAGGTTAAAAACAGACCTCCAGAATGAATTAAGTTCTTAACCCGAGGTACCACTGTACTTTAATGGTAGTTTCTCTTTAAGGGTGTGACAAAGCGTCACCTGCCCGAAGATGAAGGTGAAGAAGAGGAGGTTCTGGAGAAAAAGAAGACAGTGGTTCATATGGTTTGGACAGTATGTTTTGAGTATAGCATTTTACCTTTATACAATGTGAGCATATGGTGACATTTCCTGTCATTTAAGTGCTTAATAAACACATATGCTTAATGTCTCTTATTCTACCACCACACCACCCCCTGGTCTACCTGATCCTTCGCACAGGGGGTGTCAGAGACCTTCTAGATGCTCTACTATTGAATATATACTATGATTTCCCCACCCCCCTTCCCGCAGCCTCTACTTCTATGCTACACTAAGATTTGTAGGGGAGAAAATTTGAGCAATTTCCCTGTTATTTGGGCAAGCACATTCTAAGACCCTGGCTGCTTTTGCTCACTGTGGTACCAGCCCAGCAATTCACAGCTCTGCCCAAATAGGAATCTTCCAGTGCTGTTGCTACCCACCCATACCAAAAGCACACCTCCTTGCCTAACGAACGTCCAGTCCTCTCACATATGTAGGTCATGGCTGTTAGGAAAAGCCAGGCATAATGAGCGGCTGAGAAAAAGCAGAACTGTGTATGAATCACTGAGCAGAACCAATCTATATACCAGCATGAAACTGTTCCACTAGTAATTCCCTGAAGGAAATCATTGCATAAGGGGGCAGCTGCTTTTCCCACAGTAAAATCTGCAAAGCTAAGACACATACAAAATCAGTGATCTCCAAGTATAGCCAGGCTCTAGCCACAAATCTAGAGGCACAACCCCCAGTCCAAATTTAGGAATGTATACCGTAACGTGTTTTATGAACTAAGAGAGCCACTTGTCATCCCATTATGTGTGTTTCTTCCCATCTTGCACCCTGATACAATTTTATACTACAGTGGTACCTCGGGTTACATACGCTTCAGGTTACATACGCTTCAGGTTACAGACTCCGCTAACCCAGAATAGTACCTCGGGTTAAGAACTTTGCTTCAGGATGAGAACAGAAATTGTGCTCTGGTGGAGCGGCAGCAGCGGGAGGCCCCATTAGCTAAAGTGATGCTTCAGGTTAAGAACAGTTTCAGGTTAAGAACGGACCTCCGGAACGAATTAAGTACTTAACCCGAGGTACCACTGTATGTGATAACAGTTTTCTGTCTGGATCAGTTATTTTTCTGCCTCTTGATATGCTGAGGAACCCAGTGGAAACGGATTAGCAGGAGATTCAGAGCAGATAAAATATACTCCTTAATCTTCACACACAACCTGAGTCATTTATGGAATTTGCACCCACAAGATGTTGTGGTTGGCTACTAGCTTAGATGTCTTTAAAGGGGGATTAGAACTAGAAAAAAAATCGTAAGATCAGAGGCAGTGTGCACTGTGAAACCAGCTGCTGCTTGTGGGTTTCCCAGAGCAAGACATTTCTGATTCAGCAGGACTTCATTTATTTATTGCATTATTATTTATTGCACCTTCCCCCCCGCCCCAGGAGCTCAAGGTGGGTCTCCCCCTCACTTAATCCCCACAACACCCTGTGAGACAGGTTAGGCTGAGAGACAGTAACAGGCCCAAGGTCACCAGTAAGCTTCATGGCCAAGTAGGGATTTGAACCTTGGCCACCCAAGTCCTGGTTCCAACCACTACACCACAGTGGCGCTTATGTTCTTATTATACGTACGTTTGAAGTGATTCAGGTAAGCTAAGGGAATAGGGATTGACTGCTAGTACAGGCAGTGACCGTTTTACGCACATCTGATACGTGTGTGACTCTGCATATGCGCATTGCACCGAACCCAGAAGTGACCTAAAAGCATCACAAAAATGGGCAGAAGGGGGCAGAACAGAATGTTTGCGGGCTTTTTCAATAGTGTTTCAAATATGCGTGTTTTCACTTAAACACACTGCCTTGGAATGTAACTTGTACATAAATTGGGAGTTGCCTATACTAAATGCTGCTTTGTTCCCTCCATTGCAAACTGGAGTAGGACACAGGGTTGCTTTTTGGGAGTTATTTTTGTCACAAGTGGAACTCTTTCTCTACTCCCCCAAACAACAACTGAGATTGTTTTATATCAAATATATAATTTTAATGAGAGCTAGCAAACAGCCTGAAAGATTTTACACTGGTGAAGTTCATTCATAAACTAAAAAGGGCCCTTATTTGTTTTCATTCTAATCTCTCTCACTTTTAATCTTACGCAGGAAAACTTCAGTTATCTGACTGTACTTCAATGTTTTCCTCTATCCCTTCAAACACCCACTACTAACCCCATTATTTCTTTTGCTGATTCCTTTTTCTCCTCTTGCCTTGAATATCCTGGCCACCCAAATGAAGAAAAGCCCCTTTCTAATAGCTACGCTCTCAGTATGTGAGGTCGTGGGTGGCTCTGTTGATGGGTAGATTTGTTATCTCTAGTCACTTAGAACATGGGATCTTTGTCCTTTTATTCTGAGCCACTGCAGATTTCACAATCATGGAGACCTACTGCTCTAGGGCTAGGACTTCTAGGCAAGTGTTCCAATTCAAGAATTTACTAAAAACAAAGGGTACAGAAAAGGGAACTGTTTTTTTACATTCAGAATAAGAAGGAAGGGGGGATACTTTTGCCAGAGAACAGTTATTAAGTGGCGCCCAGGTATTGTCAAAGGGCAACACTTTCTAGGAAAAGGTTGCGGCATCAGCATAATTGCACATCTTGTGGTTGGTTGCAGCTCACTCCTAGCCAGGGCAACTTAGGAAAGGGACTGAACATATAACTGTCAATATGTCATAATGCCACTATACAAATGTATGGTGTGACCATGCTCAGAAGACTGTTTACAGTTCTGGTTGCCTCATCCCAAAAAAAGATATTTTAGGTTGGAGAAGTGGTTCAGAAAAGGGGAACCCAAGTGATTGTGGAGTTAGAGCAACTCCCCTGTGAAGAAAAGTTACAACAGTTGGGCCTTTTATTGCAGAACAAAGATAAGCAAGGGAAAACAACAGGTGTATGCAAAATTACGCATGATGTGGAGTAAGTGGAGATATATATTCTCAAGGAATTATGATTATTGTAGTCATATGAGATCCTCATCACTGTTGTATATGAAAAGCACAAAACTGTTTTAAAAAATAAAATACTGCTTTTATTTATTTTCATGGTACAGAAGAAAAAAATTGAGAAAACAATTGTTACAACAGTAAACAGCAAGTAACTTGTCCTGATAAAATTACAGGCTTTTATCGTGCCATGTGTTAAAAGTTTCATTTGATTACTCTTAAGAGATCATGCCACATTTTCCCATGAGGACTACAAGACTCTTAATCTCAGGGTCATGGGTTCAAGCCCCATGTTGGGCAAAAATATTCCAGTCTTACAGGGGGTTGGACTGGATGAGCCCTTGTGGTCCCTTCAAACTCTAAAATTCTATCTATACTTGTACCCTCTTACAAGCACTTTTCTACTCAATGTGGTTCAAATAATGACAGGTTTTGAACGCCTGAATGTGGTGCCTTTAATATGTGTAGAAGAGGGAATATCAGCAAGTGCAGCTTTTCTCATCACTACTACAGTACGGCACGGCATACTGCGCCTGTCCCCCTTTCCCATAATTATGGAAAGAGTAGGAGTCTCACCAGATCACATCTGCTCACCTTGATTCTACTTGTGCATGTGAATGGAAAGGCTGAACCACATGGCGATGGTTGGTGGTGCGAGTTAAGTAATACAAGCCCAACTGTGAATACTAGGACCTTTGGAATTGTGCCCAGGGGGAAAGAAAAAAACTGGCTTGCTCCCCTCCCTTTCTAACAACACTCTGCAGAAGTCAGAGCACAGAGGGAAGCTTCATCAGCTGCTACAGCGTGCAGATCAAGCTGGTGTTAAACTACAGAAGCTGAGGTGGGTTCAAAGCTAGGAATCTTTATCAGTGGCCAACAGGATTAAGGGTGGCCATCTTCCTTGGTCAGCACACACACAAAAAACACTCAGGAGGGAAGCGGGTGCCCAAAAGGACACAGCCAACGCTTAGTGTCAAGGAAAGTTTATGGGAAATATGTGTTTGCGTACGTGTTGTTTCCATAGCCCATCACTCCGAGCATATTTGTGTGGCCATTTCCCCATGGCTTTGAGAACGCTGAACCCAATTAACTATCTGTAGGAGCTGATTTGCGGCGCTTCCGTTGCCAAAGGTCACTTTTCCCGCTAAGGAAGAAAAAAGACAATTCCCAGCCGCAAACCGGTGCCTCCTCGCCCCGAAAAGCTCCCTTGCAGCCTTGGGAAGATGGCAGCCTGAACCAACCCCGGCCTCGAATATCCCGCGCAGTGGTTGCTGGGAGATGTAGTCTCTCCCGCATCGGCGTTGGGCCCGTACCAGAAGGCGCCTTTCCTCCTTCCACCTCCCACTCGATCGCAAGGGATGTCGGAACCAATAGTAGTTTCCCGAGCGCGATGCACGCTGGGACCTGTAGTTGGGGAAGGAGGGAGGGAGTGCTGCGAGAGGGCCTTCCCTCCCTCCGGTCGTTCCCGGCGCGGGGAGGAGCCTGATCGGTGAGTGGTTGGGCTGGGGGGGGGGTTATCTTTTGCCGGACACCTGGGTTCTTGCGGGAGGGGGGCGATGTAGGGGGGTGGTCGAGTAAGAAGCGGGGTGCTGGCATTTACCGGCGCGTTCCTCTTTTTGCTTGCTGCCCCATTGGCCCCAGTGGCCCACCTCCCGCTTAGCTTGGTCTAGGCGGGGCATTGCCAGGCGACGGAGCGACCGCGGTTGCATCCGGGCGGGCTGCGGCGAATCCCTCCAGGGTGCCAGATCCCTAGGGATGCAAGTGCGTTGCCGGCAGATCCCTTTGCTTCAAGGGCGGCAGCGACCTCTTTTCTCTTTCTCTGCAGGCCCAAAGGCGATGCAGGGATGCAGCTCAAGGGACCTCCTAGTTCTCCCTTAGATTGCGCCCCACGCCCTTCAGGCGGGAGAAGAAGGTGGGGGTGGGTGGGGGGCTAAGTTGCACAAACTGCGATCTCTTTTAAATGTACGTTAGTGCATCTGAATGTGCCACACACTCGCCCCTCCTCAAAGTGGCTAGAATACGCCCCCCCCCCACGTACTCCACCGCGTCCTTACAGATCCATTGGCAGTACAGTATAGCTTTCCTGGACCTTTGCGGTGTTGTGACATTCTCCTGGGTATTGTGTAAAAACTGAGACGATGGAGCAGTTGCTACCCTTGTAGAAAGACTTTGCAGAAGGGTTGCGGCTGCTACTTCTGTGCAACATCTTGCCCCAGGGATCCAGTCCCCAAGGACTTTTATTTCTACTCCTGTCAAACTCCATTTGTACCATTTCACCTGCCCAGTTCAACCTGGCTGGGTTTACTGTGGTGGGTGCTGCTTAGGAAGCCTTTTGGTCCAGCACCTCAACCGCTCAAACTGAGCTCATCAGTGTAGAAATGTTTTCTGCTGTTTGCAAGCAGATGGGTCTGTTAACTAAGGCTGGCAGATGTGGGTGCAGAGACTGTGGAACTAACTCTTGGTAGAAATTTTGGCACCATTTCCCTACCACTGGGTCGTACTAGCCATGCTGGGCTATGAATGTGAGGTCATCCACCTATGTGCCGGACATTTTGCAACAAATAGCTCTGCCCCCCTCTTTTTTTGAGCTATGAAGCTGTTGTACCTAGTGCATGTTTTACTACCCTTGTATGCAGACCCTTTCATATTGGGAGTAGTGCTGGGAAGCAATCACTATAACGCTTAGGGGGAAAACAGTTTGTAGAATCCAAGACATGCTATACGACACAGTCCTGTTCTGCTGAACAGGAAGGAAAGTCTGTTAGGTCTTTAAACAGAACTGGTTGGGCAAGTCAGCAATCGATGACCTGGTGACATTTCCTGGTAACGTTTCCTGGATCCTATTTGGGGAGGAGCTGAGCTCTGCCACCTGTCGCAAGCTATAGGTGCGGCTGGTCCCCAGAACTCCTAGCAAGATATGAATTGGGAACAGTCAGAAAGGTCTGGAAACCACAAGGGCCCTGGCATAATTGCTACTCAAAATGATGTAAAAATCCAGACTTCTGGGGTGGGAGAATCGTTGTCGGTAGGTGAAAGAGGCAACGGTTAGCAGCCTGATGACTGAAGGGCTTGATCGCAGCCTTGGAGTCTCCTCGTCAAAAGGGAGAGAGGTTTGGAGTATGGGCAGGGCTGGTTTGTCCCATGACTCAGTGGCTTGTCTTCCTAGATTCAGAAGACCCAGTGACCTCCCTTCCTTCTCCTATCTGTCCCTAACTCCCTGCCTGCTTCACTGTGCTTTCTTGTTTGGATTACAAACTTTACATAGTTTAATTGGGTAATTAGCAAAGCTTTAGTTGACCTATTGGTGCAGGCCAATTTTAATTGCTGAGGACAATTTCTGCGACTTAGGAATGCACTTGTTTGTTTACTTTCAAGGCTTTTTTTGTTTCTGGTGCCTCATCTTCTACCACCTTCTAACAAGGAGCCGGAGTTCTTTTGTGTATTAAGAGCAAGCATGGATTGAGTGTTGGTGCTTCGACTGGGGAGATCTGGGTTCAAATCCCTGTTCAGCTGCAGAGCTTATTGGCTGACCTTGGGCCAGTCACTTTGTCTCATGGTTGTTTTGACAATGAAAGGGCAAGGGGAACACACAGTCTATCTTGAGCTCCTTGAAGGAAAGGCAAGATAAAACTGAGAATGAGTGCCTGAGCTTGCTTTATTCCCTCCTCATTTTGTGTCCCATTTCCTATTACGATGTGTCTCTTAGATGGCTATTCTGAGGGTGGGGGCTGTCTTCTCATTGATATTCATAAGCTGCTCTGCGATCCGATTTTTGGCAGAACAGGACAAAAATCCCCATAATAATAGATTGCAAGCTATTTTACACTTCCACCAGTAACTCAAAAAGGCACCTTTATTGGAGTTTGGATAATGTGAGTAAATAAGTAATTAATCATTTTAAAGTGTTATGTTTAATAAACTGGGGAAAAAGGTTAATCAGTTGACAGCCCAACATTTAGTGTGCCCATGTCTCTGGTGTAATTCTGCTCCAGCAGGAATCCTTGTAGTGCACAGTTTGGAAGTGCCCCTGCTGGTGCTGCTTCCATGCCTGTTCCGTTGCTGAATTCCTGGCCCAGTTGCCTGGCTCCCCCCCCCCCCAATGTTGCTGCTGCACCTTCTGCCCTTTCTTGATTCCTTTTGCTTTTCCTTCTTGCATGGATAGGAATCAGTATGCTTGGTGCTGCCGCCTCACTGCCTCCCCCTCCTCCACCCCCCCACAAGGTAGGGCAGATTGCATGTCCACCCCTGCTGCATCCCCTTTTGCACCCCCTGCTGACCCTCTTCTTCCCTTCCAGGTTCCCGGGAACCTCAGGCTCATGCCCGTCCCATCCCGCCCACGCCTGCAATGGGACGATTCTCTGAATCCCTTGCGGATTAGTGTGGGCGGACTCCCAGTGCTGGCGTCCATGACCAAAGCGGCTGACCCCCGCTTCCGCCTGCGTTGGAAGGCCATTGTGGCAACCTCCCTGGCTCTGATCCTTGTCCTGCTGCTCCTCTGCTTCCAGCGTTCGCCTTCGGCAAGCAGGCCGGTGCCTCTCACCGCTCACAACTGGCGTCTCGGGGCACTGCCCAGTGGGCGCTACAATGACACCTACCCCTTGTCGCCACCCCAGCGGATCCCGGAGGGCGTGCGCTACCGCATTGGACTCATTGCCGACCTCGACACGAACTCCAAGGGCCCCGGCGAGCATACCTGGTTCAGCTACTTGAAGAAAGGTTACCTGACCCTGTCGGCCAGTGGGGACCATGTCTCTGTCGAGTGGGACACCCAGGACCATACGCTGGAGTCTCACCTGGCTGAGAAGGGGCGTGGCATGGAGCTCTCTGAATTGGTAGTCTTCAATGGCAAGCTGTATGCTGTGGATGATCGCACTGGTGTGGTCTACCAGATCGATGGCACCAAGGTGGTACCTTGGGTGATCTTGTCTGACGGGGATGGTACAGTTGGCAAGGGTGAGCTCAGGTTTTGTGTTGGATCCCCCAACCTCACTCTCATCCCCCAGTTTCTCGATGTCCGAAACACAGTGGTACCTCGGGTTAAGTACTTAATTCGTTCCAGAGGTCCCTTCTTAACCTGAAACGGTTCTTAACCTGAAGCACCACTTTAGCTAATGAGGCCTCCCGCTGCCACTGCTCCGCCAAAGCACAATTTCTGTTCTCATCCTGAAGCAAAGTTCTTAACCCAAGGTACTATTTCTGGGTTAGCGGAGTCTGTAACCTGAAGCGTATGTAACCTGAGGTACCACTGTATAACTGAGGCCACAGTAGAAGTCAGAATTCCCAGAATTCCCATGCCTTCGGTCACAAATATGGTCGGCTCATGTTTATAACATAAGAAGAGGCTGCTGGGTGAGGCCAGTGGACTATAAAGTCCAGCATCCTGTTCTCCCAGTGGCCAACAGTTCCTCACAATGTCCTGCTTTCCAGGCTCGGCTGCATGCATTCTTTTTATTACCGTTGGGCTGTGGGACCCATTTTTAATTAAGAGGCAAAAGTTGTTCATTTATTAGCTCATTTGGTTAGATCATGGTGCTGATAATGCCAAGGTTGAAAGTTCAATCCCTGTGCGGGACAGATGCATAGTCCCGCATTGCAGGGGGTTGGGCTAGATCAGGGGTCAGCAACCTGCAAGCCATGGGCCACAGGCCGCCCATGGGGGTTGTTTAAACGGCCCCCGAGCCACCCCTGAACCGAGCCGCCTGCTTGGCGAGTCCTTGTGCACTACGCTAAACCCGTGGAGTGGGGACTTGCTTCCGTGGCGCCAGAAATCGCATCTGTGTATGCACAGACGCGATCCGGCCCACAGAGCGATCTCCGCGGGAGTGAACTGGCCCAGCGAGGTAAACCTTGCTGACCCCTGGGCTAGATGATCCTCAGGGTCCCTTCCAACTCTTCAACCATATTTTGAATGGAGCTCTGAGAAGTGAATTTGCCTCCCTACAATAGACACACACCTCTCTGCTCCTTACGAGGAAGCTGTGGAAGCTTGGGTCCAGGTAGCTGGGGTGTGTATGTTTGACTGGAACCATCAGCTCCCCGGGCAGTTAACACCATGTCTTACGCCTTGAACTCTTTTCTTTTTCCGCAGGGTTTAAGGCTGAGTGGCTAGCAGTGAAGGACGAGCATCTGTACGTAGGAGGCCTGGGCAAGGAGTGGACGACCACCACTGGGGAGGTGCTGAACGAGAACCCCGAGTGGGTGAAAGTCATTGGCTACAAAGGTGACGTGGCTCACCAGAACTGGGTGGCCAATTACAACGCACTGAGGACTGCGGCGGGGATCAAGCCCCCAGGTGAGCAGTGGGCAGGTTCTTGGATTGGAAGAACTGGTTCAAAAGAAACAAGCTGGCACCTGCGTCATTCTGCTTCTGGATTTTCTGAGCACTCTAGGTTTTGGTTTGTTTTTCATATAGATGGGATTGGTGAATGACAGAGGGTAAGTCAGAGCGGGTATGGAATTTGGGGAGGCAGGATATGGGTCTGCCTAGAGAGGAAGAGAAAAGCAATAAGGGCTTCATTTTCACGTTCATGAACACTGTGATCATGCACCTATAGCAGGTTGCTGCCTGATGTGGCTATTCGCTCATCTCCTGTGAATAGATCCAGAAGCATATCTCTTTATGTGGAGACAGATTGTTGGTCCAGCTGGCCCTACTCACTGTCAATGTTGGTAGTAACTCTCCAGAGTCTGGGACAGAGATCTTTCCCAGGTGGCTTAACTGGAGATGATGGAAATTGCATCTGTGAACTTACGCATGTGCTCTGTACCACCGGTTCATATGCCCACTTCAAACTCAGTTCTTCATTCCCTCCATCTTCCAGTGTGTGAGGGGTACTCACATCACTGATGATAGGGATGCACTCATGCAGTATTGCTGCCACAAGCATTATGGGCTAGCTTGTAGTGAAAAGTTTTTTTTATTATGTGTTCTGTGTTTTTAGCTTGCATTTTTATGTTGTGAACCGCCCTGAAATCTACAGATGAAGGGCGGTATACAAATGTAAGTAATAATAATAATAACAATGCCCATTCTCTTCCCCTTTGCCTGCTGTGGCTTCAGAGCCAGTGTGGTGTAGTGGTTAAGAGCGGTAGACTTGTAATCTAGTGAACCGGGTTCGCGTCTCCGCTCCTCCACATGCAGCTGCTGGGTGACCTTGGGCCAGTCACACTTCTCTGAAGTCTCTCAGCCCCACTCACCTCACAGAGTGTTTGTTTTGGAGGAGGAAGGGAAAGGAGAATGTTAGCCGCTTTGAGACTCCTTCGGGTAGTGATAAAGTGGGATATCAAATCCAAACTCTTCTTCATTGTATTTGCCCCTGGCCCCATCCCTGCTTGACATTCACTTTTGCTCCGCCCCCTCCTAGGTTACCTGATCCACGAGTCTGCCTCTTGGAGCGAAACACTCCAGCGCTGGTTCTTTTTGCCGCGCCGCGCCAGCCACGGGCGCTACAACGAGCAGGAGGACGAGCACTGCGGCACCAACCTGCTGCTTAGTTCCGCACCGGACTTTGCCGACATCACTGTGAGCCGTGTTGGCGACGTCATCCCCACCCACGGCTTCTCCTCCTTCAAGTTTGTCCCCGACACGGATGACCAGATCATTGTGGCACTGAAATCTGAGGAGGACGCTGGGCAGGTGGCAACGTACATCACCGCCTTCATGCTGGATGGGCGTTGCCTTTTGCCTGAAACTCGTATCGGTTCCGTCAAATATGAAGGCATTGAGTTCATCTAATGGATTGAATGGGTGCTTTGGAGACAAGGCGGCTGAGCTGGGTGTGGGGATGGGGCAGGAGGATGTGCCCTGGGATTTCCCCTCTAATTCTGGCTCGGCTGCAAAGCATGGTGGGACTCTTTCATGGCATAGCTTTCACTTCTATAAAAGCAACTTGGTTTATTGCGAGTGTGGGCCTGTTTCTGTGCGGACCCCTAGTGGTGCAGGGTGGGCAGCGCCTTTGCGGTTTTTCGTTTCTTGGCTTCATTGCACCCTGCAAGAAACTCCCTTGGTTTCAGTCCAGCTCCTTCCTGCTTTACTCAACTAGCCTGGTGATCTGGCAGGGTACGTGAGCAATTGGCTTGATCCTATCCCTTCACTTTATTCTATTTTCTACAATTCACATGTGCCTTTGTTAGGAAAGAGAAACCTTAGCACTTGGCTGTCCAGCAGGATTATTATTCAGTCACCCAAAGGGTCTTCCTTGGCCCATCCCACTCCACCCCACAGTAGCCTTGGACCTTGGCTAGATGGGTACTTCTTAATGATGAGACATTGCTGATGAGACCTGGACCTCTGGTCTGGAGTATGTCAGATAACAGTAGAGGGAGTGAGAGAGCTGGGGAAACTGTTTGGAGCAAAAGGGTGCTCTGCAGTCAGCTCCCTTGTGGCTGCAGCAAAGGGATCGCTTCCATTAGCTGCTCTGTTCCTAATCTTGAGATACCCCAAGTTCCTAATCTTGAGATACCCCAGACTCCATATAGGTGTGAACCAAAAAGGGTAGATTATAAGCCATACTCAGACTGCTGACCCATCTAGCCCCAGGTGTTTTCTTTTCAGCAATTTGTTGTATCCAAGTCATTCCCAGAGTAGCCCCACTGGAATAATGGACTCAGATTTGTCCATTGCACACAGTAATCCTGCACTGCTAAGGCCATTATTAGAAAGTTCTCATTTGAATCTTCCTCCCCCCCTTTTTTTTGGTTTAAGATGAGTGGGGTTCAAGGTCAGGAAGCCAGCATCCTATTGGAGTACTACAACTGGAATAAAGTGTCCTAGTTTATTCTTGCTGCATTCGGCATTCCTTGTTCTCCACGTGTGATGAGACAGAGCATGTGGTCCTGAGCATTAACATCAGCCCTAGTAACGTGTTATGTATCTCAATAAATTATCAAGAGCTTTTCTAGTCCAAGAGCTTGTGATGGTTTTGCCTCCTGAAAGCACCTTATGGATTGTAGCAATGTTCTGATGATTTTCCTGTAGACCACAACGCTATAAAGCAGTAAACTACACATATTAGGTGCCTATTTTCTAACAGATAGGTTTTTGAACGTGTATGCAAGAAATGCCAAGTCTTATGAATGAACTTGAGAGGCTTCAGGTACCCCAAATAAACCCCAAGTGACCTTTGGTTTATGTCATAATGTATATAGTTGGAGACTTTGCCATTTTGTGTGTGTATTTCTGTGCGTGGCTTTATCCATTGTAGAGCTAAATCAGGGTCCCATCAGCGCATGGATTACCACTAGCGCAGCAAGGCTCCTCCTTCCTGTGCCCCCTCAGTCAGTTCCCCAACCCTTCAGAACAGATTTGGGGAGGATGGAAGGTGCAAGTGAGGAAGGACCTGACAGGATGAGTGAATAAAATATCACCCATAACATAGCAAGGCTATATTACACCACCAGATCAGCCATGGAGATATTTCCCAATCCTACTTAGAAGTGCCAGGGATTGATCCTGGGATGTTCTGTGCATAGTTAAACTATGGAACTCACTCCCACAGGAGGCAGTGACCACCGCCACCAACAGAGAAGAGGATTGGACAAATTCATGGAGGAGAGGGCTGTCGAAGGCTACTAGCCATAATGGCGAGGCTCTGCCACCACACATGGAGGCAGCAATGCTTTTGAATGCCAGTTGCTGGAAACTGCAGGCGGGAAGAGTGCTGTTTTGTTTGAATCCTGCTTGTGGGTTTCCTACAGGCATCTGGTTGGGCCTCTATGGGGAACAGGATGCTGGAGTAGATGGGCCATTGGCCTGATCCAGCAGGCTTTTCTTGTGTGCAAATCATGCTCTACTACAAAGATACAGCCTCACTTCCCCTGTGTAAAAATGTATTCGGGCACATGGAATATAACATCCTAGTGGGGCTTTTCCAAGTTGGATGTTTCCAAAATAACCCCACCACAATACTTTTGGTTTATATCATAAACTAGTATGATAGTATGACAAAGGATGAGTTTATGAAAGGCTAATCACTAGATGGCAGCACTTGCGTGTAGCAAAACCAAGTCTTGAGATCATTCAATCTTATCTGAAAGGACCAGTCTTTGGTGGGGGATAGAGGTGGTTCAATAGTGTTACGTGCCACATCAGATCAGTGCGTTAGCATTTACTTTTAAGGATATATAACATTCAGAAGACAATGAAAAAGTGCAAGGCATGCTAAATAAAAATAAGAGAGTTTAGCACACAAAATCAAGATTTGACAGCATTTTTATAAACAGAACATTGTCAGAAAACTTAAATAGAACATGTCTAGCTGTTTTTTGTTTGCAATTGAGCAGTGTCAGTTACATTTGCAAAACAATCTGTGGACCTCTGTTGCTGAAGCATCAGGCTGAGACCTTGTTTTGACTGAGGAACTGAGAACCCATGGACCCAAGATCACAATATTGTACTGTACTTCATTAATCCAGAATAATCACTCCTAATGTGCAACAGAATTGCATTTGTGCATTAAAAAATGGCATCTCTTAAACTGCATTTTATTTTGACTGTACTAATGGGGACATGCTACATTACGATATATGTTGGGCTCCAACCAGCCTCAAACAAGAACATTAGGGTGCTATTCAGTGTGTGTATGTATGTGTAGGGGGGAGATTTCAGGGGGAGGGGAGAGAGAAAAAAGACTATTCGCCCTCACCGTTTCCTATTGAAATCTTTCCCTACTTTGTTATACATTGCTTGAGTTCAAGACTGTTTGCGCTTTCTAAACTTGAGCTCTTTCTTGTTATATTGTGAGTTTTGGGGTGCGGTGGGGTTCTCCACAGATACAAAAAGAAAGAGAAAAAGACATTTATTTCCCCTTCTCTTCAAAATTTCCCACAAAAGGTGAGAGGGAGAGGGTTTTTTAACCTCATGGCAAGGATCTACCTGACCACAATACTATTTCAGAAAATTTTAATAAATCTTTAGAACTTCCAAATTATCAGCTTTCATTTTAAAAAGGAAGTTTCTAGCATTTGTAGAACCTGAGTTATGAGGCAAAATGTGCAGGCACCAGTCTTCTAGTGAGAAACTAGCTTGCCCCCCCCCCTTCCAGTATTTTATTTTGCCTAACAACCTGAAAAAAATCCTGAGGAAACCCATGCTTCTGAACTTCTTCCTTGAGACAATCTGGGCATTCGTCACCTTTTCTGCAATTGTTGTTGAACATTCAGGAAAAGTCAGTTCTTTGGGTTTTATAAATGCTGATCTGACTACTGAAGTATGTCAGGAAGCTCATGGGGTAATTGGCTTTGTTGCCAGTGTGAAATTCTGTCAAATGACATAATTAACAATAACTTGATTCTAGAATACACTATTTTTTCTGGAATACAAATAGGTTAACCTTGTTGAAATACCCTTACGATGTTGTGTTGTTTGGGTTGTGGTTGATGTTATAAACTGCACTGTTAAGATATATAACTTTGTTGGGCAAACAAGTTTTTATCCCTCAAACTGAAGACAACATTTCCGTAAGATTCACAAGCCAAAATGATGTAATGTCTCCACAGTTTCCTTTCTTGCCCCCTTCAGATTTTCACATGAATTGGAAGTTTGAAGTAGACTGGCAAAGGACGCTCTTTGTCAGCCTGGTCCTCCTGTCTTTCTAGCTGACTTACAATTTTAAAGAAGAATAAAAATAGATAAGAACATTTATTATGTCCTGCAGCGTTATGCCCTAGGACCATCGATTCCAGCATCCTGTTTTCACAGTGGCCAACCAGATGCCTATGGGAAGCTCACAAGCAGGACATGAGTTCAACAGCCCTTGCCCTACTTGGGATTCCCAGCAATGGGCATTCAGAAGCATGCTGCCTTTGACACTGGAAGAAGTATATAGCTACCATGGCTAGTGGTCTTTGATAGCCTTGTCTTCCATAAATTTGTCTTATCAATAGCCTTATCTTCATCAGAGTTTTGCCATAACCTGCGAAAATTGTGAAAGAATCCTTTCATGGAGCATTAAGAGATGTACAATCTAAGGTCTTCACTGTACTCCCTTGCAGTTGTGTGACCTGTGTTCCTCACAGAGGAATACCCCACCCTTGCAATTCTCCTATATTCTCATATATGATACAGAAAAGCTTTTAACGGCAAAGCAACCAACCAAAGGGCTACATATTTATCTGGCTGTCATATTAGAAACTGTATCTTTAATCAAGGGTGCAGACCTGAAACTATCTGAAAAATTAATACCTACAAAGTGACCTCTCTTATCACAACTTTACCATCTAAACCCTTAATACTTGAAACATGGATGTATGCCCACAACTGCAAAAGAAGCTGTCCCTAAGAAAAAGAATCTTTATTTGCAGTATCCTCCTGGTGCAGCATGTTTAAATAATCTGCTTCTGTGTTAACGATTTGAACGCCAGTAACTAATGGAAACGAATCTGGTATCCCGGGTCTTGAAGACCTCAGCAAAACCTCTAATATGTTTGTATTTTTTGCAAACCTTTGGGGAATGCAAAAGAGGGAATTCTCCAGAAACAGTTTATGTATTTGTCAGCAATGCATTATAGAAACTTAGTTGAAGGATAGGAAACAGAAACTTTCTGTTCCTCCTCTACTCCTTCTTAAAGGGCAGTTTCAGAACTCTTTTGCATCCTTGCCCTCACTCCTCTTTATCAAAAGATCTTCAAGGCCAACGATGCATTTCCAAATTGCCAGCATCTTCCAGGGTAAGTACAAGAATTTGACAAGGAAAGCTAGGTGGCACAGATAGCAAGGGCCCAGAAATTGCCCCAGATGGGCAAGGTGTGTGTGACCAGATGTGAACTGAGGATAAAATCAGTTTGGAAAATCCATTTAAAATGCATCAGCAAAAGACCAGCAAATGCATTTCAATTTATTAATGCATAATTATGTGAACATAATCCACAAATAATATAAAAGGATAATCAAGAGGACCATATACATAAATTAATCTTGGGGGAGGGTAAATAAGAAGTATATACAGGTAATATAAAGTACAATGGTTACATGGGATAATAAAGTGTGAAACAAACAGTATTAAAATATCAGATAAAATGGCTATTACATGCAAGGATTACAGTGTGCAAGATTAAAATTAACTCCAATTAACCCTTGCTAAATCACACACTAGCACACCTATATATAG